>NW_015505460.1:956450-1008046 GCF_001515645.1 Sinocyclocheilus grahami
ACCACAGCAAATACTACTAGATTAACTAAGAAAGTTTAAACATGATTAAAGAGACAAGAGAACAGCCAGTAAAAATAAGAACAAATACACAAATTACAAGCATAGATAAATACAACAGAATATGTTACAAATAAAATAAGGTTGGTAGTATTCAAATACAGAAATATTATAATTAGGGAAAATAACACTGCATAGTGCTCACTGTATAAATTAAATATAGATTTTTATCACAGCTGTTTTGTTGTTTGAGTATCATTAATGACAGTAGAAGTATTTATAGGCCGCTGTCCCTTTAAGACCTGATGCACGGATCTGATATAATGACTTCTTTCTCAGCTGTTTTCATTCACTTGAGACATAACTGACTGTGTTTACCTGAATGATTGTCGAGATGGGTATTTTGTCATAATTTTATGTGTATGTGTCGTATCATTAATGACAGTAGAAGTATTTATAGGCCGCTGTCCCTTTAAGACCTGATGCACGGATCTGATATAATGACTTCTTTCTCAGCTGTTTTCATTCACTTGAGACATAACTGACTGTGTTTACCTGAATGATTGTCGAGATGGGTATTTTGTCATAATTGTATGTGTATGTGTCTGTTCAGAGGATTCAGAAGAGGATTCAGTTCGGTGTTCGTGCACCGTCTGAAACGTGTGTGTGCGCTTCATGTGTGTGCGGCTGTGCGCGTAGAGAACAGTGTGCGAGTAACTAATCGAATTCCCTTTCGCCTTTTCTCTCTGGAATTGTTTAAAATTCGCTTGCTTGTGAAAATATGAACAAATTATAAACTTCAAGTTATGGTTAAATTTTGCAATTAATCCGCGGATCACATGCGTGCCGAACTGGCACTGGTCCGTCACTGGTCCGTGCTTGGTCCGTACGGATCACGGATCAACTACGATCCGTTTAACCACTAATACATATATATATATACATATATATATATATATATATATATATATATATATATATATATATATATATATACTGTAATATACTGTATTAGTGCTGTCAATCGATTAAAAGAAATTACTAATTAATCACACATTTTTCTGAAATTAATCGCGATTAATCCCACCTAACATTAAAGTTTTTATTAAATTTATTTATTAAATATACTTTTATATTGCAATAATTTCACATGCAATCTTCAAGTATATGTTTTAATATTTGTTTAATGGCATCTTTTTTTATGACTGAAAGCCAGTATCAATGATACCAATACTGATTGCTCTATAAAATATATAGCGCAATCTCTCTCTCTAAATATATATATATCTATACAAAGTATGTATCTATACTTTGATTAATAGACATCACAGCAGCTGGTTATTAGGTTATTTTTGCTGATATGTCTTTTAGAGCTGCCGTTGATGAACGTGACGCGGATCTGACACGCATCATATTTTCTCTCAAATCTTTTGACCTTTTCTGACCCACTTCAGGTCTTAAAGTCTCTATTAATGAGCTGACGAGTTAAATTGGGTATTAGATGAGTGAAACAGTGCTGGGCTGCTCCAGGACAGTTTTGAAACCCATTTCAGAGACATGTTCTTAAATGTGACTCATATAAAATATATTACATGCATACGCAGTTTTAAGGCAGCTTTAATCGTCTTTTTGGTAACTTCATGACTTAACTGACCACGACATTGCATGCACGTAGTTTATTTCGCGCTTTGATATGAAAGGATACAGGCTTTCATATCAAATATCAGGCGCGCCGGCGCCTTTGTGCATGCAATTGAAGAGCACGCGCTGCGAGCACAGTACCATTTCCGCACTTGCTTGACTCACACCTGGTGCTGAAGTGAAGTGGAGCGCTTTAGCACTTTAGCACAATCAAATATACTTCAGTATATCTTTAGTTGAACTTCAGCACTACTTCCACACAATTAAAGTGCATTAAGTACAAAATTAGTTGTTCCAGTTTAGCAGACTTTAAATATACCAGTTTAGTATACTAAAAGTACAATTGCAGAGTATTTTTATTAAGTACATAGGCTAAATAAGTAAAGGTATTTGTAGTATACTTAGCATGAAATAAATGTATTTCAAATACATTTTAGTATATTGCTTTTTCACTAGGGTAGTTACTGTTTCCAGTTAAAAACCGTCATAATGAAGTCTTTATAGTGCCAAACTCATTATGATTAGTGTAATGATATATAAAGAAAGAGACGAGAGGAGTCTCCCACTGTCTACCTCCATACGTTGCGCGGCAGTGTTAGCCTTGCACTGAACTCAATCAACAGGGAGCTAAACAGACAGCAGTGAATTTACCAGGATTATAACTGGAAACTCTTTGATATGATGAGCTACTTCAGGAGGACTGCACATCATAACCTTGCTAATGTTCCATTTAACAACTGAGGTAATATTCGCCAACTAAACAGTCTGGGGTATCATGCTCGAAATTGTCAACCGTAGGTGTTCATATAATGACGGAGGTGCAATGCTAGCTGGTGGAATGAAAATTGGACAAATTGGATCTCATCTTTACGCACCCCAGGATCCAAACTCTGTCCATTGTTATTGTTATGTTGGCAGGGAAGGATTGGACACGATCAACGCTAATGAGCATAATGAAAAACCAATCAATGCACTCCACAGTCTGTGAGTATATAACTCACTTATTAGTAGGAATCAGTAGCTACGTTCACAAGAAGCCTAATAATCCGACTGACAGCTCACTCAGAATGAAAACACCTCAATCAGAAAATCATTAGACTGAATGCAATCAAATGTATTTCTATCCAATTGAAAGAGATGGTGCAGATATAAAAAAATCTATTAAACAGAACAATAATTGCCAAGTAAACTACCTTCATAACAGGATATAAAAATATCCTGTGTACACATGAAAATGACTCTCTCCAACCAATCCCTGCTCCAGACTCTCACTCAAATATTGGAGGTTTATTAAGTAAAGTTGGCAACATAATAAGAAAGCTTGCTTAGCATATTTTAAGATATGTTAGCAAGGCAAACAGGCCAATTACGCACTGCGGTGCCATGCTGAGTTGTCTAACGTCTTTAGTATATGTCTTTTAGAGCTGCCGTTGATGAACGTGACGCGGATCTGACACGCATCATATTTTCTCTCAAATCTTTTGACCTTTTCTGACCCACTTCAGGTCTTAAAGTCTCTATTAATGAGCTGACGAGTTAAATTGGGTATTAGATGAGTGAAACAGTGCTGGGCTGCTCCAGGACAGTTTTGAAACCCATTTCAGAGACATGTTCTTAAATGTGACTCATATAAAATATATTACATGCATACGCAGTTTTAAGGCAGCTTTAATCGTCTTTTTGGTAACTTCATGACTTAACTGACCACGACATTGCATGCACGTAGTTTATTTCGCGCTTTGATATGAAAGGATACAGGCTTTCATAGCAAATATCAGGCGCGCCGGCGCCTTTGTGCATGCAACTGAAGAGCACGCGCTGCGAGCACAGTACCATTTCCGCACTTGCTTGACTCACACCTGGTGCTGAAGTGAAGTGGAGCGCTTTAGCACTTTAGCACAATCAAATATACTTCAGTATATCTTTAGTTGAACTTCAGCACTACTTCCACACAATTAAAGTGCATTAAGTACAAAATTAGTTGTTCCAGTTTAGCAGACTTTAAATATACCAGTTTAGTATACTAAAAGTACAATTGCAGAGTATTTTTATTAAGTACATAGGCTAAATAAGTAAAGGTATTTGTAGTATACTTAGCATGAAATAAATGTATTTCAAATACATTTTAGTATATTGCTTGACTCACACCTGGTGCTGAAGTGAAGTGGAGCGCTTTAGCACTTTAGCACAATCAAATATACTTCAGTATATCTTTAGTTGAACTTCAGCACTACTTCCACACAATTAAAGTGCATTAAGTACAAAATTAGTTGTTCCAGTTTAGCAGACTTTAAATATACCAGTTTAGTATACTAAAAGTACAATTGCAGAGTATTTTTATTAAGTACATAGGCTAAATAAGTAAAGGTATTTGTAGTATACTTAGCATGAAATAAATGTATTTCAAATACATTTTAGTATATTGCTTTTTCACTAGGGTAGTTACTGTTTCCAGTTAAAAACCGTCATAATGAAGTCTTTATAGTGCCAAACTCATTATGATTAGTGTAATGATATATAAAGAAAGAGACGAGAGGAGTCTCCCACTGTCTACCTCCATACGTTGCGCGGCAGTGTTAGCCTTGCACTGAACTCAATCAACAGGGAGCTAAACAGACAGCAGTGAATTTACCAGGATTATAACTGGAAACTCTTTGATATGATGAGCTACTTCAGGAGGACTGCACATCATAACCTTGCTAATGTTCCATTTAACAACTGAGGTAATATTCGCCAACTAAACAGTCTGGGGTATCATGCTCGAAATTGTCAACCGTAGGTGTTCATATAATGACGGAGGTGCAATGCTAGCTGGTGGAATGAAAATTGGACAAATTGGATCTCATCTTTACGCACCCCAGGATCCAAACTCTGTCCATTGTTATTGTTATGTTGGCAGGGAAGGATTGGACACGATCAACGCTAATGAGCATAATGAAAAACCAATCAATGCACTCCACAGTCTGTGAGTATATAACTCACTTATTAGTAGGAATCAGTAGCTACGTTCACAAGAAGCCTAATAATCCGACTGACAGCTCACTCAGAATGAAAACACCTCAATCAGAAAATCATTAGACTGAATGCAATCAAATGTATTTCTATCCAATTGAAAGAGATGGTGCAGATATAAAAAAATCTATTAAACAGAACAATAATTGCCAAGTAAACTACCTTCATAACAGGATATAAAAATATCCTGTGTACACATGAAAATGACTCTCTCCAACCAATCCCTGCTCCAGACTCTCACTCAAATATTGGAGGTTTATTAAGTAAAGTTGGCAACATAATAAGAAAGCTTGCTTAGCATATTTTAAGATATGTTAGCAAGGCAAACAGGCCAATTACGCACTGCGGTGCCATGCTGAGTTGTCTAACGTCTTTAGTCAGCAGACTGGGTGTTTTTTTTTCTGACAGGACTCACAATCTTCTTGCTGTTATGGTAACGATGGCAATACATGCTGCTTTTCGAATGCATGCAGACAATCTATACAGAGTTCATGGAACATGAACAGCAAAACCTGTTGATTTAGAATCTGCAAGCAGATTGAATTGTGAAATTTAAATAAATTACACAAGGTTATTTTCAAAATTAATTTGGCTCAAAAGAATTGAGGGAATCTGAATGGCCATGACACTTCTACCAACAGAAGGACATTGAATGTAATGCTAAATTTAAATAAATGCATTGTTACCTCATCGTTAAAAGGTGCAAATAATCATGTCGATAATGTAATGCAGGCATCGCTGAAGGTCAGGTAACCCTCATTAAGCGACACACTCATAAAGCTGAAGCTTCTTTATGAGGCATGAGACGGACCGGAGTTACTAATCGAGAGACATTTAAAGGGGGAGAAAATGTCACATAATTGAATTATGACACAATGAATAGGGTTTTATCACAGCAAAATTCAATAAAAGGCCGCAGAGGATCAGAGACGTGACCAAATAAATCTTTAAAAGTAAAATAATTAAAAACAAAACAAAACATTTGTCCCTTCCAGTCTACAAATGATTTACAAAATTATTTGTTTACACTGTCCTTTAAATTGGAACATTATGTTGCTTGGGAAACCAAAATCAGAAGTTTAATAACAAAATAAAAGTGTTCATGAATCGCTCGTCCAAGTGGAAAACTGAGCTGTTGCTCTCAGCCTTCCCGGGTAAAGAAGTCTACGCTCGCCACTGATATCATGTATAGCATATATGTGAATGACATGAGTAAATAATGACAGAATTTTCATTTTTGCTGAACTATTTCATGTAAATATGGTTGCTACAATATCAGATTGATTGTTAACGCAAGACAGGAAAAGACAAGAAAATAGAGAAGCTGGAGATTAAAAGGGTTTTTTCCCTTCCCAACCGGCAGCGCTTTGGAGTAGAGGTCTTCACGGGTCCACTTGGATCCGAAAACCCGAGGTTCGGGTCCAAAACTTTGACAAGTACCTCGGACACGGGTCGGGTTCGGTATTAGCGGCCTCGGGTCTCGGGTAATTTAAAATAAACATGCTTTTCCCAAATGGACCCGATTAGACCCGAATTCTTTTAAACTATCCTGAATGCGTAGGTTACTTTCACTTTCGTGTTAAGAGAGGAACGTACATAGAAAAGGAGCATACGTTCGTAATCCTCGCATACAGACATCATCTTATAGATATGAGATGCATCAGGAAAATCCACTTGCTTCATTATGCTGCGTGTTCATGCAGGGATTTTTTTTTGTGTGCAGAAGCCTTTCTCCGGAGATCAGGTTGCAGACAACAGCGAATCCATGATTAGGCTATCGGTTTATTTTTTATCAAACTATCACGTTTATTTTTCAGATCCACTGGTCACAATTGAAAGCGGAGCAGACAGGCAGGCACTAATATAAAGTAACCTAATAATAAATTGAATAAATGTTAAATAAATCAAAGTAATGGAGATGTGGCCAAATCAGTCAACAAGACACCGGGATTTTTCCTGACTGACTGTGGGGCTGCAGGCTGTACACACGTCAATGCCGTTTACGTTCGGATCCAGTCGGGTTCGAAAATAAATGCCGTCGGGTCGTGTCGGACTCGGGTCTAATTTCTTTAGGTCTGTCTTGGGTCGGGTTTTTCTTTAAAAAAAATTATTTATGCACGTCGGGTTCGGGTAAGAAGTGATTCGGGTCGGGTACAGATTTTAGGACCTGAGAAGACCTCTACTTTGGAGTCAAAATATGACCAATCCCTTCTGGAACATCTGGAGAGGAACTTTGTCCAGGAAATATTAAACTTTCAGCTCACCACACATGCATGGTTTTCAATTTTTAATGGTATCATGTTTCTGAAAAAAAAAAAAAGGTACCACAGTTTTGCTGGTGGGAGCGAGAAGTGCTGGGCCTCGACACTCACTTCATTATGGACTTAACTTCCCTTGGTCCTTTTGAGGGAGAGCGGAAGATGAGAAAGGCTCAGAGAGAGAGATGAGAGGACAGAAAGGGAGAGAGGATGAAAAAAAAGAGAGAGTACCGCTGTATCTGGGACAACCGTTGACATGACAAAACGGTTCTCTACGCAATAACAGTAAAAGAACGACTCAATTAGTGTGGCTCCTATCTCGGCTCCTTTATCGATCTTCTCCAGATGAAGAACACCAGATGAGAGAGTTTTCAATCAACCGCTACTTTCTGAAGGAGGACAGCGGTGAGGTTCACGGCGGGTGAAAATCCATGGCTGGAAATATAAATAAATATGCAAAGCGTATATTCCGATGATTGGTAGGCAGGGTGTAGGTTCGTCTGACCCGATTTGGCGCGATTGAAATGCCACTTATTTCATGATTGTGTCGAATACAATTGACGGGCCCAAGTTGGACACGAACGGAGAGTGTCCCTGCGGATAGATCAATCGGACAACTCATCAGAGGCAGGGGGCACTCAGGACAATTCAATTCAATCCCTTTCAAAATTAACCTTCAAGATAAGAAGGAAAAAAGCTGCGACGCCCCCAACGGGAATGTTTTTGCGGATGGCACGCTGAGCTTAAATGCTACAGCAATCTTTTTAAACGAAGTGGAAAAACAGCATGTAATGAACGTAACTGAATTTGTGCCCGTTCTCACGACGTAATTTCAACGTCATTTAAGAAACCAGAGGACAGATGGTTTCTTGGTCTCAGCGGTAATACAGACATTTTCATGCATTTGCGGACTACGCGTGCTTCTTGTAATTCACGCCGCCCTCTTGGTTAAGGAAGTAATGGAGGTGCAAATTTTCAAGAGAGTTCGGATGAGAATTTATGTTTCTATTGTCACAGATGTGTGTTTGTGTGTGTGTATTATTGTGCTATCGCCATCTGTCCTCGGCACTGTGTGAGTGATTGGGTGTGTGTGCTTCTGGAAGAGCTCCAGGCGAGGACTCATCTGCTTCATCAGGCCTTCATCAGTCCTTTGACACCGAAAAAGAACAGCGACAAGCACCCGAAAGCCCAACAAGGCCCCCTACAGCTGAGCACCTCGTCAACATCTCCTTGTGTGTGACGGATATGAGATAAAGAAACATGTCTAACATCATTAGATGAACATCTTGTACCTAGGTATCTGTAATTATATTTCATTCCATCTTATACTTGATTTAGTTTATTAATAGTATAATGACTCAGAACACTCTTGGTTCTTATTTCTGTTATGGAACATTCTCAGGAATGTGATGAACTGTATTGCATTCCTGATGCATACATGATAAAGCACTCTGAAGAGATGAGAACTAGATGATTCTTCATTATGATCTACCACTATATGAAACATTACCCGCAATCCACCAAAGTTTGCAGTTCAATGATGTAAAAGAAAAGGAGGTAGAGAAATTTAAATGTTTAAATACTTTCAAAACACTGGAACGGAATGATTTACACATTTATGAAATTAATACTTTTATTCAGCATGGATATATTACATTGATTAAAAGTGACAGTAAAGTAAATGTTTTACAAAATATTTATTTTTTAACTTTCTATTCAAAGAATCCTGAAAAAAAAAGATTATTAATATTTTGTAATACTATGTTTTAGTCTTCATGTTTTTACTGTATTTTTAATCAAAATGCAGCCTTGGTGAGCATAAGAGACTTCTTTCAAAAACATTTTAAAAATCTTACAGAAAAATCTTATGCTTATCAATGATTTAGATAACAAAATATCAAACTAAGCAATAACATTTTGTGAAAAATATTTACAATTAAGCCTAAACAATTTATTGATTTATTTGCTTGAAATACGAGATTAGTTTGATGTTTTGTTATATGATAAATTTTTTCGCATAAATTTGTAGATAAAAGTAGGTAAACACCTTTAATTTCTAAAAATATGTTAAAACATGTATTTTTAGTATATAATTATAGCCGATTATTGGAGGTGGGGAGTTTTTCCTTGAAAAGTACTACAAAAGAAAATGAAATCATTAAAAAACCAGACTAGTTCAATTCCACAACAGTACATAATTTGGTGACAGGTTCCATAAACATTACTAAGCGCCCTAACAGTGAAATAAATCATATAACTGAAGTAAAATGATCAGTTGAGGCATTTTTGCAAGTGTAATTCAGCTGTGCTTCATCAATCCTGGTTCTCACATCTGCTTCATCATGCCTTTTGGTTAAACTTTAAGTAATTTGCACACATAAACACGAACATAATGTGCATTGATAATGTGGAAATGACTAAACAATACTAAGATGTTTCATCATTCATGAAACCCAACTCCGCCATATCTAAATCCTTTCTTACCAGTTTTTTTTCCCCTCACAACTTCTTTATCCTCTTCGCTATGCTCTCTCGGGTTCTGGCACACCATTATCTGACAGCAATTGATAAATGAAGTAAAGATAAAGGAAAGAGGAGCTAATTAATATCGAGAAGAGCTCCAGGTTGCTCATCGATACAGTGCTTTAAAATACAATCTAACTTAGGAGAGAGAGAAAGAGAGAGAGACAAGGACAGATAACGAAGAGCTCAGGCAATGCGGGCCTCCTTTGAGCCACGTGTGTAATGATGGCAGGAATAATTTGTAGGAGATAGCAGGGAAATATATTTCACTTCGCACTCTCCTGTGCAATGCATGCGACCAGATCAGATTTAGCATTTGTATTGGACAGCAGTACACTTAGGAATACAACAACAGACCTTATCTGGCTGAGATTTGTGTCGAAAGGGAAAAATAAAGAGGCCCAAAGGAAAAACTTCATACACCGCAATCAATACCGAAACCAAATTAGACAAGGACATAAAACGCTTAATGACTAAAGTGTAACCTATGGTAAAGGACGGGTTATCTAATGAAAATTTCACAGGGATGGTCGAGCAAGATAAAGCCAGTATCATTCATTATTTCAAAAGCTTATTACATAGAAAACTTGAGTCTGGAAAAGATCCCACAAGTGTCCTTATAGAAGAAAGTAGAGTTGAAACGATACCAAAAGTGTTGGTAATCGCTGCCAATTCCAGTAACGTTTCAAAATTCTCCATACCAAAACTAATAAGAAATACACTGTTTTAAACATATACATAAAAAAATATCTATAACATACATACTGCATATACACTGGTACCATTGTACCTGTACTTTTTGACATTCAAACCTATACAGAAACTCATCCTTGTCTCTGAAAACAGCTCAGTGTTTGGTTGAACAGTCTTTTCTCATTGCATAAATGGACAGTACATCTATTTGCCTTTCACAGCCCTGCCTGCCCGTCAAACACTGTATTTATGCTCAATGTTATGACAAGCTCTCATGCATGGAGCGAGAGTGTGTCGACGCCTGTAAAGTGGCCTGTGTGTGTTTCTGATGAGTATTATTTAACGTTCAAGCAAAAGGAATATGACAAGGAGATAATTTATTATGCCACAATTTTCAGAGACTCCAGTGCAAATGATTCAAACTTGAGATCAACTCCTGATCCCTTTTTCCCCTTCTCACCCCATCATGTTGTAGCTCTTCAGACAAAATCAGGGAAGAGGCCAAAATAGTCATACAAGCACTTGTAAATTTCAGTGAGCATCTTTCTGCACATGGTCCTATGCACACGTTATTTAAGCTCGACCAACGAGTCTGCTGTACCGTTGAACAGATCAAAGTAAAAGACTAGATTGAGGCACACAACAACCTTTCTGACTAACAAAAAAAACTAGATTGCACATTGTAAGCAAATTATCAAAAGCATCTGTTGAGTGCCTCTTCCACTGAGGTCTTGCATTAGTCATTGAAAAGGCTAACAAATAGAAGTTCTCATACTAATTGGATATGTAGTCCTCTATGAGGTTTCTCGGAAAAAGATCACAAGCCCAGTTTAAAAAAGTATTATCAAAAGCTTACATTTATGCAGAACACCCTCTTTTATTAGACACTGACTATACAACACAGATATCATTCTGCATGGGGGTTATTGATTTATTCGTTCTTTGCTTAAATTCAGGCATTCGGGGATATTTGGTGCCGCTTGATTTAATAGAGATCAAAGCTCACCGGATGATGTGTTTGTTCATGAACATAGACGTTTCGGTGGGGGTTGATGGCGATTTTTATCATCATATGTTCAGTAATGAGATTAAAGAAGATCGTAACCTTTGCTTGCTTGCTTCCTTTTCATTACACCCTGATTCCACTTTCATCCTGCATTTGTCTCCGTGTTCTCGATTAAGAATAGAATAGAATAGATATACACTAACTTTCTAAAGTTTGAGATCAGCACATGTTTCTTTCTTTTTTTAAGGTATTAATAATTTTATTTAGTGAGGATGAATTAAAATGGACAAAAGTCTGACAGCAAAGTCATTTATAATGTTACAAAAGTTTAATATTTCAAATAAATGCCTATAAATGTTCTTTTGAACTTTCTATTCATCAAAGAATTCTGAAGAACTGTATCAAGGTTTCCACAAAAACAATATTAAGCAGCAGAACTGTTTTCAACTGTTAATAATAAGAAACGTTTCTTGAGCAGCAAATCAGTATATTAGAATAATTTCTGAAGGATCATGTGACACTGAAGACTGGAGTAATGGCTGTTGAAAATTCAGTTTTGCCATTACAGAAATCATTTTCAAATATATTAAAATAGAATATATTTTAAGTGCATTAAGCAACATTTAAATGCCAGAAGGCTCAGTTCCTGTTCCCTATGTTGTTTGCAATGCCCTTCAGACTGACCATATACACTTAATATGGTCAAATATCCTGTGATGTCCACTTCACAGGGCACAACTGAGCAATCGGAACATTTATAGTTCCCATTAAAAACCTTCTGCAGACGAACAGTCTTTTTAAATGAGCTCCCACAAACTTTAATGTGAACAGTATACATTCTGTCCCACTAAAAGCACCAAATGGAAGTACAAAATTACCTGACTTGGCTCAACCAATGACAGTTTGGAGTGGGACTACCTGTGGGAGTGTTTGAAACTATGTTTGAAACCAGCCATTAGTTCTGTTTGTGGCATAGAAATGATACACGTTAGCTTTAAATTTAAAATTACAACGTGCTATTTATTGTGTGAGCAAGGTCATATTCACATGTCTGGTTGTAATTGGCCAATGACTGCAAATTATAGTTTATTTTCATCTTATCACTGGTTCAATATAGCAGAGGGTGGACACAAAAGGAAGGTTGTGATCTCACGTTTCTTCTTCACAATAAATCACTTTAATCTTCAGACCACTGCAGTGCAAATAGGCCCCAGAGCTAAAATGACTAATTAAGAGTCATGAGTCATTTTGCAGTTTGCATCCCCTCTAAATCTGCAAAAACGTCTGCTGTGAAGATTAAATAACGACCTGGGCTAAAAAATAAAAACTCTGTCTACCGCCAAGAGATCTTACTGAAAATCCAATAGACGTTGCCACATTAAGAAACAAACGAAATGCAGGATTTGCATTTCTGAGCACATTTTTCTATCCCGAATTTGCATAACAAGCTCTCAAACTCTTTTTTGAGAAACGCCTTACGTGAAGAACATTTTCAAAACAAAACAAGCATACTCCAGAGACCTCATGCACGCAAGGTAATACTGAAAGCAGCTTCTTTGCTGCTCGCTTGCTAGCACATCAGAAAGAACAGCGCTTAGTTTTATTGGTTTTTGTAAAGCATCATCCATCATACTCATGGGTGGGAAAGAAAGTTTTGAAACAAGTGTTGACAATATTGAAAAAGCAAGAAAACCCCTCACAAACTCCCAACCGCTTAGGAGCTAACTTGTTTTGTGGGACTACCTAACCAGGTGGAATGATTACTAGCGAGTAATTACATAACAGAAAACATAATCTACATGTTCCCGTTCAGGGATCAAAATGATGCAGGACTGTGGACACCATGCGAATTCAGCCCATGTGGAAAGTTTAGTTATTGTTTACTTATGTATTCTTCACTGTTCCTTGAGCTTCAGCAGCCCGAACACAAAATAAATGTGTCTCCTGCCAGTGAGACATTGTTCTATCAGTCAGCATTAATGGTGTGAGTGCAGGGGCCGAGAATCTGGCGAAGCGGGGCTCCGTCGCGCGGGCTGGGGCCAGACAGCCAGACGCAGGGGAAATGAGCTCCATTACTGAGGTGGCCATGTTGGGGCTGGGAGATTGGGCTGGCTCTTATTGCCTGTGTTTGGTACAAATGGGAAATGTGATTCCCTCAGGCCTGAGACAGCCGAGAAGGGACGACTGATCATTATACACTAACATCACCAGCACAATGGAGATGACAGGGGCATGGAGGCCCCAAAGGATACAAATGATGGAGTATGTGCGAGGTGGGAGCGAGAGTATATTTGTGTGTTTGTACTCGTATATAAAGGCCAGAGTCGAGCTTAATGTTGAGCAGACAGTGGCACAGACAGTAATGAGGAGAGCAGAAAGAGGGCTTCTTATCCTCCAGCGTTAACCTCTCTTTCACTTTTTCATTACCCTACCACATCTTTCCATCCCGCTTTATTCACTAGCATGCTCTCCCCATGCTCCTGCGAGAGACTCTGGCCGTGAAGCAAGACACAACGAGCCAACAGGATTTTGCAGCTCATCCACTGAAGATGTTGGATAAGATATGAGTGATTGTGGAAACAGAACACGTACTGAAATGACAGCTTTTCAGAGCTTTCATCCATTTACACTGAAATGTAAATACAATATATTCTAAATTATAAAAAAGATTAAATATTAAAATGACTAAATATGAAAATAAACCCTAATGTTTAACACTTTGGGATCAATAATATTTCTTTTTTTTATCAGCAAGTGTGCATTAAATTGATCAAAAGTAAAATACATTTATATTTCTAACAAATGCTGTTTTGTAAACATTCTATTCATAAAAGTATCTTGGAAAAAACAGAGATCATATTAGAATGATTTCTGAAGAATCATCTGACACTAAAGACTGGAGTAATGACAGCTGAAAATTCAGCTTTGCAATCACAAAAATACATTTTCATTTTTTTAAAGTGTACTAATATTTCACAGTATTGCTATTTTACTGTATGTCTGATGAAAAAAAATGCAGCCTTAGTGAACATTAGAGACTTAGGGCCAGATTTACTCAACAGGGCAAATTAGCACCAGAGGGCAATTACAAAACAGCACAAATGGGCATGGAAATCTCTGTGGGTGATTTACTGACAACGTGCAAAATAAAGAACACAGAAGCAACATATCATTTACATATCAACCCAATATACCAAGCGCAGCGCAACTTAGCGTAGTCGCAAATAAGCAGAGCCGATGCTCATCAGGTGCGGGTGATCTACTTACAACACAGGCGCAAAATGGTTTAAGACATGCTTTTTTGGAAGTTAAATAATGGCGTAAATACCAGTAATTTGACAAGCACAAACATTAGTAAATCGCGTTGCGTGATTCATTTTAATACTCTCCTCCCATAAATTTTGCGTCTGAAAGGGAAACTCCTACAAATGCATAGTCAATAAGGTAAGGCTCAAAAATAACTATGCCCACGCAATTTCAGCACTAATTCTTCACTGCGTGTCTTTAGTAAATCCGGACAGTACTGTTTTAACTCCAAAAGACGGTTTGCACAGGCACATAAATATAAATATACAATTTATCATAAATATACAATAGCTATCAATTTTATTTGTAATACTGTATATAATATGTACGTTCTTAAATCTCATAACTCCCTTTTATTTCCCCTGTTGGTCTAAAATAAAATTATTTATTATTTAAAATGAGTTATGATTTATAAATATCATAATTATCAAATTGAAAAAAAAAAATCATACATTTTATTTGTTGTAACTTTTGATGTGGTAGCATGCAGAAGCTAAATTAAAGGGGTGGTTGATTGCGATTTCACTTTTTTAATGTTATAGGGTATCTGCAAAGTTACGAAGCTGAAAGTTCAATGCAAACGGAGATATCGTCTTTTAAAATTCTGGTAGTTCAATGCCTACAAAAACGGCTGGTAGGGACTACAACGAGCTACTTCCCAGGTTCGTGACATCACAAACCCAGATAAACCCCGCCCTCGGGAAAAGGCAGCAAAGGGGGCGAGGCCATGCTGCGCTGCTTTAGAGAAGAGGAAGCGAAAACTAAAATCTATTCATCAATATATGAATCGCGATTCTGTCTTCTAACGATTCTAATGGATCCACAAGTTTCAAAATGAATTTTCTAAAGCAGCGGTTCTTAATACTGTTCCTCGCGTCCCTCCCCCTGCTTTGCACATGCTCTGCATCTCTCTCTCTCTCATTCAGATCATCAGCTCAGCTCTGTTCCATTTATACACTTATTTTCACATAGCTATGAGAAGCGTTAAACATGGACGCGCGTGCAGTTGCCGTACTGTATTAAAGCTTTAATCAGGATAAAACTGTATATTAAAAGCTAACATAAGCAGTAGCATTTACAAATAACAGCGTATCTAAAAGAGACAACAACAAACAAAAAACATAGGCTTACCATTAAAAGCCATGCTTGCACAGGTTCTGCACGATCCTCTTCAATAATATTCTCTGCTTCTCAATCGGGTTCAAACTGATAAGCGATATTAAGGACGCAGCTGTTTACAATACAACCGGAGCACATACCGCTGAGGAGAGGGGCGGGACGATTAGACGCGCATTAGAGGCGGTTTAGCCAATCACAACACACTGGGCATGCTAACCAATCAGAGCACATCGCGTATTTCTGAGGGAGGGGCTTCATAAAAGAAGGAAATTATCAGCCCGTTTCTCTGAGAAGGGACAGAGCGTTTTGGAATAAATTATGTAAATTATGTGAAAAATAATGCGTTTTTAAAAAAAATGAAGCATTAACATGTTAGACTGCACCCCATAAACACAATCAAGCCTAGAAAAAACCCAGTGAACCATCCCTTTAAATTATTTTGGATGTTAAAATATGTTTCCAATACTTTCAAACTTAAAAAAAAAAAAATCAATTTACAAAAGTTTAAGTATTGTACTTGCAACATACATTATCTCGCACCACAGGATGATGTATGTTCCAAGTTCAATACTCAAAAAAAAAAATAATAATAATAAATTGTGGACACTTCATGCAATCAGTTACATCATTGTCTGGCTTTCAACACGGGCCAGTTCTGAGAGAGGCTGGCAGATTCCCTGGTCGAGTACCAGCACCATTTAAGTCTAAGAGGGGCATATTCAATCCCATGATGCCCTGAGCAAACATGTGTCATCTCCAAGACAGAATGACTGAGTTGTATCACCAAGACAACACATTAATGTGCTGTACGGGACCTCAAACATTCATGTTCAGAGCAGTTCGACCAACAGAACTGACACACAACAACATTTGTTTCAGATTTACCTTGCAGCGGCCAGCAAATAGTATCAAGCTCCAGCGCCGGCTTCTAGTTAACCTCAAATACACATCACACAACCCGGTGCTGCAGCCTTCTCTACCCAGGGCAGGTGAAATCCCCCCCGGTCACAATTACCCAGCCAAGCACCTTCATCAAACACCCAGTGCCTGGGAGCACGTCTGACGTGCCACAGCCCTAATTCACTCCCACTCCAAACTACACTGCATAGGGACCAAATAGCCATGAGCAAAAACATCTATCCATCCACGTCTCCCACATCTAACTTTGAAGGGAGGGGGTGGGATAATGGCGTTGTTTAGCCGTTGCCATTTGGATTCGACTAGCAGGTGCTTTCGGCTTTTTCTAAAACCGTGGCAAATGTGTAATGTTTTATTCATGTTCCGTGATAAAACGTAGCAATGTGCCGTGTGTGGTAAGTGTTGACTAAGTTCAAGAGTAAAGAGTTCTCCATCGCTCTTTTTCCACATTTCTGTGTCATAAATAAAGAACTTGAACAATGCCTATTGATGGAGACTGACTTATGTAATCCAGGTGTTTCAAAATGTGTCCACTCTTCATGTACTTCTATGGTACTGCCTTCATCTATCAACCTAACCATTATAAATATAAAAAGAGAGGCTGTTTTAATAAGGTTGGAATGGGAGGAAAAAGGCCCGGGGAGCAAATGCCCCATGTCCGAGGAAAAAAAAAGTAGAGAAACTAAGAAAGTGAGAGTGGGAGACAGTTCAAGAGTGCCTCTCCTTTGAGCTGTCAGTGAAGGTAGCTTTGGTGAGTAAGAATAAAATACATTTTTTATATCAAAGGAGTGCATATATACAACACATTTGCCTCCCTGCAGACTCTAAAGAAAGGGTTACACAGTCTGGCGGTACATCAGCTTAAACTCTCCGCGCTTCCTTTTCAAAGTCCTCAACTGTACAACACGGCAATTCTAGCTGTACTTTAAAAAGATTCAGAGTTTAAAATAAAAAAGCTAAGCTTGACAGCATTATTTCGCATAATGTCGATTACTCGGACATAATTTCACCCAACCCTTGGTTCAAAACTGAAAACTGTCTTAACTGGAGGGTTTAAAGGAAAAGTACTAACGTTAATTTCTTTCTTACAAAATGTGCATTTTTGACCTGCACATTTTTTTGAAATCATTATTACAGTAGGCCCAGGGTTGGAATGGGAGGAAAAAGGCCCGGGGAGCAAATGCCCCATGTCCGAGGGAAAAAAAAGTAGAGAAACTAAGAAAGTGAGAGTGGGAGACAGTTCAAGAGTGCCTCTCCTTTGAGCTGTCAGTGAAGGTAGCTTTGGTGAGTAAGAATAAAATAAATTTTTTATATCAAAGGAGTGCATATATACAACACATTTGCCTCCCTGCAGACTCTAAAGAAAGGGTTACACAGTCTGGCGGTACATCAGCTTAAACTCTCCGCGCTTCCTTTTCAAAGTCCTCAACTGTACAACACGGCAATTCTAGCTGTACTTTAAAAAGATTCAGAGTTTAAAATAAAAAAGCTAAGCTTGACAGCATTATTTCGCATAATGTCGATTACTCGGACATAATTTCACCCAACCCTTGGTTCAAAACTGAAAACTGTCTTAACTGGAGGGTTTAAAGGAAAAGTACTAACGTTAATTTCTTTCTTACAAAATGTGCATTTTTGACCTGCACATTTTTTTGAAATCATTATTACAGTAGGCCCACACTGGAGGTGGACGGACTAATTATTCATCACCAACATAATATCTTCAAGTTACTTCATGTACTTCAACAAGGAAGTTACATAACCTCCCTTCTTGGTATCCTTGCACAAACATTTTGGAAAAGGTTTTAGTTTAAAGTTAGCAACAACTTTACACAGGTTAATAGGTAATTCTGTTCGTCTCATGTTAACATGTATATTATTTGATTCTATTGGCTATAAACAGTGTATTTTAATGTGTATTGTAACACATTACAAGTCAAAAATATTTTTGGAGATAATCAACATCATGCAACAACTGCTGTCAGCTAAGCTTCATTTGTATTGAACCTCAGAACATTCCTTAAATACATTCCTATACTAGTGGTGTACCTCAGGTGTCAGTTTTAGGACCATTGAATTATTCGTTTTCCCGTTCATTTTTGCAGCTTTATCTGACAGTTGTGGATGGGTTGATTCTGACCACTAATCAGTTGGTAAATTAGTGAGAATGATTTGAAGGAGGCAAACAAATCAAACATTTCCGATGGAAGATAGAAGGCAACTCCGTATTTCATCCTGCCAGAGGATCCAATAATTAACATTCCCATTAATATTCCTTCCACAGAGCCTGGGTGGCTGTGAACGCTTCTGTGAAATGCAAATCACTGTACACAGAGGCTCCAGAATGGGAACTGTGTGACTGCAGGGGAGGGCCGCCACTCTACCCCAATAGAGCTTAGAAAATTTCAGGTACCCCATTGATGACAGGAGGGCTGGAGAGGCAGGAGGAGACTGGAACTATACACTTCAACTGTATACGCTTTGAAAATATTCAACACAATCTTTCCGCCTCCTTTATCTAATCAAGTATGATTCGGTGGGCAAAATAATGTAGCATAAATGCATATTTTTGTGTTGTTTGGCAACGATGAATGTTGCCCATTGTGTTTCATGGTTTTCTGCTCTGTTTTCCTTTGCTGATAAATTCATAGAAAAACAAAAGTGTATCTTTCATCTGAGAACAATATGAATATGAAGTGATTCAATCTTTAGATGAAATCACTTTCTGCATGTGCGTGGTGTTGCAGCTTCGAGCTAGAATACTCGAAAAGCAAGGTGTGCTATTAAATCCCAGCACTCCTGTTTTCTGACACACAATGAACATGATACTAGATTAATTCTGTTTCACATTATTATAAACAGAGTTCTGTTATGAAGATGTCAGTGTGCATCCTGAATACAAACACAGCTGAAACCAAATCAGGTGCATATTGACATGTGTGCTTACAACAAATACAAGCAAATTATCAGCAACGTGCCAAGAATTCCTGTCTGCTTCGGAAAAGGATCATTATCTGAGAAACAACTCCTCGGCTCGTAAAAGCTTCAAGAAAAAGGATCTTGCGCTCCAGAGCGAGTAATCAACAGGAGGAGGACAGCAAGTGTGTGTCTGGGGGAGAAAAGAATTGGTGAAAAGATGAGTTATGAGGTGTGTGTGTGTCTTGGTGTGTTTACAATTCCAGAGCTGAAAAGTGTGACTGTAGCGAAGATATTGATCAGAGCACAAGCTCATAATGATGGTAAAAAGAACTGGGTTCGGCCACAAGCCCACAGTCTTTTGTGGTGCCTAAGGAGTCAACAAAATCTCACACAGAGGAAACTTCAAAGAGCGGAAAAGTAATACTAAATTGAGAACTGTAATGAAGTTAAAGGAGCGCAACTTTAACTTTTTATTTCTTATCACACTCGCAAAACAACTTTATATTAATCTTTTATGGTGGAAGTAAACTTACTTTGAGTATTTACATTTTTGGTTCGGATGAACAGAATCATTCCTACCTTGGGATCGGCAGTGAGAAGCTTGAAGGCTGCATACACCTGGTTCTCCTTTACACCCCCACCCAGGTCCAAGAAGTTAGCAGGCTTTCCACCATGCAAGTCGATAATATCACATGTTGCCATAGCAAGGCCAGCACCATTAACTGTGGATACAGACCATATTTTGGACATTAAAATATTAGCTCAGCTAAAAATGATCATTGTGTCATCATTTACTGACCCTCATGTTATTCCAAACCTGTACGACTTTTAATCTTCTATGGAACACAAAAGGAGAAATGTGTTAAAGGATTAGTTCACTTACAGAATTAAAATTTCCTGATAATTTATTCACCACCATGTCATCCAAGATGTTCATGTCTTTCTTCAGTCGAAAAGAAATTAAGGTTTTTGAGGATTTTTTTTTTCATATAGTGGACTTCAATGGGCCCCAACGGGTTGAAGGTCCAAAGTGTAGTTTGAATCAATGCAGTTTCAAAGCGCTCTACACGATCCCAACCAAGGAAAAAGTTTTCCTCAATATATTCTTTGCGACTGAAGAAAGAAAGACATGAACATCTTGGAAGACATGGGGGTTATTTATATAATTATCAGGACATTTTTATTCTGGAAGTGAACTAATCCTAATGATGTACCAGTTGCTTATTTGTATGAAATTAAAATTTATAGGGACAGGAACCTAGCTCCAGGCTTTAAAAATGACATTTTTTTTTTCATATAGTGGACTTCAATGGGCCCCAACGGGTTGAAGGTCCAAAGTGTAGTTTGAATCAATGCAGTTTCAAAGCGCTCTACACGATCCCAACCAAGGAAAAAGTTTTCCTCAATATATTCTTTGCGACTGAAGAAAGAAAGACATGAACATCTTGGAAGACATGGGGGTTATTTATATAATTATCAGGACATTTTTATTCTGGAAGTGAACTAATCCTAATGATGTACCAGTTGCTTATTTGTATGAAATTAAAATTTATAGGGACAGGAACCTAGCTCCAGGCTTTAAAAATGACACAAGTCCATGATAAAAGCCTAATAAAAGTATAAAATATATCATAAAAAATACAACTATATCTATACAACTATATGCCATGCATTCTGAAGCTACATGATCAATTTGCTTGTTAAATAGAGGAAATTATTCCATATAGTGGACTTCAATGGGCCCCAGTGGGTTGAAGGTCCAAAGTGTAGTTTCAATCAATGCAGTTTCAAAGCGCTCTACACGATCCCAACCAAGGAAAAAGTTTTCCTCAATATATTCTTTGCGACTGAAGAAAGAAAGACATGAACATCTTGGAAGACATGGGGGTTATTTATATAATTATCAGGACATTTTTATTCTGGAAGTGAACTAATCCTAATGATGTACCAGTTGCTTATTTGTATGAAATTAAAATTTATAGGGACAGGAACCTAGCTCCAGGCTTTAAAAATGACACAAGTCCATGATAAAAGCCTAATAAAAGTATAAAATATATCATAAAAAATACAACTATATCTATACAACTATATGCCATGCATTCTGAAGCTACATGATCAATTTGCTTGTTAAATAGAGGAAATTAAAGTCATTATTCACTTATAACCAAAGAAATCACCAAGTTACTAAATTGAAATCATTAATCCGATAAGTGAGATTTCTAAAATAATAATTGGGTCAAAATGGATCAACTGATTTATTAAAAGAATCTATCTCAAAAGATTTGTTTATAATAATTCGGACATTGCTAACTCACTCTGTCACAGCTTAAATTTCAATCTGTTCTTCATTCAAAACTACTGTACGGACTGTTATGACACTTTTAACATTTCACAACCCCAGTCCTAAATGACCTTCATTATATTGAAAAGAATATTCACTATAATGATACGCAATATAATTTGATAATATTCAATATAACGGCCAGAATATATTTTTTTAAATTATGGAAGGAAAAAAGTTTGTAAGTGAAGTTTGTAATGCGAGTAAATAACTGCACGATTTTCCAAACTAATGGCTTTAAGTAGGTTCCATATTAGGAATTACAGTATATACATGATTATACATACTATAGTCTCGTCCGTACGGCACATTTACAAGAAAAGCACAGACAAAAGCAAATAAAAAATTTAACATCCCATCCCAATTGAAAATACAGCTCAGCTCTAAATCTGCTGCTCACTGCTTTCCAAGGAAAGCAAATTGTGTTTGACTTAAAGTATACAGGGTGTCAAGAGTGGTTGTAGTATCGGTGTTAGCCGGCCTGGTGAGTCCCATCTCGTCGTGCTTTGAGCTGTAAGGCAGCCAACTGATTCAGCCATTTCCTGCTCATCCCAGCTTCACACATCTCCCCTTATTCTGTTCTTCAGCGCTGAGCTAAAGTGTTGGCACAGGCTCTGGCACTCGACTCAATAAAGTGAAATTCAGCTGAACAGCTGTCGCTTTGCCAGTTTACAAAGCTTTTAAGGTGTAAACTAACTGCAAGTAAATTGTGCGTGAATGCGTTTGTGTCTACACGACAAGGTCAGTTAGAGTCACTTCTGCGCTTGTCTTGTCTATATGCTTCTTTCTTGGCGCTTTGCTGTGGGAGCCGTGATTTATAATGAGGGACCACTTAAATGTGTAGACTAACAATCATCTTGGGTTGAGTCGTTTTCCAGAAGATTCCTGCTAATTAGAGCCCATCGGTTCAGGCAGGTCCCTTATGGAGCTGTTAAGAGAGCTGCTGGAGATGATGACTGGATCGGCGCCCGTTTGGTAACACTTTCACAAAATCCTGTTCTCAAGACTAAAATAAACATGTTGGAAACTACTAAGAAGAGCATTTCTAAAGCTGGATTTGAAATATCCCTTGAGACATGAGCTTGATGTGGAACAGGTTTCTGAAAGCTTTGAAATTTCAAGTTCATTTGGTAAGTTGTTCATTATTTCATGTAGAAGTTCATCTGGTATGTTAGTATATGAAAGATTAAAACAAACCAAAACAGGCGATGTTTCCATCCAGTCCGATGTACTTGAGATCATATTTGGCTGCTTCGGTCTCCAAGGGGTCACTCTCCGCAGTATCGTCCATGGCGAACACAGCTTTCTGTCTAAACTCCGCATTGTCGTCGAAGTTGATTTTAGCATCAAAGCAAACCACTGCGGACAGACAGCAGAAAAGTGTTGGAACATAGTGTCAAATACTGTATTTCAATGCACCTTTGTGTCATACTCATGCAAAAGTATACAGGGAAATATAAACAAACAGCATATAAAAGTAAGGTTCAATTTCAAAATTTTACAGGTCAGTTTATGCTAAAAGCTGTACAAAAACTGCAGTTCACAAAAACAAATTGAACAAACCTTTTCTCTACTCTCATTAATTCTGTAATCATTTCTGGATTAAAATCAATTTGATATTTTTGTAAGCACTAAATGTAAATGGCTACGCCTTTGTTTAAAATAAGGAATTCTCTACTGTTCAAAGGTTTGGGGTCAGTAAGCTTTTTTTTCTTTTCATTTTTTTATTTATTTTAATTTATTTTCAAATTTATTGATTTATTATTATTATTATTATTTTGTGAAAGAATAAATAAATACAAATTTTCAGCAAGGATGCATTAAATTGATTAAAAGTGACTTTTTATTTATTAAAGGGGTGGTTGACTGTTTTTTTCTAGGCTTGATTGTGTTTATGGGGTGCAGTCTAACTTGTGTTAATGCTTCGTTTTTAAAAGAAAAACACATTATTGTTCACATAATTTACCTTTATTCTACACCGCTCTGTCCCTTCTCTGATAAACGCTCTGATGAGTTCCTGGTTTTTCCACTCTCAGAAATACACGATGGGCTCTGATTGGTTAGCTGGCCCAGTGTGTTGTGATTCGCTAAATTGCCAGCCCAAATCAGCCCGAATCAGATGCAAAGGACATTAGTGAAGAGGATCGCGCATAACCTGTGCAAGCACACAGCTCTTAATGGTATGTTTTTTGTTTGTTGTTGTCTCATACTTTTAGGTACGCTGTTATTTGTAAATGCTACTGCTTATGTTAGCTATTAATATACGGTTTTATCCTGATTAAAGCTTTAATACAGTACGGCAACCGCGTAAAGTGTATTAAAGTGTATAATTGGAACAGTTCATTGTTGGAGCTGAGCTGGTGATCTGATGATCTGAATGAGAGAGAGCGAGAGAGAGAGAGAGAGAGAGAGAGAGAGAGAGAGATGCAGAGCAGGGGGAAGCGAGGAACAGGATTGAGAACCGCTGCTTTAGAACATTGATTGTGAAACTTGTGAATCTATTAGAATTGTTAGAAGTCAGAATCACGATTCATATATGAATATATTTTTTCATGCACGCACCCCTAGTTTTGACGGCATGGCAACAACTCTTCCTCTTCTCTAAAGCAGCGCAACATGGCCTCGCCCCCTTTGTTGCATGTTCCTGGGGGCGGGGTTTATGTAAATTTATGGGTTTGTGATGTCACAAACCCGGGAAGTAGCTTGTTGTAGGCCATACGAGCCGTTTTTGTAGGCATTAAACTGCCATAATTTTAAAAGACGATATCTCCGTTTGCATTGAACTTGCAGCGTTGTAACTTTGCAGATATTGTTTACACTCAAACAGCAACATTACACACTAACTAACATTAAAAAAGTGAAATCGCAATCAACCACCCCTTTAAAAAATGCATCACAGACAACAATAAAAATGTCACTTGAGCACTAAATCATCTTATTAGAATGATTTCTGAGAGATCATGTGACACTGAAGACTGGAATGATGACAGCTTTGCCATCACAGGAATAAATTACATTTTAAAATACATTACAATAGAAAATGGTTATTTTAAGTTTCTACAGTTTTTACTGTATTTTGACCAAAAATAAACGCAGCTTTATTTTAAATGCAGTTCACAAATTTGATAATATTGGCTAATTTGTTGTTCAGTTAAGAAAGTTGATTATGAGTATTAATGATTATTTTATGACTTTATAAAACAGAAATCCATATGACACCACTGGAATTGCAGAAAGAATATGACATTCTTTGGTTTAGGAGGGTGTTCCAATGGTCAATGTTTCTATTTTACAGTTGGGCAAGATTCAGACATGTTCAATTTGTTCAATATGAGTTTTTCAAAGCATCTGTTATTATTCAAATATGTATCTTGTGCATGTGGCAAATTGGTGACGGCAGTTCCAAATCCAATAATTTACACCGAGTGAAAGGGAGCTGCATATAACTAAACACAGTCATACAGCGCTGATGACAAAAGCCCATAGTTACAACATGATCTTTATTTACTGCCACTATGTACGTCTATATAGCTTATTTTGTGCAGTGGGAGCATCTTATTCAACAAACAGCCACACAAACACAGAAGCTGTTTCAGAAAATTAGCCTGGGAATAGAGTTTTCTTTGACTGTCTTGGCCGTATGTGACCAGACCCAACAACTCTCTCATTTGTAGTGGCCTCTCGAGCATGCAAGGACTCGGCGCTCGCTAACAAAGCTAATCTGTGTAGGTAAGTACACTGGGTTCACTGAGCTATTATCAAATCCAACTTTACACTGTTACCAGGAGAGTTTTATTTACTTTTGCAGGGAACTATGGGTAAAGTACAGATAAAGAAAGGAGGTGAATGCAAAGCAGAGACAGTAACAAAAAACTAGATTAGTTTTATCACTGCAAGCTGACAAAACAGCGTTTTTTGATGTTTAATGAAAACATGCAGTTTTTGATAATACGTTTGAAAGTGCTTTAAGTAGGAGACCAAGACAGTTATTGTCACTTTTGACAAATAAAATAAAGCAAACAATGCATCTAAAGACAGCCAAAGCCATTTGCTGACTTTTGTTTTGATGCTGCTGTCAAGAAAATATCACGATTAATGTCAGTGTTTCCTGAAAAGCTCTATTATTATTTTCATAGAAAAAACAAACTAACTAACCTAAAGAATAAATGAAAGCCTGAAATAAAGACAAATATACAGATTTAAGAACAATAGAGAAAGGTGAAAAAAATTATTATTAAAAATGTAAAATTGAAAATAAAATAAAATACAGTTAGAAAAGACTTTTAGAATTAATGTTATTCAAAAGTACAAAAGTTGCAGTTTGGACAAACTAACTGAACAAACCTTTTCTGTAATCTCATTATTTCTGTAATAATCTCTGGATTGAAATCAATTGTATATTTTACTAAGGATTAAATATAAGACAAATATACAGAGAAATATAAAGGGTTAAATAATGTGAAAAATAATGTGAAAAATTCAAATATTAAAAAAATTAAGGTTCAAAATTAAATTAAATAAAAATAAAACAAAATAAAATTAGAAAAGACAATAATAACAAAAAGGAAAAAAGAACAGAAAAATACAACAAAAAGTAAAATAAAACTATTAATAAAAAGGAACAAAATGTATTAATTAAAATTAATGAATTAATTACATTTAATAAAATACATTATATATATATATATATATATATATTCAGTGGGGGAAAAAAGTATTTAGTCAGCCACCAATTGTGCAAGTTCTCCCACTTAAAAAGATGAGAGAGGCCTGTAATTTTCATCATAGGTATACCTCAACTATGAGAGACAAAATGAGAAAAAAAATCCAGAAAATCACATTGTAGGATTTTTAAAGAATTAATTGGTAAATTCCTCGGTAAAATAAGTATTTGGTCACCTACAATATATATATATAAAGAACAAAAATACAGCCACAAAAGCAAGGAAAAAAAGAAAGGAAAAAAGTAGAGAAATTGTGGTGGCACTTTTGTGACGGCCCCTATGAGGACTAAATCATTTTGCCATTATGGTGCAGGGCGGAGATGATTTCTCTCCCCTTCTTTAATTTGACAGGCTAATACTGCAGGCATTACCCTCTCTGGACCTACTGTATGTAATTTCATACCAATAAACGTTACAACATCCTACATCATTTCCTAACAGGTACCTATAAAAACTAAAAAAACAAGTGGAAATGGTATTGGGAGTAGCATTTGGTCATATTATGAGCATATTTGTGCCAGTGTTACGTGGGAGAAGCCCTGTAAAGTTTTGCTGAGGCAGCACTCTCCATATCCACGAGTTTGATAAAAACATTAGTGTGAAATGACAGTTA
The DNA here is from genome assembly GCF_001515645.1 of Sinocyclocheilus grahami. Taxonomy (NCBI): domain Eukaryota; kingdom Metazoa; phylum Chordata; class Actinopteri; order Cypriniformes; family Cyprinidae; genus Sinocyclocheilus; species Sinocyclocheilus grahami. The sequence goes on from NW_015505460.1 coordinate 983,521, forward strand.
TCCTTGGAAGCTGCAAGGTCCTATTTGGATCTTTACAGAAGCTCTTATGCAATCCGTGAGCAAGCGTTTTTGTCTGTCATTCATGCATGAACACACACACGTCTTACCTTGTCCCTCAGGTGTTTCTCCGAGCGGATTGACTTCGACTTGAGTGGCGTCGACTTTGAGGAACAGATCATAGAGTCGCTTAATCTGATCTGCAGCCTGTGACAGAAGCACAGAGAGCACTAATTACCCAGCTGCACAGCTCTGAGAGCTTATATAAGCCATTCAAACTACCTTGACATCTCTCAAGCACATCTGAAGACATATATACATTCTGGGTTATATATTGTACACTGTGCAATAATGAGGACGCATCTTTGACCAGACGCTTGCTCCGCTGGTCAGAACGGTCACTGGCAAGACAATGAGAAGTTGCCGTGGAAAACTTCAAACGTGACAGAAATTGATTTGGAGTCAGTAGGGCCATTAACTCAGCAGGGAGTCACGGTGGCAGTTAATGTGTCCCTGCTGAGAGACATGGCAACGTCCAGTAGCTCTCTCCAATTCCCAGCGGCTATGCAAATCAGGCTTACGACTGGAAAACGGCTGGATATTGGATCGTGAGATTTGCTAGTTATATGAGATTTTGTAATACATTGATTTGTTGATGATTTTGTATTTTGTGCTTTTTATAACAATTTCATAATACTATTATATATTTTTTTTTTAATCCATAGGTTTTGTAACTTTTCATACATTCATGGAAGATTTCATCAGATTTTTGCATTTCATAATTTTGTGATATTTAAATATGATTTGAAATGCAATTGTATTGAACATTTTAATATTTAATATGTCATCCTTTTTGTACATTTTACAATAATTGTATATTTCATACGTTTGTGATACTTTTATGTGATAATTTTATACTTCTGTAACACTGTAGCGAAATATTTTAGAATAATTCATACTTCCATGAAATACTTTTTTTAAGCTTTTCTTAAAAAAATTATTTTTTCATCTTTTCTGCAAAGATTCCCTAATACTTCATGCTTTCGTAATTTCATACTACTTTGTCTTTTAGTTACAATACTGTCATATTTCATATTTTTGTAACACTTTCATGGATCACTTCATACCTTGTAAGCAAACTATTCTGTAACAATTTTGTAAACGTGTTCACATTTCATACGTTTTAGTACTAAACATGATACTCTTTGTGCGTTTCATATTTCATAAAACGTTCATGATTTAATGGTTTTGTATTTTGCCTTTTAGTAACCAATTTGTTGATTTCCTAATATTTTTTGTATGTCCTCTTTGTAATACTTCAGTGGATTATAATATTATTTTATAGGATTGAATTAAGATTTCATAATGCTTTTACACTTGGTAACAAAATTAAAGCATTTTGGCTTTCCTAACTAAATTTTGCAATGCCATCATATTTCATGTTTGTAATACTTTTGTAGAGTTTGAATATTTAATAATTTTGCAACACTTTTATGGAAGATTACATAATGATCTATACAGTACTTTGTAACACATTTTAAGATTCTGTAACAATTCTGAGTTTTAATCAAATATTTTTTTCAAAATACATTTTTGCAATATTTTCAGGTCTATTTCTTTGTAAGGCTTTTTTGTTGTCGTTGTTGTTTAAATCACTTTTTTTTAAATCTGTGGTTGACTAATATTGATGAATATTAATATTGAATAAATAATAATAATTATATATATATATATATATATATATATATATATATATATATATATATATATAATTTTGCCTACTGTGCCTCTAAGTCTTCTGTGCAAAAACAAGAGTATGGATCCTTTTTGACAAATTAAAATTCATGCTCATAATCACAGAAATCTCCTAAATTCCTCAAGATATAAAAAGTAAAAGGTAAATGTTATTTTTGCTATTTGATTTTGTTCAATCATTTCATTACTAAAGGCAGCATCTGCATCAGTTTACCACAGCTAAGGTTTGACGAGAGGTTAAGACAGGAAAGATAACTGACTGCTTATTGCTCTACACTTTGCTTTTTCATGTGCTTGCTGAAAGCATGTCATCCTAACAAATTCTACTTTCAAAGCGCTTAAGAGCTAAAATGACATCTCCTTTTCCCATAGCCAACGGAAGCGCTTTTGATAATGAGCGCATGCTGACAGAAAACATTGTAGCGCTGCTCTCATCAGCACGCACAGGCGAGCGCCGGCTCTTTGTCAGATCGCTGCACTTCAAAGTGGTGAAGCTGAGTTAACGGTATACTGCATCCCAAACATTCTAATTAGCATTGACTCAAATAGATGCTCGCAAAAGATGCGGTGTAAAAGCATGACTTTAGAAGAGCCAAACTGACAAGCAAGACATTTAACAGTAATTTCCATAATGCCAAGCTTCTCCAATGTCTCCAACAAAATCATACACTTGTACACACAGAGAAACAATGTTGAGAGATTCTATAAGTTAACATGATTTAATTATGACATGAACTACTAAAGATTCCTTTAAATTGCTTTAAATGTAAGGATGGAAAACACTAATTCTTTACTAAATTTACCAGCCATTAGTTTTAATAGGAATATTTCCTCTATATGTCCTGAAGGGAGATGAGGTTAATATTACACATATGCCTTTTTTAAGAGGTTTCATAGATGCCCCCCTACTTTTTGTAAACAGTGTTTATATATAAAATCAACAGATGGATCTGAAAATAATTGGTAAATCATATTGTAATCTCAATTCACATCTGTACAAATATTTCAGACTTTTATAACACTTATGAATTATTTCATTTCATTCTTTTTAACAAGTGCTGTCAAACGATTACTTATGATTAATCACATCCAAAATAAAAGATTTTATTCACATAATATGTGTATATTTGTTATGTATATATATATATATATATATATATATATATACACACACACAAATGCATGTATATATTTAAGAAAAATGATATATATATATATTTAATTATTTAATGGATGGTACAACTGTAAATATTCTAAACTTTTAATTAACTTAAGTAGGCTGTACAACAAAGGAGTTCTAATTGGCTGCTTTTTCTGCAGAAAGCTTGTCTATAAAATTCTCCAAAAAACAAAACAAACAAACAAAAAAAAACAACAACCTGAGATTAAAATGCAGCTTAGTGAAGAATCTAGCTTTACGGTATGTATTTCAATTAATTTTGCTTCAAAACTGGGCAAGTTTGACATTGTGATTATCTGTGTATGAATTGTTTCGTACTTTCTGGAAAAGGTATTGTAATGTGTTGGATATTATTATGTATTTAAATGTACTGTCTAGGTTTGTTTGGTGATGCAGCAGGTCTCTAATCCAAGAAAATTTCTCTCATGGGAGTCAATACAAAAATCTTAACCTACATCAGAGACATTTATTATTGACATTACTACAACTTTTAATATATGGCATTTCCATACATTTTCCATATAAATAAATAAATAAATACTTCTGCTTCTATATTTTGTTTGTAACAACTTATATTTCTTATATTTATTGCAAGTTTATTTCAAAACATACAGCAACAAAAAAAGACCTCTTTAACAGAAAATCACAAAGTAACTCACTCCTACACCTTTTCAATCAGATACAACTGAGATACCTTGAAGATGAGCTCTGGAGTGGTGGCAGCCACTTCCTCTATGTCCACACCCCCCTGAGGACTGCCCACCATCACGGGTCCATTACAGGAACGGTCCATCAGGATGGCGAAATATGTTTCCCTGGAGATATCCAGAGCTTCAGCAACCATCACCTGCTCAGCACAAACACCAGGTGAGACGGGATTCATCATTGCGTGTTATCTATTCATTATGGTGTATTAACAGACTTATTTCTGAAGCACAAGTTTACTGGCTGCAGGTCCTACAGCTACTTCTAATACTGGATAATCAGCCATCATGAAGCTCGATGAGACATGGCAAGTGGATAAAGACAGAACCACCAATAACGGGGCTGAAATAACAACTAATACAAAGGTGATGGAAGAGAAGTGACACAAAAGAGGATGAGGGAAGGAACCAGGAAGAAAAGCAAGGGGAGACAAAGGTTTGGTGCTAGCGTTTGTGTACTTGACATGTTCCATAACACTCAATAGAGCCATAACAATCAAATGGATTATGTAGGTTTGAGTCTCGCCTGCAACACAGCCCGATTTTATTTCTCACCATTAGGTGTTAAGGCCCGTTCACACCAAGGACGATAACTATAAAGATAACGATAAAGATATAGTTCTAAAAATCGTTCTCAATATTAAAGAATAGCAGAGTCCACACCACAACTATAACGATAAAGACAAAGAGAAACTATATCGTTGGAATCACTTTCAAAACTATTTTATTCCAGCTGATGAACGATAAAAAAAACATTGACAGCCAATCAGAATCCATCCTGCTATAACGAGCTCGAGAATTTAAAGCGCCAGACGAGCGTGCACTTAGAATAAACAGACGATATCGTTCGCTGGCAACCCTCTACATTGCGAGTAAATCACTCGCATATGCGACTAAATCTTCACTCTGGGCGACTAAATGATGTCTAATACTAGCCAATGGCTAATAAATTCTCACATTTTACTCGCCAGTGTGTGAGTTGGAGGCTGAGTATAAGTTTAGCTCAGATATATTTTCACTCGCCGAACTCAATGACTGAGCGCTTCAGAGTTTCACTCTCCGTCAAGCAATCTGTGCTTTTTTTCAGTTCATCTGAATGGATGCGCAGCGCACCTGTATTTGACGTACCGTGAACTCTAGTGTAAAACGGCGCACAATTCGCCGTCGCTTTCTCTCACACGTGCAAAGTGAGAGCAAGAGAGTCTTACTCTCCATCTTACTTATTCCATGCAGAATTGACGACATGTAAACGATATTCTATGTTGTATTTTGCTGTCACAATAGCTTTTAAGAACTGCCGGGTTCTCCGGTAGTGGACGAAACTAATGCGCAAAGGCAATCTCTTCGGCTGCCTGGCGCTCACTTATTATCGTCCCTGTTTGGATTTCAGCAAATCAGTCCGAGCAAACGCACTCAACCTGATTGATATTCATGAATCCAGCAGCTCGTTAATCCTTAGTGCGTTTTATATTGTTCTTATTAGTATAATTCGTATAATAATAATTATAATAATAATAAATAGCACCACCACCAGTCCTAAGTTCAGTTAAAATGACTAATTTGCATTCATACATGGTTACCAAGTTGAATTCTAATTACTAATCTTCTATTATTAAATAATACTTGATTTTCATATTATAATGCTTGACTGACTGATGTTAAGAGTGGTCCCCTTTTCACTGACAAATAAATGGTGCAAAGGCTAAAAAACAAAGCACGGCAAAACAAAACACACATATAAAACAAAAGAAAACACTCTCGGACAAGAAAATATAAGAAAAATTAAATAAAATAAAATAAAAATAAAGGCTAGGCATATTTGTAACTTTAACATTCAGTAACAGACTACTATCCCCCCTCTTCGATGTAAAAAAAAAAAAAAAAACTCAAACAAAAAATAAAACAAACAACACACACAAACAAACATAAATAATAATAAATAAATAAAAACTTAAACAAAACACACAACTAAAAAACAACTACAACAACAAAAAATGAAACAAATACAATGAATCGTAACACACACAAATATAAAAAATAAAATAAAATGTAGGGGAGATCAGGTGTATTAGTAATATTTTTACATTCAATAACAGACTCCTCTCCTCTCTTTACTGTTAAATAACACACATACATATACACACACACACACACACACACACACACACAAATATAGATGTACTATAGAGATGGATGGACGGACGGATGGATGGAGTTCATTCATATCTGTCATTCATGTTAACATTTAACCAACAAACTAGAAAATAAAATTATCATCAAAACTTGTCATTAAGTGTTAGTGTAAACTGATGTGACGTGACATGTGGCCAAGTATGGTGACCCATACTCGGAATTAGCGCTCTGCATTTATCCCATCCAAAGTGCACACACACAGCAGTGAACACACACACACCCGGAGCAGTGGGCAGCCATTTATGCTGCGGCGCCCGGGGAGCAGTTGGGGGTTCGGTGCCTTGCTCAAGGGCACCTCAGTCGTGGTATTGAAGATGGGAGAGAGCACTGTACATTCACTCCCCCCACCTACAATCCCTGCCGGTATGAGATACGAACCCTCAACCATTGGATTACTAGTCCGACTCTCTAACCATTAGGCCACGACTTCCCAGACTTCCCCCTTTTGGTGAACATTTCACACCAAAAGGGGGAATCACACTCAGGAAGGAAAAGAACGCTACTGAGCATGTGTTAAATAAGTGTCATCACTTACTTGTATAAGACTGAAGAAATTTAGTGTTACAATTGCCCTGGTCTCACCTACACATCTCCAGCACCCGAGTCCATTTTTATCCCTTTCATCTTGTGAAGGAGGCAACAAGAAAGCGTTTGCACCCCTGTTCATTCTATTTCCTGCATTGTCCTTCCATCTATTTTATCCTTTACTCTATTTCCTCACTTCACAGTCTATTACAGCAGAAAAGAAAGAGAGAAGGCCAACAAGACAAGACTGTGCTAACATAGCTGGGTGAAAAACGGCACATTAACACAGAGTCCTGACGGCACACCGACAGCTCACAAGCAGCATTCCTCTCTGAGACTGACAACACAATTACATCCTTTTAACACCACTCATATTCAAACCCTCATCCATATTCAATCCCCTCTAGGGCTGAGAGCTATAAAGAGTACAAAATAAAATCTATTCAATACATATTTATTTCAACCAAACAGCCATCAGCCATTGACCTACATATATAAAAAGTAAAAAACAGCAACAACAAAACAATTATTTATACACACACTATCATTCAAAAGTTAGGAGTTAGTAAGATTTTATAATGTTTTTGAAGGATGTCTCTTATGTTCACTAAGGATGCATTTATTTGCCACAAAATAAAGTGAAAACTGTTATATTGTACAGTTATATTCTTTATTTATTTATTTTAAAACGTAATTCATTTCTGTGGTGGTAAAGCTGAATTTTCAGCATCATTCTATATGTGACCCTGGACCACAAAACCAGTCTTAAGTCACTTGGGTATATTTTTAGCAATAGCCAAAAAAGCATTGTATGGGTCAAAATTATCGATTTTTCTTTTAAATCATTAGAATATTAAGTAAAGATCATGATCCATGAAGATATTTTGTAAATTTCCTACCGTAAATATATCAAAACTTCATTTTTGATTAGCAATATGCATTGCTGAGAACTTCATTTGTAAAGGTGATTTTCTCAGTATTTAGATTTTTTTGCACCCTCAGATTCCAGATTTTCAAATAGTTGTATCTCGGCTTTTATATCATATATAAATATTATTTATTCAGCTTTCAGTTGATGTATAAATCTCAATTTCAAAAAATGTTACTCTTATGACTGGTTTTGTGATCCAGGGTCACATATAATAATTTTTTTTCACATGACCAATTTTTGCTCATATATTATATGAATCCTATTTCCAGATTCGAATCGCTTCTGTGAAGTATGACAACATCTTCTGAAGGCTTAAAGGAGGACACAATTTTACAAAACATCTTTTTCTTTTTTCCTCTCAATAAACCGATACTGTATTCTGAATTCATGAGGAAAACCTCATTATGCAATAACGCATCCATGTGCGAAGGAAACCAGAGGGCTCTTGAATAGCAAATGTGACACTCTCTCAAATGCAGCGAGAGAAGTTTGTGGGGAGATGCTACACGCTCGAGCTGGCATTTCAAAAGCATTTCTTTATTTTCGCTTATATCCCACCTCTGTTCCTCCTCACCACCTCCCTTTATGAAACCTTTATGAATATGCACTTCCACCCCCCGTGGCTGTTTCTCGGGCAGGAAAAAGACAAAAATGGGATGCCGTCATTGTGCAAAAAGTTTTGGGGCGGTCGCGTGAGGGGGAGCTGGCGGGAATAAAAGCGGATGATAATGAGGAGCTCTAGGCCGCGTTTAAAGATGACAGGACAAACACGTGGTAAGTGCAGGAAGCCATCATTACCTCCTGAGGGGGAGAGAGATAAACAGTGATAAACATACAAGGTGGTTGTAGGAGAATGCCGGTCTGTGTGGGTGTCAGACATAGAGAGAAGCAGAGAAAGAGGGAGGAAAATTATATTTCTGCTTGTTAGTGACACATTGAAATGGCTGTTTACCAACATTCCCTGCACAACGAGGTCTGACTCACACGGTTTAGTCATCTCAATGACCTACGACACCTAACAGCGAAATAATATTTCTTTAAAAAAATGACAGAAATGAAAAAAAAGTGCATCTTTAAATGGTATTATACAGCTTTCTCCTGCAGCCAGGAAGACAAGGAGAATGGAGAGAGAGAGAGAGAGAATTTCATTTCCAAGTGCAAAAGCGATTATTTATTCAAAGGAACAACATTAAAAAAGAGATAATATGCCAGAGATAAACAAAGTGCTTTCTTTAATACCGTTTTCACTTTCACTCCTTCCTTAGGGGTCTGCTTGGTGGTCAGACTGAAGCCGAGCATCTTACCGGCCAACTCTCCAACAACAGCAGGACTGAAAGAGAGACATTTTTATACTTTTCATTTATTGTGACTTTCAAATAACCAATTGCTTTACTAATACATATATATATATATATATATATATATATATATATATAAATGCATGCATGTATGTATGTATCTCAAACTTAGACTTGCTTACAGTTGATCCAGTTGGATCATGATTTTTGTATAGAGTGTTTCTGAAATGTTTTTTTTTTTTTTAGAATAACATTATTAATTATAGAATGCTATTAATTTATAGATCAAAACTCTGTTGTAAATATGTATCTTTAATTACTGTACCTTTAGCTGTCATGCGAACAGCTAAGCTGTAACAAACTATTGTCAGTCTCACAAACCTAAAATATACATCACAGTAAACAATCTCAATTCATTTGAAATTGACTCGACTCAGTGAGGGAGTCAGTTGTGAGCTCAAAGGAATGAAAGAGGAATGATTATAGTATACACTACATGACTTTAGGCCTGATCTTTACTCGCTGACAGTTTTCTGGAGATAGTAGACACATGACTGACGATACATGGTGTGAATTATCAAAGACACCATCTGAGACAGGTACTGATGCCTGAGAAATATTTCCCAAGCTAAATATCTGAACCTGTCTGTGATGAGTTTTAACTGGAAATGACATCGGTGATGACCTACAGCCAACGAGAGAGAGCCACGGAACATGGGAAATTTCAGGGGGAGGATTTGTAGTTTTACGAGAGTTCCTTTATGATTCCTCGCGCATGCATTTTGTAAATGAAAGAGTTGTCAGGAATTCTTCCAAGGTAAATATTGTGTAATGTGACCCCCAGTCACATTCATTTACACGATGAAGTCAGAAAAATTTTCAATCTACAAATCACCATTTACCATGAATTTACTGAACTGCACCATAGTATTATGGCAAAAATCTGGAATACTCATATAGAATTGTATTATATTATTAATGTAGACATGTAAAAAATGTATTAAAGGAGTAATGGAATATAGATATTTTTGTGTACTTAGACTACTGTTTTTCATACAAATAGCCCTAGAAACCATACAGTTGCGTTTTTACCATGGTGTTGAGGTGCTATATGTGTGCGTTTAACTGTGGTTATCATGATCTAAATGTATACTACTGTGGAAGACCAATGGTTAATTTTAATAAAAACTCAAACAGTCAGAATAATAAAAAAAAAAATTAGGTTGTTTAATTTTTACAGATGTAACTGTTTTTGACAATGAACATCAATTTACATCTGCATCCTACCTCAAGCTACTACTACTGTAGATATTTTTGTAATACTATTAATATTGCTGCTTGCACTGCAAACTGTGCTGAAAATACATGTCATCAAAGACAGGCAAAACAAACCTGTTTCTTGATTTGAAACAATATCACCCATTAGAACACGCAGAAACTAAGAAATGAATTTTTCTATTAAGATATTTATTTTGTTAAAAGAAAAAAAATGACTGGAAAAGTGTAAAGAATTCAAAAATATGAAGCGCTTGTCATGTTCTGATCATAAAGAGTAGTTTAAAACCACAATTAATTGTTTGGTTTCTACAACTTTCATTGTGGAGCAAAAATTCTGCCTTTAAACTTGAAAGAAATAAAGATTTGAAATTTATCGTGATATCAACTCATATGAAAAATGTTATCACAAATTTTTTTGGCAGTAACGCCCAGCCCTACATGCAGGAAACACTGATGCAAGATGATATCTGATCAAACTTGTATGTGGACACAAGTTTTCCCAGACTATTATGTTTTTTTCGCAACTGTGATTATTTTATTCAGTTAATGCATGTGTGCTAATATAAAGAGCTGTGGTGCTCAATTTGCTGATCACGTATCTCTCTCTCTGCATCATCTTTTTATTGTACTACAAATAACAATGGTACAGGCAAACAACATCAAAAAAAGAAGTTTTAGTTTAAGAAATGCAAACTAGCGAACTCTCGAGGATCTCTCAGGGCCACAAAAAAGCACTGTGCTCATTTGCTAGATAAAACAGATCAGGCTGCGTTTCAGAGTGTTTTCTCTGGCCGATTCTCTTCATCCCGAATGCCAAAGTACACTACGTGACAGTGATACACGACGCAGGCATTCAGTCATAAATCAGCCCCTACTTGAGGAAAACTCATGGCTTTCTGGTAAAGTTTTCAGAGATTGCTATATTTCAAACGTCTCCCTCATTCTCAAGGGTTTTTTTTTTTTATATACAACATTTTTATAGTTTCTATAACACTTATAATTTGTTCAGCTAAGGAATCCATCATTCAACTGAGTTTTAAGGACATCACAAATGCTGAGGGTAGAGTGATATTCTGCTCTATTTTCTTGGTGAGAAATACAGGGTATCAAAGAATGACAGCGGTTTTAAGAGGAATGAAGGACAGGACAACAGGATCTATATTTTCTCAGAAAATAGGTCTAGGCAGGTACTCACTCTTTTGTTAAATGCACCCCTCCTTTCAGGCCGCTGTCGAACACTCCTTTGCCTCTTCCTCCCGCTAAAATCTGAGCTTTCAGGACAATCTCCTTCGCTTCTAAAGTGACAAAAGTGATAAAAAAAAGGTTAGAGCCCCAAGATGCCAAGAAAAAAGGTGTGCCAGATACAATGTAGCGCTTAGCAAGTGACACAGTTCGAATCTGGCCCTTAAGAGACTCACACAATACATAACCTCAGCAAACACACAGATAAACAAGCAAGAGAAAAAACAAATGAGATCGGAAGAGGAGTTGGTGTTTTCAGCTGTAATTTGATTTTAAATATTACGCTGATCTCCACAGGCATGTTTTGATGATGCGTCTTCCAAAGTGGTTGGCAATTTTGTCATTATTTCTTTCATCACGGAAACATCACTGAGATGGAAGCACAAGGCTGAGGAAATAATAGCTTGTCATGAGAAACTATGTTGAAACATTTGATCAATATTGTGGTATATGAATCATTTTATCCAATTTTGTGAAAAGGACCATATACTGCGACTGTAGAGTGACTGAGATTAAAAGAACCTCAGAGATTTTTTTTATTACTCTACCAGGGTGTGCAATTTATATATTGTATTCTCTATACTTGACATTTTTTACACATTTTACACACATTTTCCAAAAGGTAAGCTGGAGTAACTAACTGAAAAAGTGCTGTGTCATATACCAGGGAAAAATCTGGAATATTTTTTTATTTCTAAAAACAAACAAATAAATAATTGAATAAATTAATTAATTAATAATTAAAGAAATTCAATTATTACATTTTTAATAATTTAATAGTAACAAAGAAAGAAAGAAAGCAAGTGACTGACAGGTGCTCTAAACCAACTGAAGCACCTGGAAGACAAAAGCAGAGCTCTGTCAAAATATAAATATACAATTTTAAATATGCTTTTAATTAATTTAGTGCTGAAAAGTATTGATAACAATAGCACAGAATAGGGGTGGGCAATATGACCAAAATCTTATACCACGGCATAATTTTGTTTCACGGTAACTATCTATCTATCTATCTATCTATCTATCTATCTATCTATCTATCTATCTATCCCTAACACAATATAGTTATTTTTGCTTTAAATAAGGTCTTTATGATATCAAAATTTTGGATACCATAGACATTTCATAATTTCAGAAAAAATTAATACTAGCCTAAAAAAAACTCAAGACAAGTAAACAGTCAGCGATTAAATGAGAATAAGAAAATAATTACAAGCAATAGGACAAAAAAACTACAGCAGAACAAATAAATAAGAAATGCTACATACACTGTATAAAGTAATCAACTGTACAAAAACACTGCATATTTACTGTGTAAATTAAATGTATGTCTTCTTATTAAAGGGGTCATATGATGTTGCCAAAAAGAACATTATTTTGTGTATTTGGTGTAATGAAATCTGTTTATGCGGTTTAAGGTTAAAAAAAACACATTATTTTCCACATACTGTACATTATTGTTTCTCCTCTATGCCCCGCCTTTCTTCAAAACCATGTGTGCATTTGTGATCGGAGAAATGACAAACTACAAACGCTACTCTACACTGCCCAAAACTCGCGTTTGAATCGTCAGTGGCAAATTCTTTAAATATAAAAAAAACTTACTTACAGTCCGTGAGTCAGAACAGCCGGAATGGTAGTCTACTCTACCAGGATCAGGAAACAGTCCTCCATAAAATGCGCTGGACACATCGGAATATTTGGGTTGAACTGTTCTGGAACAGTGTTGTAAATACAACTTAACCACTGATTTCTAGTCGTGTCCTCTTTTGGAAGGCCAAACAAAGTAGTTTCGCTTTCACAATGAAACACAGCGTCACACACGGCGAGCTAGAGTGAGCGGCGGCCTAGAGTGAGCGGCGGCCGGCTTGAGTGAGCGGCGGCGGGCTGGCTTGCGGCAACCACATGTGACGACCCCGGGCTGGACTCTGCTTCATCCACGGTGAAAGCCAATCCGGCGATCTACAGCACGAAGTTGATGTATTTCATTAGTGACCAGCACGGATCAGCTCCAGGCATGACAAAGCGGATATCGTCCTCTTTTGGAAGGCCAAACAAAGTAGTTTCGCTTTCACAACGAAACACACAGCGCCTTCACGACATGGCGGCGGCGGCAACAACAATACTACAGCGAGAATAAAAGTTATGCCTTCTTTCTTTGCATGAACATTTGGGCGGCGTTATGCAAATCTTCCCACATAGTGACGTAGATATGTGGGGGCGTGTTAGAACGAGCTGTTTTAGGTAGGCGTGGTTGACTCTTATCTTTTATAAAGAATATCTCTTTGGATTTGAGACTTTAGTCTTTGCAACTTTACAGATCTTCTTTATGCACCAAAAGCTTGTAACACTCCAAAGAGAAAGGACAAATTTAAATCGCATCATATGACCCCTTTAAAGTCACAAAAGTGATTTAGTCAAGAGCAGTGAGAGATTTTCTCTCTTTTGTTGTTTGATTAATATGAATGGCAGGCAGCAGGAATATTAGACTGCTGTCACTTTAAGAGCTGCCTGGCTCAATATACTGTTACAACATGTGTTCTCTTTCTCAGCTGTTTGCTTTCACTTAAGACCTAAATTACTGTATTTACGAAGATACTTGCAAAGAGGGGCATTTTGACACATACAAGCGTGTGTATTTAACCAATTCAATACTCTTGCGCTCTGTGAACACCGTCTTCACATGCGCGTGCCTCTCAGAAACTCTCAGAAGTGCTGATTGCATTTCGATGGATTAAAATCACTTGTTTTTAAACCGCGATGCTTAAAAACTCATGCAAATGATACCACAGCAATGTCACGTGAGCATGTAACCACGATAGAGACGATAGTCCAAAACCTCTACCGGTTGACAAATTTCTACCACCCCTAGTACAGAACTATAGTGTATATATGTTATTTTTAATCACTTCAACACTTTTTGAGAATATTTCAAACAGGGCAGGAAATGATGAAGAACAGTGTAGAATGGTATTCAGATTAGAACCCACAATGCACAACATCTTAACATGATGGAGCATGAAGTCCTCGGCTCCCACATAAGTCATTCTTAAAGAGCCACGCCGCTCTTCATGGCCCTCGGGGTGGACGTTAAGAGTTCTCACACTTTAGGTGCTGATTAAGACTCGCTATCACCGCTGTGTCTCAACCAAACCACAACTCAGCCATTGACTTGAGCGCATGCATAATTTATCACTGCCACACAGAGCTGATAGCATTGATCATGTGTGCGACCATGAGGGGCAAAAACAGAGATACAGAAGCCGCTGGATCACTTAATCTAAACTAAGAGAGATATAACAACTGAGGAGAGGCAGGCGAGGGTGAAGATTTAGCAAAACACCTCTTGTCTCGATAAGAGATCTGATAGTGTTAGACAGGAAACTCCTGCACATGGGAATGTGATGAGCGCTACAGAGAGCCAGAGATGAGAGTGATATGGAATGAGTGAAAGAGAGAGACATTAGGCGCGCTTCCATTCAATTTCGCAAAAACTCCCATATATCGCAAAAAAGTTTTTACACTCGCATGAGGTGGTTTTTCAGGTGATGCGAAAAAGGATTAATTCGCAAAACTGCAATGGAAACGGCTTTTTCGCATTTACAGGTCACATGGCGTATGTAAAAAGTCATATGATCATTCTTCAATGTACTATAACCTCCAAGAAACACTTCATAAGTGGCCGCGCTCCAGTATAAGGGGCTTTCCCTACTATTAATACTTAGACTATTTACACTGCACACGTCTGCGGTGCAGTGTGGCTCTGATACGATCACTGAAGCCAATTACGGCCACTCAATGCTTGTGTTTATGTTTTTATACAGGCTATGGTTTATTCCAGCCGCGCCACGCACGTTTCTGAAGCGGCTCTCTTTGCTGCTTCTGTAAAGATACACGCATAAGCCTCCTTTGAATAAATATAGCCAAAATCCGTCAAATCCCACCAAAATCCGTTGCCATGACTTATCGCGAGAGGCAAAAGGTTACGTTTTAGCCGCATAACATTGGTTAATGGAAACGCCGTCATTTCGCAATACTTTTTTATCAACATTCAGAAAATATCGCCAAAGTTTTGCGCAAATCTGTAATGGAAACGCGCCTATTGAGATAGAAAGAAAGACAGATTACACATGGACTGAGTGTTTAGCAAAACCGAGTGAATAAATAATGACAGACTTTTCATTTTTGAGTAAACTATCCCTTTTATTACCAGAAAAGTTATGCACTGATGGTCTATGTGGAGAACAACTTTTCATTAACCATTCAGGCATGTACAGTACAAGGCTAGAAAAATGCAATGCAAAATGTCTGTTGACAAAAAAATTGAGCAAGAAGGAAACGACATAATTAGTTCACTGTATTTTAGACACGTGCGACTTCATGAACAGTCAAATACATACATTGTTAGCAGGAAAATGCAGAAATCAAACATCCCTGTGGATTTTGTGTATTTAGCTGCTAAGCTACTAGGCTAAACTGTTAACTACAGAAGCTCTTTTGGAGGTGGAATGGGAAATGCAGCAATATTCATAAACACACACACACACACACACACACACAAGTTTGTGTGAACAACAGATGTGCTTTAACAGAAGGGTTTATTCAGCCATTTTACATTATTTAATGGATTTTTGTGAGAGGGCTTGAGATTAATAAACTAACTCATTAAAATTCCCCCCATTATAACATAGTTATAGTTGCTAAAACATTTTGTGAGAATAGTACAGTCAAAGCGCTGTAAGATACTACACATATTTGATTTTACTTAATTAAAAAAAATGAATATAATTATAGTTGCACTACCATTCAAAGGGGTTGGTATGTATTTTTTGTATTTGTATGCAAATTTTTTATGCTTACTAAAACTGCATTTATTTGATCAAAAATATAGTAAAAACAGTAATATTGTGAAATGTTATTATGAACGGTTTTCTATTTTAATATATTTTAAAATGCAATTTATTCCTGTGATGGAAAGCTGAATTTTCAGCATCATTACTCCAGTCTTCAGTGTCAAAAATCACTCTAATATGCTGAATTAGAGGTTGGTATGTATTATTATGTTAAAAACTTGTGTTATTATGTTATGTTAAAAACTTATGTTAAATATTTTTTCAGGATTCCTTAGTGAATAAAAAGTAAAGCATTTATTTGAAATAGTAACATTTATTGTCATTTTTTAATATTTATTTCTAGTAAAAGTATTCATTTCTTGAAATAAATGCATACTGAGCTCAAAATTTTGACCGGTAGTATCTGTATTACATTTGCGGATTGTAAGTACTGTACAGTCCTCTATTTCTGCATGCATATCAATTTGTAGAAATATATACATGTATATGATAATTATCAAATAAAGTACTGGATGGTATCCAGAATCTCAGCACGTTACGTGCAATCCATCACTTCATGTCAATTATCTCTATTTAGCGAGTGCAGAAGTAATGCCCATGCCAAATGGTGCACTTTAATTCACAGCATCCTTATTTCTCATAGATTAATGATGTGAGCAGCAAATTAAAAAGTGGAGGAAGGACATGGCCCGTGGCTTTATGGTTTTAAAATTATTTAATATATGATACACTTTTTTATTTTACACTTTGTAACACCTTACAGTTTAACACTCATGTTGACAATTTAACTCACCCATCACAAAGTGACACTTCAAATGCCTTCAAGAAAGAAAGCTGCCTTTTTGATTGTTTAACCTGAAGCTACACATCAAGTTACATCTTAAGATGATATATGAAGTTAATGCAGACATTTTTCTCTCTAGGAACAGCCTGGAGCTCCAGGTGCAAGACCTACATTGTCTTCTCAAGATCAACAGACCACAAAAGCCTCAAAGGCAGGTTATTTTTTTTCAACAACAGTATTTATGTGCATGTTGTGTATGCCTGCTTTTGCTACTTTTGTGTACAATACAATAAATGTCAAATGAATGTTCTGTGGGCTGAGGCAGAGACGGGCCGAGTGATAACTAAGAGAAAACACATTTTGTCACCTTATACTAAAAATTTATTTTTAGGAAGTGTGGGTTGGTATATACTCACACTTTGTTGCAAAAATAAGACATAGTTGGCAAAGTGTTCTGTATTGCAATGGCATGCTCATGTTTGAAAAAAAAAATAGAAGCTGTATTTATCACTTTATTTTTATTTGTAATTTATTTATTTTTGAACACACATTGATAGCTGCATGTTTAACAGAATTAAGACCTTATTTGATATTTGTTATAATTCACTGTGCAAAATGTATTTAATACAATAAAATAAAATGAAATTGTTATTTATTAAATAGTAATTAATTAGTGAGGTTCATCAGGGAAACACAATGTAATTGCCTTATGTCACGTTCATGTTATTTTAGTATCATTGAGATACTATTATAGTTTTAATTCATATATTGAATCAGGGTTATTTTCAGATTTTCCGTTTTTTTTTTTTTAGTCAAAGTTATTTTGTGTGTTCTTGTCTTTTATATATATATATATATATATATATATAAGCATTTATTTGAAATAGTAACATTTATTGTCATTTTTTAATATTTATTTCTAGTAAAAGTATTCATTTCTTGAAATAAATGCATACTGAGCTCAAAATTTTGACCGGTAGTATCTGTATTACATTTGCGGATTGTAAGTACTGTACAGTCCTCTATTTCTGCATGCATATCAATTTGTAGAAATATATACATGTATATGATAATTATCAAATAAAGTACTGGATGGTATCCAGAATCTCAGCACGTTACGTGCAATCCATCACTTCATGTCAATTATCTCTATTTAGCGAGTGCAGAAGTAATGCCCATGCCAAATGGTGCACTTTAATTCACAGCATCCTTATTTCTCATAGATTAATGATGTGAGCAGCAAATTAAAAAGTGGAGGAAGGACATGGCCCGTGGCTTTATGGTTTTAAAATTATTTAATATATGATACACTTTTTTATTTTACACTTTGTAACACCTTACAGTTTAACACTCATGTTGACAATTTAACTCACCCATCACAAAGTGACACTTCAAATGCCTTCAAGAAAGAAAGCTGCCTTTTTGATTGTTTAACCTGAAGCTACACATCAAGTTACATCTTAAGATGATATATGAAGTTAATGCAGACATTTTTCTCTCTAGGAACAGCCTGGAGCTCCAGGTGCAAGACCTACATTGTCTTCTCAAGATCAACAGACCACAAAAGCCTCAAAGGCAGGTTATTTTTTTTCAACAACAGTATTTATGTGCATGTTGTGTATGCCTGCTTTTGCTACTTTTGTGTACAATACAATAAATGTCAAATGAATGTTCTGTGGGCTGAGGCAGAGACGGGCCGAGTGATAACTAAGAGAAAACACATTTTGTCACCTTATACTAAAAATTTATTTTTAGGAAGTGTGGGTTGGTATATACTCACACTTTGTTGCAAAAATAAGACATAGTTGGCAAAGTGTTCTGTATTGCAATGGCATGCTCATGTTTGAAAAAAAAAATAGAAGCTGTATTTATCACTTTATTTTTATTTGTAATTTATTTATTTTTGAACACACATTGATAGCTGCATGTTTAACAGAATTAAGACCTTATTTGATATTTGTTATAATTCACTGTGCAAAATGTATTTAATACAATAAAATAAAATGAAATTGTTATTTATTAAATAGTAATTAATTAGTGAGGTTCATCAGGGAAACACAATGTAATTGCCTTATGTCACGTTCATGTTATTTTAGTATCATTGAGATACTATTATAGTTTTAATTCATATATTGAATCAGGGTTATTTTCAGATTTTCCGTTTTTTTTTTTTAGTCAAAGATATTTTGTGTGTTCTTGTCTTTTATATATATATATATATATATATATATGTGTGTGTGTGTGTGTGTGTGTGTGTGTGTGTGTGTCTATGTTTTTTAAATAAATTTTTATTTCAGTTTTAATTTAATTTTAGTTATTTCAGTACATCAAGTTAAACTCAATTAAAATATTGTCTTGGCATATAGTTGAAATTTATGTAGTTTCAGCTCTACTTAACTATAAGAGCATTGGAATCTCATTCAGATATACAATACAAAGTTTAAGAATAAATACAAATATTTACCCTTTTTTAATACTAAAGTTAAGATATTTTATCAAATAAAGAGAGATTAATGCTTTAAGACTTATAGATGCCTTGTAACAATAATAGATCCATATATGTAGTCTATATCCTTACTAGTCAATACTGTATTAAAACATATTTAATGAAATATTTCATGAAGTTATCTTGTATCATTACTAACATGTCATTGCGCCATACATCTAATGACATGAAAATCAATTTTCTTGAAAGCTAGCATCACCTTTAAGTGTGCCAAATTATCAAAGGTCGACTTCACAAACAAAACGTCCAATACTGTGTTTGTTCGGTAACACTGTTTGATTATCTCATTAATTAACTCAACCGAATGCTAAATAAACATACACTGTTAATTCAGGGTATAATTTGCATTACTGTCATTTCATAATTTTAAATGAGGGCAAAAATAAAGTATAAAAAATTGCCCATGAGCAAGAGTTTAAAATAAACAAATAAACTGCTGCCTACTGAAGTGAAACGCTAATATTTTCTTGCCCTAACATACTATTTAGAACAGAAAAAAATTAAATATTAATATAAATTTTAGGTGTGCGTCAGGCAGCCTTATCAGTGACGCACGAGATGTGATGACGATGTAAGTGTCGTTGCATTATAATGTTTTTGTTTAACCTATCCAGTTGAAGCCACTAGATGAGACGCTGCTGCATTCTTCATTAAAAATATTGTGGAAAAAGAGAACATCAATGCGGAGAAGATCTTGTTTACATCAAAACTGAAACCAAGCCGTTCACACAGAACGTATATTTTGCGCATTTTCTAGAGGGATATCTATCACCGTTGCACTCGCATCTCGCACAAAAGAGCCACATGTTTTGACAGCCATGTAAAATTAAAGCAAGTTTAACTTTGAAAAAAACATATTGAGACTTTATTGCATTTTTTTTCCCCCATCCCACTGCATCTCATGTTTTTAAATAAAAAAAAATGTACTCAAAGGGCTTTCTGCCCTTTGTATTAAACTATGCATACATACATACATGATGCTGTTTTGTTTATAGTTGTTTAAGCAACTTAATTAATTATAATTGGTGTAATTGAATAAACGTGCATTAGTAATATTTTGCTCGTCTTCGTTGCTCAGAAGAGAAGCCAAAAGCTATTCTTCACCATAGCTGAAATTATGCATTTTAAATTCGAATTTACTTTTTCAGCCATTTTGACAGCCCTACTGTATATAAATAAAATTAATTTTATATAATAAAATATTTTAAATATTGTTTAAAATGTAAACAAATAAATTATTTCAGAGTTCTAACTAATAAGAAGACAAAAAAGGCCAATAATAATACTAATAATAACCCAAAAATGAAATTTAGCCCATTATTATGGGCATTATTATGCACAACGCTGACGTCCTACGTCATCCGCCTGGAGCTGCTTCCGTGTACAATAGTGAGCGCAAGCTAGATTAAATTGATTATTACGTTTTAAATATGGTTATTTTTCTTACAAAAACACATCGATTCGCTACAGGAGGCCTTTGTTCACCCCTCGGAGCCGTGTGAGGCACTTTTTATTATGGATGGATGCGCTTTATTTCACTTCTTTTGGACTGATCAACTGCAGCACCCGCTGACTGCCATTAAACAGCTTGGAAGATCAAAGACAATTTTTTATATAACTCCAACTGGATTCATCTGAAAGAAGAAAGTCATATAGGATGCCTTAAGGGTGAGTAATCCATGGGCTAATTTTCATTTTTGGGTGAACTAACCCTTTAATGGTAAACATGCCAAAACAGGAAGTGCAGATGTATTTTTTTCAACACTTTAGCGTATTGCAAATCACTAAAAAAAAAAATAATAATAACATTGCTTCTTTAAAAGCATTGTTTGCTGTGGTTGAGGTGCAGCAAACCGCAGAACTCGAATTGAGCTGTCAGCCGAATTGCCGCATGGGTAAGTGGGCCCAACTGTGGGGTGGAATCACTGCACTGGGGAGAACAGCTCACTGCACTATCGCAGTCACAGAAATCCTTCACGTCTCGCTTGGTCGCCTCGTACATGTCGCCCGGGCCCTGCCCTATCCCACAGGATCCAGGCTGAAACACTCAATGTGCTGGACTGGAAATGCCATCTCGAAATATGTTCCAAATTGAGTTAGAAAAAAAGATGTCTCTCCCTCAATATTTGACCTGAAGCAGCACCTGGACTGCAGAATCAAACTCATATGAACAACAAACCACTTTTGAATGTAAATATTTAGTCACATACAGTAAGGGTGGAAGAGCTCGAAATGGAATGCTAAAGCCTGTTCTGTAGAGTAAGATAAGAAGAAGATTACAGCTGTGAGCCTCTGGAAAGCATCCATAGTCTCTCACACATGAAACCAAATGAGGCTTGAAAACCGGCACTAACAGCCATTAGTCCACCTCTTGGATTTAGCCCGGTAAATTTGGATTTCGGAAATGCCACATATAAAAGTGCTTGACTCAGAAACAAAAGCTCACAAGCTTGGAAATAAATAAAAAAGCATGAAAGAAAACAAGAATGAGCCAGCATGGATCAAAACAGTGAAGAAGCAACAACCCATGTAAACATAAGAGAAGCAGAAGAAATAAGAGACCAGCCATTAGTCCACCTCTTGGATTTAGCCCGGTAAATTTGGATTTCGGAAATGCCACATATAAAAGTGCTTGACTCAGAAACAAAAGCTCACAAGCTTGGAAATAAATAAAAAAGCATGAAAGAAAACAAGAATGAGCCAGCATGGATCAAAACAGTGAAGGAGCAACAACCCATGTAAACATAAGAGAAGCAGAAGAAATAAGAGACAAGTCATGCTTTTGAACAACTCTCTGTGGCTTCTGCTAATTGAGCGTCTACGTGTCTCCATAGAGAATAATGAGTGCGGCTACCAAAGTTGGCAGGCTGTGGAAGAGCACTGTGGAAGTGTATACTCAGAAGTGCATACTACCGAAGTGCACACATTATGAGGCGCATTTGATGCAGAACTGAAGTGCCCAGTATGGTGACAAACTATGAAATACATGTATACATAAAAAAGGCAATTCCACAATACTCTTTACTCAGAAATGCACTAGATTTCAGGTTACAAGATCTGTACACTGTAGAAGTATACACTCAAAATTCAATACTACAGAAGTACACATGTAGAAGTGTATATTATGGGGACGTACTATAGGACTTGTCTTAAATGTTTCACCTGAAGTGGAACTGAATACCCAAAAAGTTCACAGTGCCAAAATATACACTCAAAAGTGCACACAGTTGTAGTGTACACATTTAGCAGTGCATTCTACAAACTTCTACACTCAGAATTGCCAGCATGGAAAAGTACAAGTCCACAGGAGGTGCTTAAGAGCACATTTTTGAGTCTACAGAGTCTTGTGGATTTCACAAATGTGTGTGAGCAAAGAGCCCAAGACCTCGAGTCCACATAAAGTGCGCCATTTGGAACAGAATCAGAGAGCCAGAAACAGAAAGTACAAGAAAGAAAAGTTTGTATGTCTCCAATCCTCTCACTAACTTAATCATTTGCTCTTTGATAAGAGTCAGATGATGCACTACTCTCATTCTCGGCAACGTTCTTCTCAACGCCTGCATTTCATCATTTCACTACTATACACCACAGTGTGCTTTGACTGTGCTTGGCTACAGAGAACTAAATAAAATATGATTCATCATATCATTGAATTTGGTGCTCACAGCACATTTCTCATAAGAGAAAACAGATCACGAAAGGATTCGGTTGGTAAATTTAGCCAAAACTTTAATATTGCAATAACAATTTCCTGACATTGTATGCATTGTGCAATAAATGTTCACTTTCTCACTAAGCTCAGAATATTACATCTGTAATAGACTTTGGGTTATAAGGATAATGTGGAACCAATTTCCAACCAATCACTTCTGTCTAGAAACGTGTACGCTCAGAATTGCCTAGCTTGGAAAAGTACAGTCCATGTTGCCTTTGCTCACTCAAGTCCATGAAGTCCACGGGTGACACTTAAGAGCACACTTTTGAGTCTAAAAAGACAATTTGGACACTCCATCATCTTGTGGATTTAACAAATGTGTGTGAGCACGGTGATCACGGTTATCAGTATTATCACGGTATTGTTAAAATGTGCTGGAGATGTTCAAAAAGTACCGACACATAAATCACTTCAGCAAGTTTTATATTTAAAAATCAAAAATCAATGCTCTGTATTTAACCCATCCAAAGTGCACACAGACAGCAGTGAACACACATGGAGCAGTGGGCAGCCATTTTTTTGCTGCGGCGCCCGGGGAGCAGTTGATGGTTCGGTGCCTTGCTCAAGGGCACCTCAGTCGTGGTACTGAAGGTGGGAGAGAGCGCTGTACATTCACTCCCCCCACCTACAACCCCTGCCAGTCCGAGACTCGAACCCGCAACCTTTGGGTTACGAGTCCAACTCTCTAACCATTAGGCCACGACTTCCCCTACTAAATCTGTGGAATCACTCTTTTAAAACCTCCCAGATTTTCCACCCTATTTTCACTCAAAACTAAACTACTCTGCGTGCTGTGCGCACGTGAGACTGTTACTTAAAACTGTGCTTTATGCTGGACAGTATTTATTTATCGCGAGTTGTTCAAATCGCGGTAATCTAAAACGATTTTAATGATAATTAAAAGATGAAACGGCAATACTAACCGTGGGGAATTTTATCATGATTTATCGTCAAACGTACAACTCTCTAACCATTTCATTCCGACTTCCCCTACTAAATCTGTGGAATCACTCTTTTAAAACCTCCCAGATTTTCCACCCTATTTTCACTCAAAACTAAACTACTCTGCGTGCTGTGCGCACGTGAGACTGTTACTTAAAACTGTGCTTTATGCTGGACAGTATTTATTTATCGCGAGTTGTTCAAATCGCGGTAATCTAATACGGTTTTAATGATAATTAAAGACTTCCCCTACTAAATCTGTGGAATCCACATAAGCTTGTTTTTCATCAACCGGTCAAAATTTACAGCAGGGCATGCAAATTCGGTCCGTTTTTGGCCAGACAGAAACTGCATACAGACTGAATGTAAATATAAGTCTCTGTAAATCCACTCGCTGACAGCAGGTGGCGCTTAATTAGAGCTGTTTCCCGTAACCTCCGAGGACAAAACAGTATTGAGATTAAGAACACTTCCTTTAGGTATTACACGGAGCGAAGATGAAAACAAAATGCCATCGAATCGTTTCTGAAGACAGTCAGAACCTTCAGAGGTACATTCATATAATTAATTCATTCATATATTCATTTGTATAATTCCCTTAGCACTCTTTTAAAACCTCCCAG
>NW_015505460.1:1008400-1018010 GCF_001515645.1 Sinocyclocheilus grahami
TCTGTCTATCTATCTATCTATCTATCTATCTTTCTGTCTATCTATCTTTCTGTCTATCTATCTTTCTGTCTATCTATCTTTCTGTCTATCTATCTTTCTGTCTATCTATCTTTCTGTCTATCTATCTTTCTGTCTATCTATCTTTCTGTCTATCTATCTTTCTGTCTATCTATCTTTCTATCTATCTATCTATCTATCTATCTATCCACAAACATACACACATACATACATGCATGCATGCATAATATTTAAATTAGATATAATATATAATAAATAATTATATATACATATGATATATGAAAATATATAGGCTACAGTTACACAATTATTGCATATACGTATTTTTTATATATATTTTGGCATACACAATTTTTTATTTTTTTTACAAATTTATATTTCACATTTATATTTTACTTAACATAATTTACATTTGATATTAACTAATAACTAATAATCATTTATTTTAAATATTTAATCACTGACTAATTATTGTTGATCTTGGTTGACACTTTATTACATCACACGTATGGTTTTGTGCTGGACCACAAAACCATTCACAAGGGTCAATTTTTTTTTAAATTGAGATTTATACACCGTCTCAAAGCTGAATAAATAAGCTTTCCATTGATGTATTGTTTGCTAGGATATGACATTATTTGTCCGAGATACAACTATTTGAAAATCTGAAATCTGAGGGTGCAAAAAAATAAAAATACTGAGAAGATCGCCTTTAAAGTAGTCCAAATGAAGTTCTCAGCAATGCATATTACTAACCAAAAATTAAGTTTTGATATATTTACAGCAGGAAATTTACAAAATATCTTTACGGAACATGATCTTTACTTATTGTCCTAATGATTTTTGGCATAAAAGAAAAATTTTGACCCATACAATGTATTTTTAGCTATTGCTACAAATATACCCCAGCGACTTAACACTGGTTTTGTGGTCCAGGGTCACATATTACATATAATTTAAATATATTAATATTAACAATGAAAAACAATTATTGAATTTATTATTTAAAACAATGATCTAGTGTACTTCAGTATGCTTAGGTGCTATCTATAAATATACAATGCATCAACAATCACCATAGCACCTAAGAGTACACAATACCATTGTCAGCTATTAAACACAGAAAGGTATTATTTTCATGGTTAGCATCTGCTGAGCCATCTGAGGGTCATTCCTAATGGCCGTGGAGTAGCATTCAATGCATATTTTTACCTCTGTATGGGGGTGGATACTGTCATATTTAATACTGGAAACAGCTCCCTGTTGTACAAGCTAGCTGTTATCATCATAGCTACTTATGAAAGGTTCAGCGGAAGGACACTGGCTAATAAAGCGGCCTCACACATCAAACTAAGCATACCATGTGTTTTAGTACTTTTTTTTATTTGTCACATTTATGACAAAACACAAAGTTACCGATAACCTTAAAAGTTTCTAAGTCTCTGCGTAGCATATACAACATGTGTGCACGGACAGACTCCAGAGCAACATTTACCTTCAATCAGCCACACAGCTGAAGGTTTTTATTTAGATTTAACATATGAGGGTTTATTTTCTGTCTTGGGCACAATGGGCTTACGGTTCACAGCTTTTTATTAATTCATATGGGAAATAAGTGCTGTTTTCTCAACAGATTATGCTTCAGCACATCAGCAATAAACATAAAGTGTGCTTTACATGAATAAACTTCCCAAAACAAATATTAATAAAGAGATATGCGAGATGAAGTGCGAGACAATCCTAGAAGGGTGGATTGTTCTTTCAGGAGAAAAGGAACCCATGTGAGGGGAGACACAAATAACTTGCGGTGAACAAAAGTAAAACTGGATTAACGATACTATACCTTCAATTAAAAAGTGTTTGTTAATTGATTCAGAAGCATGTAACCTTTTAGTATCATGCTAAGCTAATAAACCAAGCTGTTTCCCGCCTCGTGTCGTGCGTTCACGAATCAGTCTGAATGAACAATATAACGGTGTTAGTGGGAAGACTAATTTAAGTAAGTAAACAACTCGCACACTAAAATATAACCACTTTGTTACGTCAAAAATGGCCTGAAAATATGATCTGTGGGAGTTTTTAGTGGGTAATCAACTTGCTGAAATTGTAAGTAAATATCCATGTCTGTGACCAATATTTATAGAGCTTTGATGACTGATGATCAGAAAAATTCAAAAATGGATAAAAATTAACCACTAAAAAGAACAGCTGAACATAAGTTCACAAAAAATAATATTGTTTAAATTGTTACTGCCTCGAGTTATTATTTTGGAATAAATGTAAAATGCTTAAAAACACAAACTTGATGAGATTTATACTTGGCTTTAATAAATAGAATATTAATTACATTGTTAATATAAAAATATTAAATAGAATTGTTTTTTCCATTCATTTTCTGACAGTGTTAGAAATGTTTATTTGACCAAGGAAACATGACTGGGACATTAATTTACATTTGATTTGTAAAAAAAAAAAAAAAAAACTTTGAGGACTTTGCCTCCTCATTTCAGAACACCATATGCTTGTTCATTTTTGACTTTGAGAAGCCCAAGCATTCAAAAAAAACTAAACAAAAATTCTAATCAGGCATAAAAACAGAACAACAACCAAAAGCTATCTCCTAAACCATCCTCAGATTCACAACCCCGTGTCATCCAAAGACCAGGAAAGCAAGCAAGCATCAGATAGCAGGTGTCAGGTGTATGAACCTCTAAATCTGGAGCCTAATGAGAGAATTATACGTTTAAAAATCTCAACATGAAAGTCTTGATCTGAGGCGATGATATTTGCCTAACAGTTATATTTTTGTGTTTCTGTCTGTCAGGTGTTATCGGCATTCCCGGTTCCGGCCCCGCTTGATTAACTGGACTGTGAAAGCGCTAAAAGAGCTCCATGAGCAACCTCTTTGCAAATGTTAGCGGTAATTGTTTTCTTTTGCCCCTTCTCGCTAAATTTAGCAGCAGCCCACTTTGTAGCTGTACAGGTTATTAGTTCACTCAAGGGCAAAGAGAGTTTGAGGTGCATTCGAAGCGGGAGGTGTGCGTCAGGGGCGCGAGCGCTGTGCTCCAGGAGGAGGCAGTAAGAGGGGGATGGCAGGTGTCTGATCTCCCCTGAGACTCTGCCTCAACAGTAATTATCTTCATCAGCACTCTGGAGACACCACCAGTTAAATATCAACACGCACACAAATGCACAGCTTTCTACACCCACAAACACACATGCAGTTGAAAGCTCAAAAAACATGCATATACATATAAATAGAGTTAAATGAAATAGATGCACTGATGTACTCACATAAAAACAAATAAACAATGTACAAGGAGTAAATAAATAATTTGTGGATACTCAACAATTATGTCTATGGATACATATTTCCAACAAAAAAAAAACAACAAAACCTCATGCTTTGGTAAATCATAAATATGACATAACATTTTGAAATCATGAGGCAAATAGTTGAGACTGATATAAAAATGCATAATTATGAAATAAAAAGTTAAAATTATGACAGTGAAAATTGATTAAAAGTCATAATTTTGACAAAAACAGACTTATGTCATGACTTATCTAAACTTAATTATTACTTGCCATAATTGTTTTTATATCATAAATTTAGATTTTTTTATCTCACGACTGATTTTTTTTCTCTCCATCTCATTTCATTTTGACTTTTTATGTAAATCAAAGCATGATTTTTTTTTGTAGTTGTAGTTGAAATAGGCTTCCATAGTATAATGTGACTGATTTATTATATGTGTGATATTCAAAATAATGTACTTCAAGCTAAAATGTTTAAACATCAATTGACAGCAAAATCTAAATAATATATACTCTTATCCACCTTATTTTTCAACGCGGAAGTAAGCCGTTTTCTGTGAATGTGTGAGACTTCATTAGCCACTGTAGGGAAATAGCGAGAAGAATAACAAAGTGCAGTAAATGGTCAAAATGTTTGCACTACAAACCAGTGTGTTCATAATTAAGATAATATATTAAAACAATATGGTAAGACACACCAGTTTGCAATATCAAGCAGCAAATCGAGCTGTTTTGTACAGCTACAAATGACACCGCCTAATGAGAGAATTATACGTTTAAAAATCTCAACATGAAAGTCTTGATCTGAGGCGATGATATTTGCCTAACAGTTATATTTTTGTGTTTCTGTCTGTCAGGTGTTATCGGCATTCCCGGTTCCGGCCCCGCTTGATTAACTGGACTGTGAAAGCGCTAAAAGAGCTCCATGAGCAACCTCTTTGCAAATGTTAGCGGTAATTGTTTTCTTTTGCCCCTTCTCGCTAAATTTAGCAGCAGCCCACTTTGTAGCTGTACAGGTTATTAGTTCACTCAAGGGCAAAGAGAGTTTGAGGTGCATTCGAAGCGGGAGGTGTGCGTCAGGGGCGCGAGCGCTGTGCTCCAGGAGGAGGCAGTAAGAGGGGGATGGCAGGTGTCTGATCTCCCCTGAGACTCTGCCTCAACAGTAATTATCTTCATCAGCACTCTGGAGACACCACCAGTTAAATATCAACACGCACACAAATGCACAGCTTTCTACACCCACAAACACACATGCAGTTGAAAGCTCAAAAAACATGCATATACATATAAATAGAGTTAAATGAAATAGATGCACTGATGTACTCACATAAAAACAAATAAACAATGTACAAGGAGTAAATAAATAATTTGTGGATACTCAACAATTATGTCTATGGATACATATTTCCAACAAAAAAAAAACAACAAAACCTCATGCTTTGGTAAATCATAAATATGACATAACATTTTGAAATCATGAGGCAAATAGTTGAGACTGATATAAAAATGCATAATTATGAAATAAAAAGTTAAAATTATGACAGTGAAAATTTTGATTAAAAGTCATAATTTTGACAAAAACAGACTTATGTCATGACTTATCTAAACTTAATTATTACTTGCCATAATTGTTTTTATATCATAAATTTAGATTTTTTTATCGTCGTGAGACAAATCTCAGTCCATCTCATTTCATGTCTTAATTATGACTTTTTATGTAAATCAAAGCATGATTTTTTTTGTAGTTGTAGTTGAAATAGGCTTCCATAGTATAATGTGACTGATTTATTATATGTGTGATATTCAAAATAATGTACTTCAAGCTAAAATGTTTAAACATCAATTGACAGCAAAATCTAAATAATATATACTCTTATCCACCTTATTTTTCAACGCGGAAGTAAGCCGTTTTCTGTGAATGTGTGAGACTTCATTAGCCACTGTAGGGAAATAGCGAGAAGAATAACAAAGTGCAGTAAATGGTCAAAATGTTTGCACTACAAACCAGTGTGTTCATAATTAAGATAATATATTAAAACAATATGGTAAGACACACCAGTTTGCAATATCAAGCAGCAAATCGAGCTGTTTTGTACAGCTACAAATGACACCGGAAGCCAGACACATTAAATTTACAAATGTCCGTGCCTGCTCTCAGAGGAAAAAAAGGTGGATAAAGTCACAGGAAAACAACAAAGGCTCAGTGATACCTACATAAAACCCTACATCTGAACTTTTTGCATGAACAGTCAAGTCATTTTTTCCAAATTCAGAGAATGAAACACTATTCCAAAACGGTCTGACTTTTGGATAGAGTTTCACTTTTGGCAAGCTAGAAGCGACAACTGTGACACTCAGCAGTCATTGTTAAATGTCAAAGAATGGCATAAAAATTAAATTCTCTATTTCTTCTCACAAGTCATTCTGGATTAAAACTGTTCAACGACTCAAATCAGTCCTACAATTTTATCATCCGCTCACCATGCATCGATTCAACATTGTCACTGCAAATACAAGCGTTAATAGTTTTAAGAGAATGTTAATTACTTTAATGTCTCAGGTAATTAACTCTTTCCCCGTCGAGTTATCTCGTCTTTTAGAAGAAAACGCTTCCTTGCCAAAGACTAGTTATTACGGCTTTTCGTGTTTCCACTGTTATACACTCGGGGGTGCTATTACACATCTTCTGAACGAGTACAAAACCTCCCGAACAAAAACACACGTGAACAGGACGGAGAAACTAGCGATCTCTTATGTAAACAGATGCATATGAAAATAATGCGATCATCAGAAATAGACAGCATATAAATGAAAACTGCATAATGTTATGGAGTAAAATGTTGATCCAGGAAGTGGTATATGTATGTGCACGCTTTGGAGGTATTGATGGAAGTGATTTACTGGATTTATGCTTTGATAATCATACTGAATATTACCCAGATGTAGTTTTTGATAAAAATGTGATTTTCTCACCTTTTTGCTCAAAATAATTATGAAACCTACCTATATTCAAGTGTTGATAAAAAAAAAAAGAATGCTTTAAGCTAGAATAAAACTGACAAACTGACTTAAAGTAGAGGCTCTGATCTTTATTTTGGTGTATTGCATATTCATACAGCAAATATACTGGAGGCCATCAAGCCATCAAAAAAATCATGAAATTTGCTTTTTTTCAAAAATGCATGGCGGGGAAAGAGTTTTAATGAAAAGGTTAAAAATAAGGTTTTTGTTTTAACAATGTTTGTATTCTTGTACATTTTCTCTATATTATCTATGATCTATGGAAAAAAAGATGTATAATACTAGAAATACAAATAAAAGTACTGTAAAACTAACATGAAAAAGTACTCTTCTGGTCTTCTTTTTATGGTCTTCTTTTTAGGCTGCTTCCCAAAAAAAATACGTTCCCACGTTCAGTTTGTACCTGGCACAAGCAGTACTGTTACTCTTTCACCACGACCTGAAGAAGAAAAAAAAAGTAATTTATGTATGACGACCCAGGGTCAGGAATCATGGAGTTAAATGTAATACCTTTTAAGACCTTTTTTAAGACTCTTCCCATACATTTTAAGACCTCATCGCCATTCCAAGTTTTAACCGGTTACATCGGCGACACTTTAACTTACATTTACTATATATTGATTGTAAGATAGCACAACTAAACAGTCTTACTCTGTGATAACTCCTTATCAATACAACATAATTCAGAAGGGGGGAACGAAGCGCAAGAGAATTGTAGGATATCAGACAATCTAAGATTTGGTCAAAACAGGGTTGAGGCACGAGGAGTCAAAACATTCCACAGAGGCCCAAGACAACAGGATGTCATAAATCAGACCAGAGCATTAGCCAGGCTGAAGCAAGCCTAAACCCCTCTGTCACAGAACAGTTTTCAACATTAACACACAAGAACACTTATTGACAAGTCCAAGGAGATTGTCAATTTTGGGGCAAGTTATCAAGAATAATGGTCAAAAGAGATGCACAGCGTGACCGCCACATGGAAACATGTGACAGTGATCACAAGCTTCGGATTGACTTTTCCCTCCACCTCACGAGACAGAACAGACTGAAATTCCTTATGAGAGACCTCTTAACCTCTCTGGTCTTCACAGAACGTATCCTTACGTCCACAGAATGCCAAAGAAACTTCATTTCCATGTGAATATGCATCTAAATGACACTAAAAGGACCTGAGCAAATAATCATTTTCTATGTAACCCACATTTAACCATCATGTCTTAATCATTTATTGTGAATGTATTTTGAATAACTATTGAATAGTTTAAGAATTGCTATTCATGTTTAGTATGTGTGTGTTTGAGAATTCATGCTTGAAACGTTTCTTCCAATCAATACTTGGTCAAATGTATCATATTCTTATTATAAGAAATCATGTCCAAAATGTATACTCTACCAGAGCGGGAAAAACGCAGATCATGTGAAGGATGAGATAACAGTTGATTTATGAATGGGAAGGAGAAACATTGCAACACCCCGAGCTACAATTGGTCGAGACACCATTTGGGGTGTGTTAAACAGCCTGGTTTAAATACTAGAAACACCATCAAATCACTCTCTTGGTTCTCTTGGTTCTCTTCTTCAACCCCCTTCTTACTCTCCTCTTTTTTAGGCATAGCTTTGAGCTATGCTTTTAATCATGCTTCTTTAGTTTTGAGCGTGCTCTGGCATACACGCCAGCTCCTCCAAAACCATGAGGAGAAACGCCACCTGGTCTCATCAAACTTTACATCTATTTCTATTTCTTTAGTTTATTTTATTTTCCGTTGAGAGTTTCGTGTTCTGAGTTAAGCCTAACGCCGCATCTTTCTCACAAGTCATTCTGGATTAAAACTGTTCAACGACTCAAATCAGTCCTACAATTTTATCATCCGCTCACCATGCATCGATTCAACATTGTCACTGCAAATACAAGCGTTAATAGTTTTAAGAGAATGTTAATTACTTTAATGTCTCAGGTAATTAACTCTTTCCCCGTCGAGTTATCTCGTCTTTTAGAAGAAAACGCTTCCTTGCCAAAGACTAGTTATTACGGCTTTTCGTGTTTCCACTGTTATACACTCGGGGGTGCTATTACACATCTTCTGAACGAGTACAAAACCTCCCGAACAAAAACACACGTGAACAGGACGGAGAAACTAGCGATCTCTTATGTAAACAGATGCATATGAAAATAATGCGATCATCAGAAATAGACAGCATATAAATGAAAACTGCATAATGTTATGGAGTAAAATGTTGATCCAGGAAGTGGTATATGTATGTGCACGCTTTGGAGGTATTGATGGAAGTGATTTACTGGATTTATGCTTTGATAATCATACTGAATATTACCCAGATGTAGTTTTTGATAAAAATGTGATTTTCTCACCTTTTTGCTCAAAATAATTATGAAACCTACCTATATTCAAGTGTTGATAAAAAAAAAAAGAATGCTTTAAGCTAGAATAAAACTGACTTTTTGTTTAAAAGTAGAGGCTCTGATCTTTATTTTGGTGTATTGCATATTCATACAGCAAATATACTGGAGGCCATCAAATTTGAGTGAAAATCATGAAATTTGCTTTTTTTCAAAAATGCATGGCGGGGAAAGAGTTTTAATGAAAAGGTTAAAAATAAGGTTTTTGTTTTAACAATGTTTGTATTCTTGTACATTTTCTCTATATTATCTATGATCTATGGAAAAAAAGATGTATAATACTAGAAATACAAATAAAAGTACTGTAAAACTAACATGAAAAAGTACTCTTCTGGTCTTCTTTTTATGGTCTTCTTTTTAGGCTGCTTCCCAAAAAAAATACGTTCCCACGTTCAGTTTGTACCTGGCACAAGCAGTACTGTTACTCTTTCACCACGACCTGAAGAAGAAAAAAAAAGTAATTTATGTATGACAACCCAGGGTCAGGAATCATGGAGTTAAATGTAATACCTTTTAAGACCTTTTTTAAGACTCTTCCCATACATTTTAAGACCTCATCGCCATTCCACGAGTAAAAGCATTTCAGTCAAATGTAATTTATGCAATATTTAAAACCTTTAACCCACTGGGGAAAATCAATCTATGGCAACAGTTTAAAATCATTGACAAATATTTTATATGATATCGTAAGGTGTGCTCCCTTTACACAAGCTGTGTCTCATTTGGAAGGCTGCGGCCTCCGGAGGCCGCATTCGAAGGCTGCATACGTCATCGAGGCGGTCTCATTTCAGAAAAGCAAGTAGGACACTCCGAATGCGACCTTCGAATGCGACC
>NW_015505460.1:1019179-1019624 GCF_001515645.1 Sinocyclocheilus grahami
AATATGTCATTTCCATCCCTAAAATACATATTTTACAGTCAATGTTATGCACATTGATCATAAACACAGCTCAAAGGCTTCCTACTAGTGGCCCTTCTTCACAAAACATTTAGCACAGTTTTATTACAGGTAGAATGCAAAATGTTCGAGTAAAAGCATTTCAGTCAAATGTAATTTATGCAATATTTAAAACCTTTAACCCACTGGGGAAAATCAATCTATGGCAACAGTTTAAAATCATTGACAAATATTTTATATGATATCGTAAGGTGTGCTCCCTTTACACAAGCTGTGTCTCATTTGGAAGGCTGCGGCCTCCGGAGGCCGCATTCGAAGGCTGCATACGTCATCGAGGCGGTCTCATTTCAGAAAAGCAAGTAGGACACTCCGAATGCGACCTTCGAATGCGACCTTCTTTCACAGGAATTCGGAGGATGCATGAGGT
>NW_015505460.1:1019634-1052542 GCF_001515645.1 Sinocyclocheilus grahami
CTGCTGCAGATAACCCCCAATTCTTTGCGTCGCCGTAAACAACCGTTGTTAATTTGAAAAATGCCGGCGCCGGCAGATGTACACACAACCGCAGATGTGGTGTTTACAACTTACCGTATTGGCCCGAATACAAGACGACCGCCCTTTTTCCAGATGTACCTTTTGGAAAAAGGCTTTTTAAAAACCAAATCTTGTTTTTTCTCAGTAAAACACATTTTGTCTTCAATTATTTTCATATTGCATATTTTTCCTATTTTAATTTTTGTTTTGAAAGTATGGTAAAAACTGGAAAAATGTATCAACAATTACATTTCAAAAATATACACTTTTTGATACACCATTAAAAAAAAACAGGTAGCCCATCTGAATTAGGACATTTAGTCTATCCATCTAATAGTAGCCTACCAAAATCTTATTAACAGTAGAAGTTCAATCTTACTGTAGTCTTCAAATCTGGGTACTGTCTTACGTTTTAAAATCACAAAGGGAGTTTGGTCCCATCAGGCTAACGTGACAGTCACGACTCATGCAGCTGTAAGCTTTTCTTTTTCTTTTGTTTTTACTCGCAATCTTTACAACACGCATTACATTACGTATTTCATGGCACACTCGTTTTATGAGTATTTGGCGCCACCTATTGTTGTGGGTGTATTATTGACATGTCAAAGTCTAGGGCCTGAATATAAGACGACCGCGTTTTTTCAGATGTATCTCCAAAAAGAAAACATTGTCTTATATTCGGGTCAATACGGTACTTTAAATCGCCTCGGTAAAAACGGATTAACTTTGTTTTTAATATCCTCCTCCTTTTTTTCTCCAACCGATGTCTGCTGTACGTATGCTGCAGCTCCTCAAACATTGAACAAAATAAAGCATTTTTTTTTTTTTCAAATTACTTTCCAAATTTAGAAATAATTTTCCTTCATTTAAGTAGTGTGAGAGCGCAAGGATGCTCTAAATGTGTTGGCATAGCAACGTGATACTTCCCGTTTCCTTTTCCGCCTGTCCTACGAAGGCCGTCTCGTTTAATTCCAGGTTGAGGACACTTCGTATGCATCCTACAGAGGATGCGACCTCCAGAGGGCGCAGCCTTCTAAATGAGACACAGCTTTAGTGTGCGTGCGATCGCGAAAGCCAGCGCTCATTCAAAAGCCATTTAAATACCCCACATATTAATAGCAGCTCCCTGATGCGCGAATATTAGAATGTTTGCGGGAGCAGACACAAAAATTGTGAGAGCAGATGGGAGCGGGCGGTAATGGTCATAAATTCAGAGAGAGCGGGATCAACAAGCCCCGCGCTATCACGCAGCGGTGCAGTCAGTCAGAGAGCGCCGTAACAGATGACGTCAAATCTAGCAGGATTCCATAAATAAACTACACAGAACCCCACTATTCGGACAAAGATGCATAATGAAAAGATGATACAAAATGTAATACTTTGGAAAATGGCATTTAAGACTTTTTAAAGGCCTTAATTTCCTCTAAATTGATTTATCAACTTTTAATGCTTTTTAAGACCCGCGGACACCCTGACGACCTTAAGAATTGTGAAATTATATTGGGAAGGAGACAACTAGGTCAACAAACAAGATAGATTACAGTCTCCTCATAAAAGCTGGGAAGTATGTAAAGAGCCCTAAACCTTGACTGAATGACTCAGAGAGTCGAGACACTTAACAATCCATCAGTTTTAGCCGACTAAGCAAGTAATACACAGTCAAGGGTTTCAGAAGCAACCAATGGGAAAGCAGACAGTGGAGCTCAAGTGATTCAACACAGTTTGGCCTACTTTTTTGTTCCCCTATTCTGCCATCATTTTCTTGACCTGATGTCAGTCCAAACCTGTATGACTTATTTCTTCTGCGGAACACAAAAGAAAATATTTAGAAATAGTTTTTGTTTTGTTTATAGTACAGTAGAAGTCAATGGGTCCAATGGACAAAAACAGTTCTTCTTTTGTGTTCCACAGAATAATTAAGTGATACAGGTTCGTAATTACATTACGATGAGAAATGACGATAAAATGTTAATTTGGGTATAATAACATTATCCCGTAGGCTACACCACTCCACACTACTTGGAGAACATCTGAGCCACATAAATGTGGACTAACCCCACAATCCTAAAACGACCTTATTCTCACTTGACCTAAACAGAAACATTTGCTTTTCTTTCAAGTTTGTATCCTTTATTAGCATTGAAAGAACCAGCTTCTCTAGATCCTCTGGGAGGCCAGATGTCTCTTAAGGACATGGTGGCCCACAGCAGATCTTGACTTATTATTGTTGTTCTCTCACAAAGGTGAAAGGACGAAGAAAAGCTGTGGCAGCAGTTGCATTAAATTCCACAAGATAGCAGATGCTCTGTAAGGCCCCCACATCAACTTTAGAAAGTCAGGCATATAGTTAAGTATGATAAAAGTAATGAAGTGTATGGTATGCAATCATAGATTTGACATTATTTTACTCCATTTTTTAATTTAACACCTAGTGAAAAGTGTGAGGAAATTACATTTGTGCATTTGTCTTGGTGTGTTTGCATGAGGATCACAGATCGACTTATATTCAGATTTGAGAGTGCAGTACTCTATTGGAAAGAATGGGCCACTGCACTGCAGTGATGACGAGGTCTATGCTAAACCAGCTGGATATATGAAGGTAATACGCACACACTTCAAACAGAGGGGGAAAAAATCACTCCAAGGTGCTGGAGAGGGTCTGCTGCTCTTGAATGTAATAGACTCCTGGCTCAGTCATTGCTCTTATAACCCTATTTTGATACCTTCACTGCTTCTCATTAATTGTAACAGATAAGAAAAAAATAGCATTTTGAATTGTGTTTGGGTGGTGTGTCTGTATAAAATGTGGAGAAGGGAGAAAGTAAACAGTGAGTCTGAAATGCCACCTTAATGACAACCATCTGCAAACAACATTTGCAACATTTAACTTCAATAACGTAACATTTTCAAGTTAAACAAGATGTTTAGTGCAAAAAATAAATGTAGGACGAGCCTTTTATGCATCTGGATCTGGATCATGAAAAGTATGCCATGATAAGAGATGTATTGCAGCGATATAGACATTTCGGCTGGTATAGATAACCAGTAGTTATGAAATTATGATACATTGTGACTCACCAAATTATTATTTGATATTTAGGGATGCATATACCAAATATTACAATTCTAGTTGATACAGATGTGCCAGTACTTATTGGCCAATAACCAACAAATAACCGATATTACAATTCTAAACTGTTTTTTCTAAATAAATTAAAAACAAAACACTAAACTAAAATCAAATTTTAACGAAATAGTTCAGCCACAAAATAACAATTTGCTGAAAAGCACTCACCCTCAAGCCATCTAAGATATAGAGGAGTTGAACAGATTTGGGGAAATTTAGCATTACAGTGAATTTCGCAATGCAGTGAATGGGTGCCGTCAGAATAAGAATCTAAACATCTGATAAAAACATCACAATAATCCAAAACACGACTCCATCAGTTAACATCTTGTGAAGTGAAAAGCTGTGTGTTTGTATTGTAATAAATTATTAGTTAAAGGTCCCCTGAAATGCTTAGAAACACGCAGCGTTACTCTGTGTTGACGTTATTTTAACTGAAACAGGAAGACAGGGCGGGACTTATCAAGTGGCCCCGCCCCTTTTTAAATTAGCCAATAGCATTCGTTTATATCACAGCTTGGGCTAGAGCCGTTCAGAGCCGTTGAGCTCCGTAAAGCCACATTTAACAGCGTATGCCAGCCACAATCTCATCCATATTGCTATAAAATATAGCATTCTGTGTAGAATTCAAATAGCTCCGATACATTTTGTGGTCTGCGCCGACTCGCGCATGTAATCCGCTCCGTGCTATCATGTCTCTGGACCGGAGCAGAGTGTGTGTGTGTGTGTGTGTGTGTGTGTGTGTGTGCAGTGCGGTGGTTAGCGTGACACAGTTTGAATCGTTCCCTGTCCCCTATATAGTGCACTACGTGCCATTCATTGTACAGAAAATTCTAATTCTGTGGACAAGTGACCGATTTCAGCCGCGGCTTCAGCATCCATTTTATAGTGTAGGGGGTGGGCGCTTCGGATTCTAGAGAGCATTTTGATTGGACAGAAAGTTTGATGAGAAGCTGAAGTACGATGTGACGTCAAAAAAATCGTTGAGCCGTTTTGGCGGAAGTGACGAACTGCAAGCTTTGAATGCTTATATCTTCTAAATGCGAATTTTGTCACTGTTTTGGAGCACTCTGTCTTATAGATAACTTTAAGACTAACATCCAAAAAAACTTTCATTTTGATTTCATGGGGACTTTAAAACACCTTACAAACACAGTTTTTCACTTTAAAAGATGTTAACTTGATGTTAATGTTGTCTGTTTGGATTCTCATTTTGACGGCACCCATTCACTGCAAAATTAATATTTTGCATCCCTATTAATATTTCATTTCCCCCACCTGCATGGACATGGAAAAGTAAAACTGCTTCAGAAGTAGAAAATTTGTTTAGTTTGATTAAAAAAAAACAATGCTTTCTTTTTTTCTTTAGAATATCATGCACTCATGAATCATAATCAACATAATAAGACTGAACATGGATTATAGAAGTTAATATGATCCATTCTGATTTAATGTCATCTTTAACTACCATTATTAGTTTGCCTGACCATATGCACCATTACCAAAGCACAACAAACTGAAAGCAAGCAGGCAGCTGCTTAGAGATTCGATCTCATTGCTTCTTGCCAGGCACACATGAAGTGTTGGAGTAACTCAGGAGGACATGTTTAAGTATCTAGCTGATGGATGAGACACAATCACTATGCAAAAGAAAACAAGAAGGAAATAAATCAACATTCATCCTTACAAAACCACAAGAGAGAATCACATGTAATCACTCATCCGTTAAATGTGAAATCTGCTGGGGTTTTCACGGATTTTACAAACTGATACGAATATTACAGAATTACTCGATGTGCCAAAGACCCAGACTGTGCAGGAAAGTCAATGGAGACTACATTTAGTACACTATTAGTCTGCCCACAACATTAGCATGACTTGTACATTAGACCGCTCCATCAGCCAGACAGAGAGAGTGGAAATCTTAAGTCGATGAAGGATTGATTCCTAAAAGAGTTCTTGCAGGAAGACAAAACGAAAAGGAAATTTAGCAACACAACAGCAGTCCTCACTGGGGAAAATGGGTTTTACATTTACATATTCATGAGGGGGTATTTACAAATCTGTATTGACCAATCCAATTCTTCCGAGAGGAGGAAGAGGAGCTTAAAAGCTCAAACAAAGAGATTTTCTGAAGACATGCTTATGAGAGCTTTTCTTGAGGTCTTTCAGAGGGCAATGCTGTTTCACTGTGCATAATAACAAAACAAACAAAAAAACATTAAACCAGAGAGATCATTTTTCACACACTTCCATGTAAAAAATTTAAAATGCATATATCGTTTTCATGATCACCCCATAATTTACATTCAAAACCTACTGTATTCCCATATATCAAACCCTCTTTTTCCCTGGGCAAAGGAAACTCCTGCATAACTATATAGAAAAAATTAGTTAATATAAGATAAACATCAGTGAACAGTAAATATCTGTGCTGTTGCTAATGAATACTATTAAAAATGATTTAAACAATTTCAAAAACACATAAAATAACTAATAAAATAATGAAAAGCACATAATAAAATAAATAATAACTGAACATATAAAAGCACAAAGGTAATTCAAAATAACATCATAATGCTAAAATAACACTGATAAATATCACAAAAGACATCAGTCATGTTTTCTGAAAATTCAACCCAATTCTATTTTATGATAATTTAGTGACTTTAAAAACAGAATACAAATTTGTATTTTAAGTTTCAAAATTATTCATAACATGAATGAGAAACCTGTACAAAATAAGTACAAATATAGATTAAAATGCTTCAAATTACCTCTACCTGTTTCTCTATCTCTACCTGTCTTCTTACACATTTCTAGTCACACAGCAAACCCTGGACCTGCTGCATTCTATGTTAATTCTTTCCCTAATTATCAGCATCTAATACTTTGAATCTTCAGAATCTTTAAAAATGGAAAGGAAGTTTGTATTTTTGGTTTTAGGATTTTTCATAACATGAAAAAGTATCAAATATGCAATAAAGTTACAAAAGGAATACAGAAACTATAAGAAGTCGGTAGAAATAATATAATATCATAATATAATTAGGTTCCTACCTGTTACACATTTCTAGTCACAGAGTAAACCGCCCGGACCTACTCTGTTATATGTTAATTCTTTCTCTAATTATCAGCATCTGATACTTCGACAAACAGTGTTTAAAAGTACAAATATAGATTAAAATGCTTCAAATTACCTCTACCTGTTTCTCTATCTCTACCTGTCTTCTTACACATTTCTAGTCACACAGCAAACCCTGGACCTGCTGCATTCTATGTTAATTATCAGCATCTAATACTTTGAATCTTCAGAATCTTTAAAAATGGAAAGGAAGTTTGTATTTTTGGTTTTAGGATTTTTCATAACATGAAAAAGTATCAAATATGCAATAAAGTTACAAAAGGAATACAGAAACTATAAGAAGTCGGTAGAAATAATATAATATCATAATATAATTAGGTTCCTACCTGTTACACATTTCTAGTCACAGAGTAAACCGCCCGGACCTACTCTGTTATATGTTAATTCTTTCTCTAATTATCAGCATCTGATACTTCGACAAACAGTGTTTAAGGAGCGGCCCAATCAGCTGTATCAGATCCTTCATAGTGCAGTCACAGGCCAGCAGTCTCCAGGGGTTAAAACCCTCATTACTAGTCATAGCTCTGCCCTAAACCCTTTGAAATGACTCTTCCTAATTAGCACCTCCAAATGGCCTCACATTTAATTAACTTGTGGAATCCTTGAGGGGCGTTTTGATTTAAGAAATTAACACATTTTCCCATTCCTGATCGTAACTGGTTTACTTTATTCAGAAATGATAGCTGCCATTTTTCATGAATAATACAATACCAATGTTAAAACAATGGAGCTAATAAAGTGCCGTTGATAATTCAGGGCTCATTACTGTAAGACTATCTGAGATACTTTAAAGATTTAATAAGTTGTATTTACACAGTTTTAGCATTTGCACAAGCTAATTAGAGATCAAATGGTGAAACTATTTAAATTTGGAACATCAATATTCATTCGAAGTCACAATGTTGGATAACGAAGCAATGAGTTAATTAGCTTGTGCTGGGGGGGGGGGGGTCCAAATAAAGTCATTTGTGTCCTCTGAATGCTCTCCGCTCTTTTTCAGAGTCTGATTTTAACTTATGAAGGTCAGGTGGGCACTGGATGAGCAGCAGCCTTTGACAAGTTGACAAGAGAGCTCCGTTAGGCCGTGACGTGTGTGTGTGTGTGTGTCTGTGT
Source organism: Sinocyclocheilus grahami (assembly GCF_001515645.1). NCBI lineage: Eukaryota > Metazoa > Chordata > Actinopteri > Cypriniformes > Cyprinidae > Sinocyclocheilus > Sinocyclocheilus grahami. The sequence goes on from NW_015505460.1 coordinate 1,027,080, forward strand.
TAGCAGAGTTGAGTTATGGGGAGTCAGCAGAGCATGCCAAAGGATTTAGATTGCAGAGATTTACATCATGGGATACGCTTTTGCCTTAATCTCCTAAAGACAGACATGGGCTGAAGGTGAAGGCAACTCTCTGCAGATATGAATTTAGCAATTAGCATAGTTAATAAGGAACATCATTCAGAGGAGAGAGGTCTGGAGGAGTGAGGTCAAGTCTGAACAAATGGAAATGGGCGAAGACACTGAATAGTTCAGAAAAAGAGATTTCACTCATTTACCAGCTTCCCTTTGGTTCCAAAACCGTTTTTACATCTCTTTTTAAGCAATAAGTAAACGTTCAAAGAACTGCAGATTTCAAACTTCATAAAGGATGCAGAAGTTCTATAAAAGTGGTTGATATGACTCAAGTGCTACAAGCACACTATTGGTTAAAAGTTTTCTTTTGAAAGAACTCTCTTACCAAGGCTTTATAATACTGTAATAATACAATAATCAGTAATAATAAAGTAAAATAATACAGATCAATAATACTGTATAAAAAAAAAAAAAAAATATATATATATATATATATATGTTATAATTTAAAATAACTGGTTTCCATTTTAATATATTTAAAATTTTCAGCATCATAACTCCAGTCTTCAGTGTCACATGATCCTTCAGAAATCATTCTAATATGCTGATTTGCTGTTTAAGGAACATTTTTATTATTATCAACACTAAAACTGCTGTGCTGCTTAATATTTGTGTGGACACCGTGATCCCCCAAAACTTTGAATGGTAAAGTAAGATTTAGAAGAAGAAAAAAAACTTCATATGGTTTATATGGTTTATATTACGCAGCAAAAATGTTTTCAACACTGATAATAATAATAATAAGAAGAACCATTATAATATCTGAGCACCAGATCATATCATATTAAAATGATTTCTGAAGGATCATGTGCCACAGTTTTTTGTGAGAAACAAGCTGCAATAAAAATTATTTACTGATAAATCAAGAAATTCGCTCTCAGCAGCATTCATGGGAGACCTGCAGTGAATAATTTTTTTTTTTTATTATTCACAGTTTTGACTAACCGGGTTCGCAATAATACTTTTATGATACCTTTATGGTGGTTGCTTGATCTTTATGGTGGTTCCTTGGTCTTTTTTGAAGATTGAAAGTTCCCATTGTTGCCATTCATTGTAATTGCATGAACTAGAGCGACCCGCACAGTTTAAGAATTTCTCCTTTTGTGTTCAATGGAAGAAGAAAGTGATACAAGTTTGGAACAACATAAAGAGTTATGACAGAACTGTAATATTTAGTGAACTGTTCCTTAAATAAGCAATGTTTACAATGAGTCTTTGGACATTCATGGGAACACAAACCAACCAAACAAATATCAAGATAGACAGACTTTCAAAGTTTTTCACAACTGTCGTTGGCACAGCAGTTACGTTATAACAACTTTTAATTTGCTGTAACACTCAATACCGCCTCATCACAATCATCATTACAGAAAAATGATCGCTAATGGACCGCAATACATGTCCCACAGGAGCATTCAAAAGAGGCACCTCTCCTTCAAAAGACTGCCGACAGAACTCTAAATGATTGCCGCCTTCCTTAATTATTGAAAAAGCCTAAACAGCCCTCATGAGCAACAGAAATGGCTATTAACCTTGGCGAAACGATATTCAAATCCGGTTACAGCAAACTTGCTCTACTGTATCCCTGGCGGCCAGGAAATGTAAATGTGTTTTCGCTGTGGACAGATGGGAGAGACGCCTGCTGTTTGAAGTTCTTGCACCAGAGGAGTCGCACCCTCCCACCCCTCGTTTAAAATATTCAGCACGCAGCCTCATCCAGCAGACTCCCCTGGTCCTGTTTCGACACTCCAGTCAAGCTTTTCAAGCTGCTGCAACGTTGTGAGGCGAATTAGCTTTGACGTCTTCAATCTTTGCGTAAAGATTTTTCACCGCCCCCCAAAGAACGAACGCAGCAGCAAATGCTCCTTTAAGTTTGGAGATGTGGCTGTGGGTTGTGCTGGGGAAAACAGCTCTGGGATTATCTCTAGGTCCAGACAGGAATTTCTGAGGTGGCATTGGCATTATCGGCCATCGCCTGTCTTAAATCCATCTCTCTTTTTTTGGGCATTGTCATTGACAAGCCATCTCTAATATTCGAGCTGTCATAAAAGATGGGAGTGAATTGCAGTGATACATACCTGCCTTGAGTATGCAGTTTTGTGCATTATGTGACGAATAAGGGCTGGGTATTGATACACATTTGCCAATTCAATCTGATTCTAATTGACTACTTGACCAGATTCTGAATAATCTGGGTATATTTCATGTCTACTTTGATTACCAATGAAAAGTATGTAAGTAATTGGGTCATTCTGTGTCAAATCAACCAAATTTCAAAAACTTCCCCAGCTCAAATTTTTGATTGTGTTGTATACTTTCTGAAGAAATACAAACATGTATAGTGATGAAGGCCAAAATATTAAATGTCAGAGCCAAACTACAGGGGGGTAAAAATGACTTCAGAAAGATAACAGCATCGTCATGTTATTTTCACACAGAGATTGGTAAGTCTATTAGTGAAATCTGTTCACTTTAGGAATCTTTATTGCATTAAATATCAATGGTGACCAGTCAAAAATGGGGAAAAGGCACTTTTCATGTTATTTTCTCCAAAGTTTGCATGGCTGTAACTCAGGAGGTATTAAAGATATCTAAATGTCGTTTTAGATGTTGGGTCTTAACAAACTTTCCTTTTGGCAACTTCATTTGTAAGGCCCTATAAGGTTCAGTTCCAGAGATATTGCAATTTCAGTATGGCTCCAGGAGTGAATTGTTAATTTATATGCATTTTCAGCTGTCAAAAAACAAATGTGGATCACTTCACTTTGCATACAGATGATACTTCTTTTTTTTTTTTTAAGAGGGATGTCTGAAGAACAAATAATGTTAAAACTAGAAATGTTGTTTCCCTCTATCAAGATAATTGCATAGGAAATACGTTTTTGAGTGTCAGAATTATTATTTTTCCAACGTTTGCATGCCTGCAACTTAAGAAATATTAAAGTTATCTTAATATAATTTTAGATTCTGGTTTCGAAGAAGCTTTTCTTTTGGAATCTTCATTTTTAAGGCCCTAAATGGTTTAATTCCAGACAGGCATGCAAACTTTGACTCTGAATCTCAGGTGAAAATTGTCATTTTTACAGTGGATTACTCTGTAAATATACATCGATGACATTTGATGTTTTTGGCTTTCTTCTTCATTTAGGTATTTCTTTCAAAAAAAAAAATGTGCAAAATCAATCATTTGAAACGGGGGCTTCTGATTGAGTTGACACGGAATGACCCAATTGCATGTATTGTATAAAAGTATTATTTGATTATTATTTATTAATACTATACAGTATAATATTACTATATAGTCTAGTGTAATCAGATTCCTGAACAAAATACTTCAGTGAAAGAGTACAAAAGCTCTAAATGGGTCTTATCTTTGACAGATTAATTGAGTTCATTAAGTAAAGGATTTAACAGACTCACTCAAAGTATCTCCTCAGTTTGTCAGTCTCTTTGAACAATTTGTTAAAAGGACCAGCCCAAAAGAGTAGTTGTGTATCAGACTGGTTGAGCAGTGTGCGTATAATTCACTAAAAAGAACCAGTTCATGAGAGTCATTTGTTCATGAATTGGATTACACTAGTTCTAATCACATTCAATTCTGAATGCAAACTGTTCTGTATATTTGCTGACACTGAAAAGTGGTAACACTGGCATAGATTAAAAGATAGATCCTGGGATTTCAGCAATCGATTTTGTGATCGCTAAAGCGAAGATCACGATTAATCGGAAAATTTATATTTTTACCCAGCACTAGTGCAAATGTCCAAGTATGCAGCCACTGATTAATAAAAACAGCTCATTGATCGTTGTCAGGAACTGGCTGACAGCCAGATCCCTAAGGAGATGGTGAAACATGGATTTGATCCAAACATGAGAAGTCCAAACTGAGAGAAAAATGAAAAAAGTTGCTCTAATCTGCATCTTATTAGTGTCTGTATCAAATCTTGATATTAGTGCTTTTAAAATTTAACACTGACCCTCATACACAATCTGTAGGTCCTTATCATCTCTGCAAATAGCTGATATAAACCTATGCATTAAAGTCTATTACCATAAAAATGTAACTTCTCTCTGATACCAAACAAGATGTAAATAAGTCATTTCATCAAAAATACTATAACTGCATTTGGCACTATGTAGTTTCTCATTAGAGCAGGACCTCTCTCAGATGGATGAGGCTTTTGCACTTTTGCTGCGGGTTGCATCTCATTATACGACAGAAATGATAATATGTGCTAGCTAAGCACTCTGCATGCACTACTAAACCACATCTTATGGCAGCAGAATGGTCTGAACAGAGTAATGAAGTGATGCCTTATACACTAAATTGGTGTTGATCCAATGTCATTTTCTAGCACAGAACCTCTCTATATAACTTTATACAACTCCAGCTCAGGTAAGGTTGAAAAAGTAACCTGTATTAGAAACTGGGTATATTTAATGATTTAGCTATTTAATTAAAAATGAATTTAAACTGAAAAGCAGACTTTCATGATGACATCAATGCTGCATTCTGGGAGCTGAATCAATAAATCGACTGAATCAAGTAGCAAAATCAGGTCAGACTGTGCGTACTAAAGATGCTTTTTTTAGGCAGAACGTCCAATGTTTAAAGTCCTTGTTCTGTGTACAAACCGGCGTAAAGATTTATGAGATGCCTTGCCTTTTGTGTGAAGCAATTTCAGAATAAAATTAAGACAATATTGATGTCTGAAGGAAGCAGACGCGACATCTGTGGTGTTCAAAGGGGTTTATTGTGAAGCCAATAATGCGTAAACAGAATTTTGCTATTAAATTACGGCTGCTGTTATTATCAGATGCCCTTGTTATGGGTGAGATTTTAGTATGAACGTATATTACAACACACCTGATAATTTATGGAGGTTTGGATAAACTACATTTCTAGGGCCCTATAAAACAGCACTTTACAGGTAAAATATATTTGTGTATGCCTTATTCCACTGATTCCAGTGTAGTTATGGGACAAAAACAACCATTCTTAAGGCGAGACACTGCAGGTGAATAGGGTAAAAAAAAAAACGAATAGTTATTGTCTTACTTACCCAGTTGATTGATTACACTGATAACTGCAAAAATGTTTTGTATTACAAGTTTTCTAAAATGTTAGGTTTAAATATGCAAATGAGCCATTCTTTAATGAAATATGCGCTAATTTGTAGTGATCGACCGATATTGATATTTTATAACCGATACCGATTATTTGCATGTTTATGTGGCCGATAACCGATATGCAGAACCGATATTTATTTACTGTTATAAAGTAAATAAATGACTGAGTGAAGTCCATACTTCACTTTGGTTTTTCCTCCTTTCAGTCATCTTAAAAAAAAAAGTGTTGAAAATTAGAAGTCTTTAATGTTCAATTTAATCTTCACATTACAACAATAAAAAAAACATTTTAATTAAAGCATCAGCAGCAACACTAATAAACAATAAGCAAAATAAATGTAGAAGGTCTAATGTTTTCAAATGGAAAAATTAAATAAAGGAAAGGAGTCATATCAACTTAATTTTAAACTACAGTTTTAGTAGGTTTATAAGCTGTTTAATAGGCTAAAGAGTGAAGAATAATTAAATGGATAATGTTAAGTCACTGCATAATATTCTCTGGAATATTGAAATATAACAAACAAAACATCATATTTTATTGCATTTCTCAACTGGCATGTTATATCAGAATTACTAATAATGTTTTTGTCATTCTAGATTATGAAATGCCTGCTGACAGCGCAGTTTATCTATGCATTTACACAGAACTATACTCAAACTGCGATTGCTCGTGGAGATACTAAATAATTAATTTCCATAGAGTTGTATCTATTTAGATGTTTATTAGCGAAATAATGGTTATATAGTAAATGTTAATACAATTTAGGGTGTTTTAAACAAGTGAATCTTGTTAAAAGTTACATGCGGTGGCCATGCTGGAGCATTTCCTGAGCATCAACCTGCTGAGTGAACAGCAATATGAAAGCGGCTTCACGAGACTAATGATGAGCATAGACAACAGACAGAGAATTAAATTTAGCGTTTTTATTTCTAACATGTGCTCATTCATGGCTGCATTATTTAATTAATGCAAAGTTACGTCTTTATTGGGAGAGGACTTGACGGATTATCTTAGCCAATTGGTGAATCCGATATCACAAAAGCGATATCCGATTATTGTAAAATGCTTAAATATCGGGAAAATATCGGTAAATCGATATATCGGTCGATATCTACTAATTTGCATACATTTCTACCGATATCCGATTATTGTAAAATGCTATTATCTTAGCCTACGTGACTCCGACTTCATGAGACGATGAGCATATAGACAACAGAGAGCTAATTAATTTCAGCACTTTTATTTCCAACATGTGCTCATTCATGGCTGCATATTATAAATGCATATCAGGCATTTATGTAATACATCTAATTTGTGCATTAATGGCTGTTATGTTAAATAAAGTTTACTAACTACAGTAAATCAAGTACCCGTGCACGCCGTTGTTGTTGTATTGTTTCCCCTCAGATGCGCTGCAATGGTGATCCTGCGCGCAATTCTCAAAACATCCACAAGATGGCGGCGTTTATTGGTGAATCCGATATCACAAAAGCGATATCCGATTATTGTATAAACAGTTATTTTAAATAGTAAAAATATTTCAAAATGTTACTGTTTTTGCTGTATTTTGGATCAAATAAATGCAGGCTTGGTGAGCAGAAGAGAATTCTTTAAAAAACATAAAAAATCTTACTGTTCAAAAACTTTTGACTGGTATGTTAGCCTATAGTTTGAAGTAAAAAATATTTATATTAATAAGGAGAGTCTGAGATTTATTTGACAGTGATTTCACATTTCTTTTTTGTATGAAGGCTAAATATCAATAAAAGTTGAACATGTATTTATTTGCGCCATTTTTTCCCTAAAATATTATATAGTTTTATAGGAGTAGGTTTCATAGAGTTGGCAAATTAATTTTTCATGAGTTTGTAGGTAGAGAGATCTGTTGTGGCCGTTCTTGGCCGTTTTTATGAGGCTTTTCTTGGCCGTGTTCATATCGAATTATATCGTATCGACTGAAATTAAGAAATATATTATCGGTCGATATCTACTAATTTGCATACATTTCTACCGATATCCGATTATTGTAAAATGCTATTATCTTAGCCTACGTGACTCCGACTTCATGAGACGATGAGCATATAGACAACAGAGAGCTAATTAAATTCAGCACTTTTATTTCCAACATGTGCTCATTCATGGCTGCATATTATAAATGCATATCAGGCATTTATGTAATACATCTAATTTGTGCATTAATGGCTGTTATGTTAAATAAAGTTTACTAACTACAGTAAATCAAGTACCCGTGCACGCCGTTGTTGTTGTATTGTTTCCCCTCAGATGCGCTGCAATGGTGATCCTGCGCGCAATTCTCAAAACATCCACAAGATGGCGGCGTTTATTGGTGAATCCGATATCACAAAAGCGATATCCGATTATTGTATAAACAGTTATTTTAAATAGTAAAAATATTTCAAAATGTTACTGTTTTTGCTGTATTTTGGATCAAATAAATGCAGGCTTGGTGAGCAGAAGAGAATTCTTTAAAAAACATAAAAAATCTTACTGTTCAAAAACTTTTGACTGGTATGTTAACCTATAGTTTGAAGTAAAAAATATTAATATGAATATTAATAAGGAGTGTCTGAGATTTATTTGACAGTGATTTCACATTTCTTGTTTGTATGAAGGCTGAATACCAATAAAAGGTGAACATTTATTTATTTGCGACATTTTTTTCCTAAAATATGATATAGTTTTATAGGAGTAGGTTTCATAGAGTTGGCTTGGCAAATTAATTTTTCATAAGTTTGTAGGTACAGACATCTGTTGTGGCTCTTCTTGGCCGTTTTTATGAGGCTTTTTTAATAGTGTTCATATCGATATCGTAATTATATCGTATCGACCGAAATTAAGAAATATATCGTGATATAAATTTTGGCCATATCGTCCAGCCCTAATGTGGCTTCTTACACAGAATAAGGCACGCAACATATTTCATAGTATCTAAGCAGTGATAAAGGCATTGCATTATAAATATACTTTATTTTAATGAAAATTATAATAATAAGAACTCAGATAAACCGTATATTGTATAGACACAGTTGTGCGTGTGTTTTTTATGCATAAGTGTATTTTTTGAGTTAGTATTTGTATTTAATAAAGCACTACTGCATTAAAATAATTGGTAAATGAAAAACATTACATATGATAAACAATAATTTTAAGTACACTGCACTTAAATATTAAGCAAAAATAAATTTAAGCTTTTTAGTTTGACTTAATTGTTATTTATAATTAATGTTAACTTAAAAATTAGAGTTGCTAAATTACAAAAAAAAATTTGAGGTAATCGGTGTCCACAAAAATGTTGAGTATTCTGAACTTATTGGGTTTTACAGTGTAGAACAAAAATCTAAAAACTGAATCAAAAAAGTCCATTTCAAAATTCTTGTTTAATTTTTTTTGACATATTAGAGTCAAATGTTTTTACAGAGGGAATTTTGGGATCTAATTTTTGTCACTCCATAATTCAGAAAATGCTTTGAACAGACAGAAAACTATTTATTTTCACAATTTTGGGGGGAATAAAATGTTGTATATAATCAAGCAAATTATATATAAATAAATCCCTCTGTAAAAACCTTCAGGATATAGGCAGGAATAAAAATATAAAGTTTGGTGTGTGTAAGTGCTACTGAAGTGGAAATTTATGGCTCAGTGTAGGAGAAAAAACTCATTTTGAGAAAACGACCTTTGAAAAAATATGTATTGTAATTGAAATATATTGACAAAAATAGATGAAGTGCTTTAAAAGAAACACTTTACAGTGTATTTTGGATGTTTTCTTTCCACTAGTCTGAAAAAAAAAAAACACTTTATGAAAAGCCAAAAAGCCCCAAATCTCAAACTTGACAGATGCATGAAAAAAACAGTGTTTTTGCCTGCAGTGTTTCCCCCTCATTTTCACCCAAAAATGGAAATTTGCTAAAAATATACCCTCAGTCCAAGTTTGTTATCAAAGCTGTGTAGAAATTGAGCATTACATCACTTGCTCATCAATAGATCATCTGCAGTGAATGGGTGCCGTCAGAATGAGATTTTAAAAAATGCTACAAAAAACATGTCATAAGATCTAATTATCTATATACATGTTGTTTCAAAACGTCTTTGAGGAAGAAACAAACTCATCTACATCTTGAATGGACTGAAGGTTGGTAAGTTTTCAGCAAATTTCATTTTTGGGTGAACTGTTCCTTTAAAGACGGCAAGCCTCTGTCCTCTGACAACCAACACATTTGTTTTATGTGCCAACAGCCACTGAACTATTTAGGGATATCAGTCAGGATTAAAACAGAATGGAAGGCGCAGCTCAGATCTATTCAATGACCTACTTGAAACTTTTCCTCCGAGTTTTGTTCTATAATGTCAAAATATAGCCTCTGACTTTCCATAAGACTGAATTTCCATTGAAACCGCACTGTTGATCTACTTTGTCCTGTTGTCCTGGTTTACGGTTTATATGTGCAGAGGAATCTTTCAGTACGCATGTCAAATTACACCCAAAATAAGGAAACATTAAAAATGTAAAAATGTTGCAAGACCAAAAGAGGAACACAAGACAATCACTCAAAAATACAAGAATTATGACAGCATGGAAATCTGCGTATACCTAAGATAAATATTAAAAATTACCTTTAAACCTGTAGACTGACAGCAAATTGCTATTGGCCAGCTCAGCAGAAAAAGTTTCATCACTGACAGACAGGTCAAAGGCTGATATAGATGGACGTGAGTCTGGCCTATTGCTCACTGACTGAATGAATACAGGACAAACCTGAAGGTGAAACGGTCATTTCTAGCCTTATGAAAAAAGCCCTCAAAACACTCAAACATTATTAAAAAGTATCACCTTTAGCAATCAGCATTCTGGGAAACATATAACATATAGCAGAACACACAATCTAATGTTTAAACTATCTGATAAGACTCAGAACAACATTTTCAGAATAGAACCTTTAGGGAAAAAAAGGTATTTAAGAATAGAATTTATTAACATAAACTTAAAAACAGAATCTTTTGAAAAGAATCCTTGTCTAAATTAATTTCAAATCATCAGACCGCATTTGCAGATCATGCAATGTGTTTTATGAACATATTTATATGCTGGCGTCGGTTACAGTAAACGAAGAATTCTGCAAAGCAGCGCAGAGACCGTCTATGTGTCATTCTATTAAAGCATCCGTTCAAATCGCTAGCTGAATGAACAAGCAACGCCAGGTTAAATGAGTATTTGTACATGTATTCATAACTATGTGCAGAATAAATCATTATTATCAGATGCAGTAAGCAGATGCGCCACGCAACACTACGTTCTTCTGCTGGTCGCATCACGCACTGGAGGAGAAACATAGAGATCTGCGATCTGTTACCTGGTTTCGGCTCACAAGCAGTTGTTTAGTGCTCGCTGCTCGGAGTCCTCTCACAGCCGCCTGACACGCCATGGATGCCGCCATGTTGAACCGGAAGTAAGTCCTGTAGCGCTGACACGTGTGTGAGGAGTGACAGAGAGCGTTGGCTGAGGTCTTCAGAAACCTGTAAGTGAACCAAAAAACAGGATTGGACTATTTACACTGCAACATTAGCTCATTTACCTCCCTAGCCGGTGGGACACAAGTTCAAATATCTGGTTGTATACAAACGTGTTCTTAAAATGTTCTTATATAAATACAGATAATTCCGTAAATGTAGACAATTACATGAGAATTTACCTAAATATTGTTGTGGAAGTGTACTTGAATAGCTATTGAATAATTACATTTTATGTAATATAATACAATGTATTAAAATAATAAAATACGTCCCCTCCCATCAAAGGACAGCCTATAAAAATCGGTCAGTAATTCTAAGAATAATAAAATAATATTTTTCTGTTTGTCATAATTTTTCTGTTTACTAATTACTGACAAAATAAAACATTTTCTGTTATTGCCAAAAGTCTGACTATATTAGATAATGTAGATTACTATGTTTAAGGAGGGAAATTTGAATAGCTGTTGAATAATGGAGCTTATAAAATTATATGAATAAAAAAAAAAACTATCTAATATATTTTTCTTTACATATATTATTGCCAAAAGTGTGCTCTTTCGGTTTGTTTTTGTTCATTTATTATAAACATAAAGATACAATCTAGATACTTTTGCCAGTTATGTATTTATTTCTTCATTCAATTCATTAATTTTGAGTACCTTTGAATACTATTCAGTCTTTTTGTGTGTTTAGGTTATTTACATACTATTGAATCATGTCAGCACTGATTTCATCACGTCAGCACTAATCAACAGTGTTGGGGGTAATATATTACAAGTAACGCAAGTTACGTAATCAGATTACTTTTTTCAAGTAACTAGTAAAGTAACGCATTACTTTTTAATTTACAAGAGAATATCTGAGTTACTTTTTCAGATAAGTAACACAAGTTACTTTTTTTTTTCCAATGTATTGATTGACAGCTCTCCTGTCCCCATGTTGAGAGAAATCAGAAGATGTTACTGTAGTTCAGAATAGATATGAATATGTGAAAGTTGTTGGTGTTTCAGCTGGAAAATGCAGGGAATTATATGTATAAGTGGGTGTGTTTTTGTATTTTTTCAAAGATTCAGGTATAGGCACGTTTTTCAATGAGCTTGGGTTGATTTATTTCACAAATTACCTGGATTTATTTGTATTGTTTTATTTTGTGCTGGCCTATTCTTTTCCAGCTAGTTTTTAATGGGAAGAGATCCATATTTTCATCGTGAGGTATATTTTTTACCTCTCACCTTTTTTAAATCCAGCCGTCGTACACAAACAAAACTTGCACACTATGCACAATATTCCCAATCTGTCGACCAAGCTGTCTTTTTGAGGGAGGATGTTTGTTTCATGGTATAAGAGCTCTGTATTATGGTAATGAGGCTGACCTGATCTTAGATGTTTAATAAAGGACGAGGATTCTCCTCAGCCCACCGAGCAAAGCTTTTTGCTTCTCATACCACATTGATATGCGGCGCTTATTCAAACGTTTATGCTGCGGTCACATTTTCCACAGAAGCATTTTGTATTTAAATTTGAAAGTGTTTCGACTGCAAACTTTTCCAATACAGCGGTCGGACCTCATGAATGCCATTTATTGTTTCAGGCTATCATTCCCGATCCCATGCCATTGTTCCTGTTTCAAATACTTCTCCAGTCTTTCGAAAGCCATCCAAGAATCTTCCACCTTCTTTCTTTCTGTAGAGAATGTGTTTCATGCCCAACTTCCCTCGAGATGTGAAAACCCCAGATGTTGCCCTGCAGTGACAACACCTCCTTTGCTTTCAACGCTGTGAGCAGGGTGCAAGAGCTTGTGAATTTGTTCATAAGTAGTAGATTCTGCTTTCATTTCTGCTCAGTTTCTCCTCGGCTGGGCCTAAGAGCGTCAGATATCCAAAGCCAATGCCTGCCTGAGGACGGTGGGACCCGTTCCATCCTTTCTTATACAAGCAGCCCAGTTGGAGGCCATGAAGCTTTCCTGCATGAGCTTTAGATCTCAAGGCAGCCTCTCTGTATGATCAATGTGTTTAACCCCTGCGTGCAGGTATAGCTTTATGGATCTGCACTGTGAAAGCGAAAACATCTGGCCCGCTCATTGGACATCAGTGTGACTCTAGGACAGCTAGGATCTATTGGCTATCTCATTAGCTAAAGGAGAAAGACAGAAAGAGCGAAGGACGCCTAATTTCCCATTCTTTCACAGTCTGGTTCTCCAAACACCGAAGCCCTGAAGCACGCTAAGCCTCTTACCTCTCTCCGTCTCTCTCTGTGTCCTTCTCAAACCGGTTCTGAAGTCTTTTCTGCTCCCCTTCACCCTAACCCACTTTAAAAGCTATTCTCCTCCAGCTCAATGCAAATAAGGCCATTTCATTTTACTATGCTGGCAGTACGTCTCACACTAAAAGGAATGGGAAGCAGTGGCACACTCCATCTGTGCACGGGATGTGGTACCTTTTAATGCCGTGGCGATTTTTCCTTTAGAGTATTACCACACTGAGCAGTGAGCACTGAGGACTGTGAATATTTCTGAGGTACTGCTAGTATATAAAATGTATTATAATCTGCAAATGGCTTTGAATTCACATTCAATTTCATCATCAGTTTGTGTGGCTTTAGACGGTCGTAAGAAAGTCTTGTCTTTTTACCAGTGAAAACAGAATATGATGCAAAGAACCGAATGAATACATGTAACTGCTGAGTCGACAGCTCAGTCCTAGTTGCAGAAAGCATAAACTCGTCATCTGAGGGAAAAATCGAATCCATCCTATTGCTAATTTTCATGTTTTTAGAGAGAGAGAGAGAGATGTCCTTTAAATTTGTTCAATATTCTATCACAAATTAATTTTAGTAATATAATATCATCATTTATAATATGAGGTAGTATGATATGATTCAGTTAATATTATGATTTTGGTAATACTTTATTTTAAGATCCAATTCTCACTATTAACTAGTTGCTTAATAGCATGCATATTACTAGCATATTGCCTGTTTATTAGTACTTATAGGCACATATTAATGCCTTATTCTGCATGACCATGTTCTAGAGCCCTTAACCCAATACCTAAACTTAACAACTACCGTACTAACTATTAATAAGCAGCAAATTAGGAGTTTAATGAGGTAAAACTCTTAATTAATCATGAATACGTGTTCCCTATTCTAAAGTGTTATAAATAAAAAGTTATAAAAAGTGTTTAAATGCTATACATTTTACTTAGATAAGAATATATAACAAATATAAAATAATGGGCAAAATGATGACAAACTGTGATAGACTAATTTGAAAATAAATTAGAACTTTTTAAACATTTCAAACATTAAAAAATTGAGTAAACATTTATCAATTTAAATGTATCAAACTGTAACGGGGCTGACAAGACGTGAGACGTGCGGATCCATGTGCAAGCTTTTATTAAAGCAGAAGAGGTCAGAAACACAGGCAGGGTCGAACAATGGCAAACAGGTATATGGCGGGCAAGACACAATAATAATCCTAGGGCTAGCGTAGGTCAACGAACGGCGAACAGAATCAAAAGGGCGAGACTAGAGGGGATAAATCCAGGAAAACATGCAAAGATCAGGGGGAAGGGATCAGAGTGAGTGTTAAATAGTGAGTGAGTGATATGAAACAGCTGTGTGCAATCAGTGCTGTGTGCAATCAGTGCAATGAATGATGGGATATGTAGTCCGGGGTGATATGCAACAGTGTGTAGTGCGAGAGTCAATGAAAATGGAAAGAGTGACCTCTGATGGCTAGCAGACGGAAGTTCATGGACCGGATTCATGACACAAGCATATAAAAGATTTATTAACATATCCTTGGTGTGAAAATCTGAGCACCGGAAATAATATCTAATAATGAGCATACTGAATGTGTCGTGAATTCATCATGCTTTAGAAATTAATAATTTATGCCGCCCAATCTCATGAGAAAACTGCAGAGCCCCTAAGAGTTGATATAAAAAAAAAAATTTAAATGAGGTGAAAGAAAAAAAAATCTTTCATTGCTTTTGCATTCACTAACAGAACTTTTGCTTTCTCTTGCAAAAGTGTCTGGTTTTCCTAATAAAAACTTTGCATTTGCTTGCAAAAACTTTTGTGTTTTCTCTAAAGAAACGATTTTTAGAAACAAGTATAAGCTTGCAAATCCATGCACCCATAAACCTAAACGTCAGTGGGACATAAACAGATCGTATGTGTCTAAAATTCTGCACCAATTCACTAAACTGAAAAACAGTTCTGAGCTGCTTTAGAGAATGTTAAATGTTGACTTTCACAGAAAACGCAGGTTTAAATGGGGCCTTTGCCAACAGACATTTTGATCAGTAGTTTCGTTGACATGATCAACACTGATTTGAGATTCCAAGCATGGATAAAAGTCCTTTCATCCTGCTGCCTCTGAGTGACAGGAGATGTACATTCCGAGAGGACAAAAAGAATATGAGCCACTGATGTTGAATGCATGGACGATGTCACACCATCATTAATCTCCAGTGCCAGATCTTTGAGAAGTGCATGCTAAATCACTCTCATTGCCACCAGGGCATTGATTTCAAACTCGTATGCAAGAGCAGCATGCATTTATATTCAACACTGATGATTCAACCAGCTGCATAGCCGTATTATAGCCCTGCCAATCCATGTAAACAAATTCAAGCTTTACCATGGCAGAGCTGCTAAACACATATCCACAGGAGAATTCAAAAGGCACAGTGTGCAGAATGGGTATATTGCTTTTTGTTGATGTGACTCAAGCGTGCTGCTCAACATCCAATTTCTCGTATGCATTTAGTCTTGCATAGCCTTTTGACAAAAAAAAAGTACAAAAAAGTATGGGTCAAACGAAAAGGAGTTTTCAAGCATCAACGCAATGAAAGCTGTTTTTAATGTACATTAGAATATGTCCTGTATAATATTATTTTTCAGAGCAAAAATAAAATGACTATCATACATTTTTACAGTGATTTACAGAAGATATCCACTAAAATGTCATTCAGTGTAACAGTTTATATATCGAAAAATATTGTCAGGCTTATTTAGAACAAGAATCATTAGATGACATTAAAAGACTCTATTTAAGGATCACAGTGAGGTATATTGCTTTTTGTTGATGTGACTCAAGCGTGCTGCTCAACATCCAATTTCTCGTATGCATTTAGTCTTGCATAGCCTTTTGACTAAAAAAAAGTACAAAAAAGTATGGGTCAAACGAAAAGGAGTTTTCAAGCATCAACACAATGAAAGCTGTTTTTAATGTACATTAGAATATGTCCTGTATAATATTATTTTTCAGAGCAAAAATAAAATGACTATCATACATTTTTACAGTGATTTACAGAAGATATCCACTAAAATGTCATTCAGTGTAACAGTTTATATATCGAAAAATATTGTCAGGCTTATTTAGAACAAGAATCATTAGATGACATTAAAAGACTCTATTTAAGGATCACAGTGCAGCCACCAAAAATAATTAAAAGTAATTATTTTTAATATGAAAACCGTGGTAATGTTTTAGGATTCTTTCATGAATAAAAAGTTCAGTGAATGGCATTTATTTGAAATGGAATCTTTTGTAACATTATAAATGTCTTTACTGACACGTTTGATAAATTGAATGCAACCTCGTTGAATAAAAGTAATAATTTCTTTAAAAAAAAAAAAAAAAGCTTACTTAACCCAAACTTTTGAATGATAATGATTTAATAATTAAATGACGTTTTATATTCACACTTCCTTTACTAAGGATGAGTTATGTAGCCATGGTCACACTTTTCAAATCTGAATTGCTTGACGTTTGAATCAAATGAATGACATCAACATCTCTGTAGCTGCAGTAAACACAATCATTTCATTCATTGAAACAATATTCAAATCATAGACTTCAAAGCTGCCACAGAGCAAATCACCTGCTGGCTTGATACATTCCCCTGCATTCAAGCACAAAAGAAGGCTTAGAAGTGCATATGAGGGATCAAACAATATGAAACTCATGCTCAAGCCTTGCACACATACCTGACTTTATCTTCAAGTGACAGGTCACACTTGAAAATTCTCCCCTTTTCTCCTCTCTTCAACAAAGCATCCCTCTTTCCATCTTACCATCACCTGTTAGTAGTTCACTATCCGTTTAAGCAGCAGCACATCAGCATATGACAGTGAATGAACATCTTTGATTTTTTTTTGTAGCACCCAGAAGCTTTGGTTTAACTCGAACACTGATCTTGAATCTTAAAGAGGAAGAGGAGTATCTGAGGCTGTTGTTTACTCAAGGCTCCTGTGCTGTATACATGCATAATAAACATGACGAGGGGCTAAAAACTCCCACTCATGCTTCAGTTTCTTAGCTTTTTTTTTTTGTAGGATTGAGGAAAACCTCAATAAAGATATATGTATAAAAGCAGTGCAATTGTGAGATCGAAAACAGAGCGATAAAATTGAACATCGCCACATGCAGGGAGACATCGGTGACCTTCACCGATGGTATACATTAAGGAATTGTCACCAAAATGACCAGATCACCTGAAACAGATTTAAGGTTATATGAAAAATATTATTATATAAGAATATGTAAACTTTATATATTGTAATTGTAGTATGTGTGTGTGTGTGCGTGTGCGTGTGTGCATGTGTGTGTGTGTGTGTGCGCGTGTGTGTGTGTGCGTGTGTGTGTGTGTGTGTGTGTGTGTGTGTGTGTGTGTATATGAGATGTCAAAGGCGAGACGTCCCATTTCTGTGTCTGTATCAAATTAAATTTACAAAAGTGATTTTTAAAACTAGGTTTAAAAGGATAGTGTCAAAGATTGGTAAAGGTTTTAAATTACAATTAATTTGTTTTTGCTATCTAAAGATTCTGGTTATAAATATGCTTTTTATAAGAACTACACTGATGACTACATTTTTTATGACTGGTAAAAAAATATATTTTTGCTCAAAAAAATAAACCTTTTTTTATTCTTGAAAACCCCTTTTCGTTTTGACACTTAAATTACTATAAGAGTGAGTACCTAATAACTTCCTAATAAAGTTTTATTTTCAATCATTTCTTTTCTTCATCTCTTTATTTCTTTTTTTCTTCATTATAATATATACATTTTTATTTCAGAGATATAGATAGAAGAGGTGTATTCAAGTCATTGCAGTTTTGTCTTTTATTTCTTTATACTTGAAACGAACGTCACATCATTGACCCAAATGAATAATCTTTTGTTTCCTTTCTATGTTCTTCCTGTCTTTTGTGTTCTGAGCATATAATTCACCTTGCTTAATTTAGGAACAGCTGTTTGAGGAACAGACTGCACATTGAGTAAAAGAACATTGAGAAAATCATCTGTTTCAAAAACAGATGTGGCTCTCGCTATAAGTGTAGAACCTGCTGCTTTAGTGTTTGAGAACGAGCAAAAGAGCATGATTATTTATGATCGTACATCTCAAAGTAACTTAAAGGGATACTTCACCCCAAAATGAAAATGTTGTCATTAATCACTTACCCCCATGTCATTATAAACCTGTAAAAGCTTAGTTCGTCTTCGGAACACAATTTAAGATATTTTGGATGAAAACCGGGAGGCTTGTGAATGTCACATTGACTGCCAAGTAAATAACACTGTCAAGATCCAGAAAAGTATGAAAGACATCGTCAGAATAGTCCATCTGCCATCAGTGGTTCAACCGTAACGTTATGAAGCGATGAGAATACTTTTTGTACGCGAAGAAAACAAAAATAACGACTTTATTCAACAATTCGTCTCTCCGCATACCCTAGTGCCATTTTGGAGAATATCCATTGAACGCAAGCAGCGTACGCTCTGCTGTGTCAGCCACGCTTTTCATTCAAATCAAAGCGTAAATACACGTAGAACACACATAGTCAATCGGACAGTCACAAGCCTCCCGGTTTTCATCCAAAATATCTTAAATTGTGTTCCGAAGATGAACTAAGCTTTTACGGGTTTGGAACGACATGGGGGTAAGTGATTAATGACAACATTTTCATTTTGAGGTGAAGTATCCCTTTAATGGCTGGTGTGGCATTGGGAAAAAAACTGCTTTTTTATAATAGCATGGAGTTCCCAGGCTCAGCATGCTGACAAAGTGGGCAGTATTGCAGGTTGGCATGGATGAAAGATATGAGAGACCCATTAACCTTGTTATGTCGCTATGAGCCGAGGAACCTCTTTCACTATCTTAAGCTCTCATCACTTACGGGCCCTCGGGAGACCTGCAACTAATTAACCTTGTGGAGACAAGCTCTGTTGTAGTGGGCTGAGGAGAGAATATTAAGAATCCTTTCAGAGGGCCATTAGCAATGAGATTAACATATCCAACTTTCAAGTGGATTTTTGACACAAAACCAATATTTGTTCGAACACACACCACAAGCGATCCTCCTTCTCTGAATTCAAAGTGACACAATGGTTTTGGAGACACAAGCATTCATGGGGGCAGCTGTTTGGAAAGTCTGTATGTATTTTTTGTAGCATATCCATACCTGGAGTGTGTGTATATACAGTATATATAGACCATTCTACAGAATTGGTGCAAACTGCTGTCCCACAACCAAAAAACTAATTAAAAAAGCATTTAAGTATTCTAAGGTCCTTCTATTGTATTGAAACCCACAATAATATTTTAAATATCAGTAAGCCTAATATATATCTAAAATCATCATTTATTGGGTAATTCAATTGGGAGTTGTCTGTCCCGAACTTGTTTGGTTCAATGTATATTCAAACGAATGAATCCCTAACTGTAAAATAATTTCATAATACAACAAATCTCATAAATTACACTTGAAATATTGTTACAATTTTTTTTTGATTTACCTGTGAAAACTTAGCAACTTAAACTTAAAATAACAAAAAATATATATTTACAAGTTAGATGTAAACAAAATCTTAATAGGTCAATATCACCCTTCTTATTAAATTATGTATTTTGGTAGTAACAAATTTGGTAGAGGGAAAATATTCCAAAACAAATTCTATAGAATGGCCCATACAAAAGATTATCATTTTTTCCCCTAAATTTTAGCTTAAAATTTAATATTTTAGCCTACACACCAATGTGTGATTATTTATTTTAAAGTGATGAATTTCTGAAGGCAGTGTTAAGTATTTGAATATATTAAAAATGTGAAGGCTTGCCAGTTATTGAATAAAATTGTGGATCTTGTGATGATTGCTCTCTATAAATCCTGATAACAGACTGAAAGCAGAGGGAATAAAAGCTATTTTTGTCAAGTAAAAGTTGCTGCCTGTAACGTTTGCGAGAGATTTAGCAAACCAAATTTTTGGTTATTAGACATGGTATCAGGGTTTATTGTAGTGTCATTATGCAAAATAACATGCAACTAACCCTAAAGCAAACATCTTGTTGTTAAGTACATCTTGCTATACTACTCAGTTCTTGAATATATTAATATTGTATATTAATTACATTGTACTAAGGAAACCTTAAAACAAAGTGTAAGACCATGGGTTTATATATATATATATATGTCTAGCAATATAATTATTTATTTTGGGACATATACAATTTTGAATATGTGCTACTTTTTTGAATATGGTAAATGATAATATCATGGTCTTTTAGATGTGCATCGGTTATACAGTGTATTATATAGTTATATATACATACAACTAGATTGTGTATATATTTATTTATATGTAATGGAAATATGTCTTATATTTGTATGTATTGTTTCATTCAAATACTGTTAATTATACTGTAAATATGATTTTCTTTTGTTCAAGAAAGTTTAATTGAGAGTCTGAGTTAACTCAGTAAATTGCTTCACTATGATGAGAATGGTGGTGGGTTACAAATCTTTTTTTAAGGGAAGGCTGTGACATTGTGTGAAGGTTGGGCAGAGGGGTGGCAGGATGGAGCATGTTCACAGACCTTCTGGGGCTCATGCATAATGCTCTTTGTGTTTAAGGCACAGGTTGGCCAGGCGGAGGGGAGCGGCGGGAAGATGGAGGTGATGGCAGGGGCGACTCCTCCAGAATCTCAAGCAGCTTCCTCTTCCCCCTCCCTCTCTTTTTGGAAAGGGCCAAGTTCGTAAATATACCCTGTTTTCTGTGGCAGCAGAACAGAGGCGAACGAACGTCTCCCCTGGGTGCTGTTTTAGCTCATGTTCATTTCGCTGTCTTTTCCCTCCGCTCACTGTTGTCGAGTCTGATGCATTAACTTGCAATCTTCTGAAAGCGAGGCTGAAAAAATGACTGTTTTGACACAATCTTAATAGTCATTTTCACGCAAGATTACATTCTCTGCGTATCGTGAGTCGCTGTGTCAAAAGAGCAGAGTATACAATAGGAAAACTAATAAATCTGGGTACGATTCAGCAAATTCTAATTCACTTGTGCTCATCTAGACCCAAAAACAATTATATTCTAATTACGGTTTTGTAAAGTACATTTCTCGCAATGATTATATAGAGCCAGGACAGACGGAAATAAAGAAATGCATGTGCTGCAATAATTCTGAAATTCATCATCCGTTTCTGGCATGTAAAATGGACTATATAATATTCTTAAAACATAATTATAGTATTTCATTATATAATGCCACGTAGGCCATTAGCCCATGCTCCTACATTTATAACCACATGAATAATTAATTATCAGCCCTTTTATCCCAGCTGAAGTTGTTTTTCTCCGGTGTGCAAATTACACTAGATTTCAACAAAAGGACCCAAACAGAAGCTAGGTTGATCTTATATGTCTAGATCTCATGCAAATGGCCAAAACTGAATCTTGCAAGGGATGCAGTTAACAGACAGGCCTACAGGTGCACCCCGGGCTGAGAGCTGCTATCACGGGCAGGGAGATCGGACATGCCCAGGGCTGTGTTGTGAAGGACTCATCTTCAGGTAAGTATCAAGCATTGCAGCCCAGCCATGACCCATGAATGCGTGATGAGCATTCTCCAAGATGAGTGGCGGAAGATACATTAAAGGAATAGGAGACTATGCAGTCCATGATGTAAATCAGAGGCCATTAGGAATTCATTAAACACTCTCCAGAATATAGAGCTGAAATATGACTCCATGCATGAGAGGGTATTAAAAGAAAGTTCATGGGTAATATAAAAGATAGCAGTGGGTAAAAGGTCGAGCTGTTTAACTAAATTAGAGGGATAGATGGAAAGATGGACGGCTGCATAGATATGAAGGAATCAAGCTGAAGTATAAATGCTGTCAGTATTCAATATATTGGATTCCTGAACAATCGTATGATTGAGTTAATTCAAACTATTTGGGTAATTTTTTTAATAAGTAGGCCTAATTACTTTGTGAGCACTAAAAAGGTACTTTCTATATGTGTTTAGTATGAATGTAATCCAGACACACTATATCTACCATGTTGTCATCGTCATGTGACCTACCGTTGCTTCACTGCCATTCACAACTCCTCTCCCATGTCCTCATGGGATAGTAAAGTATCCATTGGATGTGCACTCAAGAATCCCACTGGAAATAAAGTCATCTGGGTACTTTTCGCTGTTTTGTGAATACTGTGAATTCGGACATGTTTTTCACCTACTGTATCCACCTTTTTCCTGAGTAACCGATGAGCATCCAACCGATGATGGATTCTAACTTCCGTTTGAATGCTGTCGTGTTTTAGTCTCCATAGAAATCGATGTTAAACTGAGTGAATCAAACTAATTTAATTAAATATAACTTTTAAATATATATTAAATATAAGAGGGTTGAGCTGTGCTGCTTAAGTTAAAATACTGTGTGTGAAATGATAAAACAATGTGTGCTCTTATTGTTTTGTGGGCAAAATCCCTTGAATTTCATCCCGATCGGGAGCTATTTGTAGGATATGTGTGCTGATCTGTTTTCAAAGCAGCTAACGTTGGCCGCTTCATGTCATCTACCCACTTATTAAACTATGACAGGTGAGTTACTGCAAAAAGACATCATTGCGACACTGTAAAGTGTGAAACTATGGCGCCATGTGGTTTTCAAAATCATTTTCATAGGTCTAACTTTATATGATTGGCTTGGAAAGATGTTAAATTGACTAGAAACACCAGAGACCGGAAATGTAAAGCATCATTCCAGTATGAGTCAAGCAAGGCTTCGGCATTCAGGAAAAAGGTGGATAGTAAAAATTATGTGATTTAGAGGCAATTACAGTCTTTATTAGCGTGTCATTAAATCACTCAATTAACCGTTTCATTCAAACACTGATTCATTCAATAAAGAAACAAGGTTTATTTTGCTTGTATGACACTCAAATAGAAATAATATTGCTTAAATATGTAACAATATATTTGTCCCTTACTGTGTCCCCTCCTCTGCTCCGCTGTCACTATTTCAGACAGGCTTTCTTCCAGTTGCACCATACAGCACAGTTTGGATTCTGCAAATTGAATTCCAGTGCAGCTCCATTATTTTGAGCTGTTTGTTTGTGCATGTGACGAGTGGGGGCTGGGCCGAGAGCCGTGGGGACCGAGCGAGGTAGTGAAGTCCAGGCCTGGTCCTCTCTCGTCTTTCACTGTCGTCACTCCTCCTTTTATCCTTCCGGAGCTCCTCCGTGGGACTCGAGACCGGTGAGTGGTGCAGGTGTCGCGCATTAGCATTTACTCCACCGGCCTCGCTCCGTTCCCACGGCTCTCGGCCCCGCCCCTCTCATCACAGTTCATGTTCGCATTCATATTAATATAGATATCAACATCACCATTTAGCTCAATGTCATTCTGCAAGTGTGACCACACTGTTACTTTCATTCTCTTTGTTCACTGTGGTCTGCGTCTTAGAATCTTTTCATCCAGGCTTTCGCTAAAATCAAACCATTAACCGAAACCACTCTGAAAACCTCAACATGTTGCATCCAATTAATTTTGACTCACCAATTTTAGCTCATGTGCTGAATATATGATTCTGTACTGTATTTGTGTAACTGATGTTGGTTAATGGCAAATATATTAAATAGGCCTATCTGTCCCATGGACGCCATCGTTTGCATATTTTGCATAAACATAACAACTTAAATACGTTTTTGTGACTTATTTAATAGTCCATTATTTTACCTCATTTTTATTTATTTATTAATTTATTTTTGCCACTGACAATGTTTTTAATGTTATTATTAAAGATAATCCTAATATGAGAGACTCTTGGGACTGTAATTGTTGAAAACACTTGTCAAAATGAATTATCCACTGAAATGCAAAAGTAGTCGGATGCTAACCAATTAAGTCTGAACAGAACTGAAAATAAATAAATAAAATAAAATAAAAGAAATGCTAAAAATCTCCTTTGACTTTTATCTTTGCATGCTTAAATGAACCAATGGCTTCATTTTACTTACACAGCATTTAATGAAGTCTGGCTTTGGTATTCTGAGCAGTCCCAGAGTGGATGCACTTTTGTGTGTTTTGATGATTAGAAAAGTTCTAGAAATAGTTCCACTATATCAAACGGGAGAGAGTAAAGCCGCCACTGCGTTCTTGGCCGAGAGGTCTGCTGCTTTCGGAAGAAAACTGCGGAGGTGATTGTGAATGGGCCTATTGTTTTTTGAAATGAAAGCGGACACATCCAACGCTCCGGTACTCAGGCAAAACAAGCCGCTGTGTGTACACAAGCCTTCTTCACCTTCGACCCTCCCCTTCAGATGTGCGGCAGCATATGTCCCTCGTGCCCCTTCACCTAAAAGAAAACACAGAGAGATGTCACAACTTGAAAAGACGAGAACAGAAGAGAGAAGGGGAGAGAAAAGGCCTTGATAATTAAGACACCAGCTGTCACGGTTTGTTCTGGAACCCACCAAGGTGGTGTTTAATGTGACAGAGGATTGACGTGCGGCTCCGGTGAGCCTACTGTGGCCGCTGAGTGGTGAGTGGGTGTACTATGTGCAAAGATCCAGCTGAGTATATGTTCTTGATGCTGTCATTATATTACCAAAGAACATTCTTGTACGTGTTGGCGTTATTAAACAAAAAACCTGTGGGAAAAAAATATCTTTTTTTTTTTTTACCTTCGAGATAACAAGCACAATAGTAGAGGAGCATCGCACTTCTCTCAGACAACATCCCATACGTATAATTTCTTGAAATATAGCATCTGCATTTCTCCAGAGCAGATTTTCCTCATTGAAATTCTTCATGTGTCACACAGCATTTAATGGGCGTCTTGATGATTACTGATCGGAGGCTGGGAGTTCCCCAGGTGTGTAATTGCACTTCTTCTTTTCTTTGCTCTACTGTGGAGGAGTTTGAATTAAAACAGAATCCATTAAAAAAATAAGGGTGAAAGCCTCTTTGTTTAATCATTTTTTATTATTTCTTGCCCGCTCTCCTATAGAGCCTTCTCTGACCATGTGTTTTTTTCCAAGCCATATTTTTTCTTTGTTTATATATTTGTAGATTTAAGGGATTTGGCTGAACTGTAGAAGAATATGAAGAATATGGTACTGTTCCCTCCCACTGTTTATGACAGTTATTCCCAGAGGACCGCAACTCATTTTTGGAAGCATGTAGTGTAGAGATGGGGCCATCTCATCTCAGTCTGCAGAAACTCCTCTGAGGCTAAAGACATTGTCAGGTACCCTCCAGCTGACCTTTCCCAGGTTTCTGTGTACACAGCTCTACTCTCCTCCTTTAGCGCGGCAAGCGTGAACTTCCATTGGGAATCCTGAGTGTGGGGGGGGTGGGGGGC
>NW_015505460.1:1063218-1114931 GCF_001515645.1 Sinocyclocheilus grahami
CATTTTTCAGTGCATTAAGACACTTACTGTAAGATATATTTAAAATGTATAAATATCAATCAAAACCTATATTTAAAACCTAGAATACTAGGTTTTAACCTATTCTAGGTATTAAATAATAAAACAAAAGATATATTGTTCAAAATCAAGATAAAAAGTATTTGGGAACTTTCTGGTGAAAGTGAATGTGATGAATTGCACCAGTGGTTACTCTGATAGAATACTTGGGACCAGTTGGTTTGAAGTACAATTAATAATAAGTGAAGAAAAGGCCAAGCAGCTTTTGTTTGATATTTTGTTCTCTTATGCAATGACATTCATGCGTTTGCAATGCATCAGTATTTAGAGACAGATCTTTTCTGATGTATTTTAAAGTACATCTGAGTGAAACAGATTATCGGAAAATAAAAAAAATGTAGGGTGGGGTCTTGGTATTATCTAAGATTGTTGATTGGATGAAGGCAGATCTGAATGCAAGCTTGCCGACTAAATAATTGGAAAACAAGTGAATTTTTAACTAATTCTCAAAAGAGATAAACTGTACAAAATACATTCAAATCAAAAGGAGAAGGACTCCAAACATTCAAGCAATGGCAAATCTGTGGATGTATTTACAGGTATTTTTGTGATGTCTAACTAGCTAACATTCCCATGATAAAGTTTTGAGGATGGGTCTTGTTTCACTAAAATGAATGCCTTGTTTTGTCTTAACTGACAGGGTCTCTGATTGTGTTCAGAACTAATGCATTCCTTCTCTTTTAAAACAACCAAACAAACCTTGCAACCAGTGTTGGGGAAAGTTAATTTTAAAAGTAATGCATTACAATATTGCGTTACTTCCTAAAAAAGTAACTAATTATGTTACTTAGTTACTTTTTATGGAAAGTAATGCATTACGTTACTTTTGCGTTACTTTCGCGTTACTTTTTAAATAAGAGCAGGGCTCGATTGTTTTTTAATATAAGAAGTTCTATTTATAGCAAATGTAAAAGCCCTTTCACACCAAAAAGTGTAATGAATAATCCTCAGGCTGAAGTAAATTCACATCTGTACACTAGAACACAGGAGAAGAAGGTTCAACACTCTTCAGCAATAAAAAAAAACAATGAAGCACAATTGTTAGTTTATCTAAAGTCATTTTTGCTTATTAGTATGGTTGAACTGGATCATCAAAGGTCAGCAGCAAAGACATTAGTTAATAAAATGGCATTAGATACATTTGTGTTATTTAGCATATTTAATTATTGCAGTTTTGCGTCATATTCTGAGTTTGCATTTCACTGTTTTAATTCATTTTGATGAATACTAATTAATGCACATTCACATTTAGTCTAGAACTACAGTATCATCATGTTCACACAGCGCACACAACACCTCTGTACTTCCGATTTCTCCCAATATGGGGACAGGAGACTTGTCAGTCAAAAAATGGGAAAACAAAGTAACTGGCGTTACTTTTTTGAAACAGTAACTCAGATATTTTCTTGTAAATTAAAAAGTAATACGTTACTTTACTAGTTACTTGAAAAAAGTAATCTGATTACGTAACTCGTGTTACTTGTAATGCGTTACCCCCAACACTGCTTGCAACCAAAACCTTTTTTGTTTATTTCAATTCCTTTTCTTTTCAGTGCAACCTTATTTTTAATTAGTATATGAAAAAAAGTACTTTTAAACATATACCAGAATGGAGCAATATTGCAGCTCTCTGACAGCTTAATCCTACTTTGTGCACATAAATTATGCATTTACATACACTACTGTGCAAAAGTCTCAGGCCTTTAGTATTTTCATCCCCCCAAAAAAAGTTTTAAGCCCATTATTTCTATCTTTTTGCTGTGTAGTGTCAGTAGGAAATATCAGTTTACATTTCCAAACATTCTTTTTGCCATTACTTGTAATAAGTGAGATTTTTGTTTGCACAAGGTGTCTGACAAAAGCCACTGCTCCACAGAGAGATCTGATCTCATCATTAT
Organism: Sinocyclocheilus grahami; assembly: GCF_001515645.1. Lineage (NCBI taxonomy): Eukaryota > Metazoa > Chordata > Actinopteri > Cypriniformes > Cyprinidae > Sinocyclocheilus > Sinocyclocheilus grahami. The sequence goes on from NW_015505460.1 coordinate 1,065,195, forward strand.
CCAGTCTGTCTGGAATTACATGAAGAAGCAGAAAAAAACTGAGAAAGACTAAATCCAGAAGAACTGTGACAACATCTCCAAAGACGCTTGAAGATACCCATCTACAAAGTACTGTGAAAAGTTTTAGGCACTTGTGGAAAATTGCTGTAAAGTGAGGATGATTTCAAAAAATAATGTCATAAATAGATTTTATTGATCAATTTAAATCAGATCAACACTTGGTGTGACCGCCTTTGCATTTAAAAAAGCTTTTTTTGTTCACTAGCCCATGATTTTTCAGATACCATTGTAGGTAGGTTTCTTGCAGCATCTTGGAGACGTTGCCACAGTTCTTCTGGATTTAGTCTGTCTCAGTTTGTTCTGTTTATTCATGTCATTCCAGACAGACTGGATAATGATGAGATCAGATCTCTGTGTGGAGCACTGGCTGTTGTAAGACTCCATGTGCATACAAAAATCGCACTAAATTATTACAATTAATGTCAAAAGGAATGTTTGGAAATATAAAGTGGTATTTCCTGCTGACACACTACAAGATAGAAATAAAGTCTGTTACACACTTAAATCTAAGAGTGTTCTTTTTAGAGAGCAGCTGAAGCCAAGAACATCTGTGCTATTCACCCTGCAGATAAGAGACTACTTTGCAGCGGTGGACTCAGGTGCACAGGAACAGTACACTATAGATTTTCATCATCTCTGTAGGCAGACCTCAGGCCTTGCCCATTTAAAGGGCATTCTGGTGGGCAGACATTCTAGAGGAAACTAGTAGCATGTCTCCGTGTGGTTGTTTTGCCACAAAAAGACTGTTTGATCATCTCCATTGTGACAAATGGCGCAATTACTGGAGGGAATTTGTATTTTGATTTAACTGGAGTGTTAAAATGTAAATAACAAAAGCATTAGTTTCTGTTATACCTACTCTGGTTCCTACCATAATCTCTATTTTCCTTCAAAAGTGGCTAATAGAAAAGAGACTAGTTCCTTGCAGGGAATAGAATGACCACTTCAGGATAGACCTCATCTCGTATCTCTAGGATTAGCACAGTAGCAAGCGTCCGGAATCCTTTAGTACATGGATCAACCTAGTCTTTGCTGGCAGACTTTAACTTGGTATCCTGAAAATAACAAAGATTTGTCATTTTAAGTACATGAGGAAATCTATGTGGAATCATATGCAGTACTAAGACCTAGGATAAGCTGCTAAACTAAGTGAGATAAGCAAGCAGTATTTTATTGAAGCTAATTTAATTTATATCATATTGCCTGATTCCTTACTTTCTGCCTTTTGTCTTTGAAAAAAGGAGTTTGCAACTGATATAGTCATCAAAGAACATGTCTGAATATTAGGCCTTTAGAATATTGCAAAGTGCATAATGGCTAGTCAAATGTAGCCACTTACATTTTTCTACACAACAGTAAACATAGACCTGTTTTTTAAAGACTGGTGCCATTGACAGCATGAAAAGTAATTTATTAAAAACGGCTTGACTTCTTTCTTCTGTGGAATTCAAATGGAGTTATTTATAGCACTACAAGCTACTTTTTTTTGAATACAATGAAAGTGAATGGTGACCATGGTTGTCAAGCAAGATTTACTATAAGTAATTACATATCATGCTATTCCACTTCCTTGAACAAAAGTATCATATGGCATCATATGACTTTGAATATAGAACAATGATGGGTTTTAATTCTTCTTTTTTTCAAGCTCAGCAGCCCCTGATCCATTTTCAGTGTATGGAAAAGAGCAGAAAAAAATAGGTTCTTGATTTGGAACAGCATGAAGGTAAGGAAATAATGACAGAATATTAATTTCTGAGTGCTGTCTGTGCGGACTGTTAATGCTGTACAGTATATCCCTGCTGAGGAATAAAAACACATTTTAAACCAGCCTATGCAGGTTTGCTGGTCATATAGATGGTCTCCCAGTCCGGTTATACTGGTCTTTTAGTTGGTTTTAGAAAAGTTTTGGGCACTTTTCAGCAGGTTGGGCTAGGAGACCAGCTTAATTTGATGAATTTGTAATGTTTAACCTCATTAAATGTGATTGCATTAGCGTTAAAACATACTTGCTGTTTCTTTAGGTCTGCTTTTGTGCACAATGAAACAATTAACCCTCTATTTCTCAGAATGATTACTTTTGTGGGAGCACTCAATTTTTTTTTAAGAGAGAACGCAAATGTTTTGCAAGAGAATGCAAAGTGTCTTGGGAAATTGCAGTACCTCCCCTAGTAAAAAAAAATATAATAAAATGTATTTGAAATACATTTATTTCATGCTAAATATCCTACCAATACATTTACATATTTATGTACTTAATAAAACTACCCTGCAATTGTACTTTTAGTAGACTAAACTGGTATACTTGAACAACTAATTTTGTTCTTAATGCACTTTAATTGTGCAGACGTAATGCTGAAGTCCAACTAAAGATATACTGAAGTATATTTGATTGTGCTAAAGTGGAACTATTGCAAGTATACTTAAGATACTCTTTAAATATCTTGCATTTAAAGACTGATATTATTCAAAGATCATACAATCCTCATTATAGTTATATTAAAGGGGTCCTATTATGCTCTTTTACAAAGTCTTGATTTTGTTTTGGGGGTGTACTAGAACATGCTCTCATGCTTGGTGGTTCGAAAAACGCATTATTTTTCACATAATTTACATGATTAAAATTTCGGCGTCAGTCCGTGGCGCCCAGCTACGTCGTGTTGTACTTGTAAGAATTGTTCTAGACATGCCGAAAATTTTACGCTACAGCACAGCAGCTCTTCTTCTTCGTTTTCTCTGATGCACTAACTCTGCAGCAGCACTGCTTCTTCGTCGTCTCGTCTGATGCACTCACTAAACCAAGCGTTCTAACCACAACCTCACACCTCCCCACCCCCCAACCATTCGAATTTCTGTAGGCTGGAATTATTTGTAATGATATTCTAATGGGCCGCTTTGTGATATCCCAAAGCCCGGAAAACAAACGCTGTAGTCCAAACGAGCCGTTCGTTGTAGTTCTTGAAAAGGGATTTTTTAAAAATGAAATATCTCCCTTTGGAGTGGACTTTGAGATTTGCAACTTTCTAGATCTTTTTTATGTCCAAACATACACACTACACACTGACTTAAATTAAAAAAGTGAAAAAGCATAATAGGTCTTATATTAAGAAATGTGCACAAGTATAGTACTCCAAATAAAGTTTAATTGTTTTTATATAAGTAAGTCTTGAGCAATATCTCGGTAAACATGTTAAAAGATTTGAATTATATGAAATAAACGTATTTTCAAAATATTACTTTTTTACTAGGGTCTGCAAGAGAATCCAAATGTTTTACAAGCCTTTTTTTTCTGAGAAATGCAGTTTCTTGGGATAATGCAGTTCTTTTGCGAGAGTATGCAAAAGCTTTGCAGGTGAACACAAAAGCATTGAAATATATTTTCCCCTCCCATCTAATCTTTTTTCCCTCTTAGGGCTCGGTACCCTCCTGACTCCAATAAACAGCTTCTGATAAATGCATAGTCAGACTTGTATACACTGTATTGAAACCACATGCTTGTTTTTTTTTTTAAACATTTAAAAAAGGCATTTTTCAATGAAGTAAGATCCAACAGGCATTGTGCTTGTGTTTTTGGAGGGCTATAACACATCCAGACACAGTGTTGATGGTCACTGAGGGACACTGCTGCTAAATGAATCTGGAGTCGATGGCAGATGCTCCATAATGCCGTCCAAAAGTGAGCGTGGCCTTTGGGAGACTGGCCTCTCAGACCTGAGCCGCATGTGTGGAGGCTGGTAGCCATTCACCTTCAGTCTGTTTGTGCCAAAGATGGCGTCTGACCTGGTCATGGGGAAAAGTGTGAGTGAATCTTTGCAATAGCTGTAACGGTGAATAGAGGAGAGCCACAACTCTTTATTCGGCTAACCTGATTACACCGTTTCCCCACGCCGACAGACACTCAGTGTAATCTAAAAGCAACACCTGTGCCTTGCTGCAATGCAAATAAATGGAGCACTAAAGAGCTGGAGATGGACCAATAGGATTTGAGGAGGCTACTTGCTCAAAGGTGACCTCTAGGGATTCCAGAACACAGCTCCGCTCGGCCAACAATGGCTTCAAAGGCTCTTTCACCACCGGATTTTCTCGGAATGTTGACGTTGTCTTAATCTGTGTGCTGTGAAGGTGATGATGACAAGGAGGAATTTTGTAGACATAAAAGCAGGAACAACAAAGCAAAACATCACACAGGCTTGATGATCAGTACTCACAGTCTTCCTATGCATCTTAGAAACCCGTTATTGAGCGAGAGGAGCCTGCTTCCTCCAGAGAGACTCTTAGATCAGGTAACGGGAGTCGCAGTCATGGCCATTTGATCCTGTCTAGTCTAGGCTAATGTAGCCCTGAGTAGCGAGACAAAGATCTATGGTAGTCCCAATGAGTTTAAAGAGCCTTGCCCTACCTGATCATAGTCCTCTGAGCTGTCTGAGCGCAAGATTAACACTCTGTCTAGGCTAAGTGCACTTTGTCACTGTGCTGAAAAGAGGAAAGGGAAGGCAGGCAGCAGTACGCCATAAACATGTTTTATTGTATCGCACAGAGGCATATCTACAGACTGCATGGTTTTAATCAATGGCCACTGTGCTGGCACCCATACCGAGTATTAGTAATAAGACGGTCGCATTGTAGGCCGGTTTGTTCAGTAGAAATAGATGAAAGATTCTGAGTTTCAGTTGCAGTGTTGCATTTGGTTTGTTTTTGAAAGAAGTCTCTTATGCTCACCAAGGCTGCGTGGCTGAATTTTCAGCAGCCATTACTCCAGTCTTCAGTGTCATGATTGTTCAGAAATCATCCTAATATGCTGATTTGGTGCTCAAGAAACATTTCTTATTATTGAAAAAAAAACTTTAATTGCATTATTTTATAGACCTGTTCATACATTGTATACTTTATATATTGACTGTGACAGAAAAACAGAGTAACGTTTATTTTGTGTGATAAATGGCTGTAGCAGAGGGCAGGAAACAGAGAGATGATATAATGGAAAAGCATCTGTAAAAGTCAGGGTTTAGGATACAATGAAAAATACATATAAGTCAGGTAGAGGATACACTTCAAAGTTTCCTTAAAGACAGGAAGATGGCAGCACATCAAACTTTCATAAGCACTTTAAAGCAAAACAAAAAAGAAGCTCTTAGATGGATAACTTGTCATATGTAACTTAAACCACATTTTCCAGCAAATCCCTGAAATATGTATAGTTGGATCAGAGTCCGATGCCACCCTATGTCCATCTCTTTCTGAGGCTGGCACATTTCGATAGCATCTCATGAATTATAAAAGAGTGGAACGCAGGCAATAGTTTTTCTCCGTGTTTTATTAATTCTCAAATCTCTGACCATGTTCAATAACCCGGGGATCTATTCCGTAGATGCGACTTTGAGAGAGAAAGAAAAAAAAAGCTCTTGAATCCTGTCCGAGAGGTGCAGAAATACGTTGGGGATATTTTTGTGGCTGTGTTCTGTCAAAGCCAATAGATTTGCACCTGTAACTGCTGCTACAAGAGCCTCTGGAACAATTAGAGCACAGCAACATTGATTGAGATTGAGGGAGCCTGGGAGTCTGTTGATCACACCTGTAATTGCTGCAAGGGGGCTTTTATTAAACTGTTCAGACATATCGGTGCCAAGAGTCAAAACCGTTAGTCTGCAATGAAACTTACACTCTTCCGAAAAAAACAACAACAACCAAGCACCAAGGCTTCACAGCTGTGTGGCGTAGCATGCAGAAGAATGAAAGGTGTTTTATTGTGCAAAGTGCAAGTAAATTAATTCAAATGTATCTCTAGTCTCAAATCTTGTGCATATTTGGACTCTGAATTATGGATGTTTCCAATGCACAATTTATTCAATTGCAAATTGAGGTTCTGATTGAAAAGTAGAAAGTCTGAGCATAATAAATATCCAATTAGACTGAGTTTGTGTAAAATGTCCAATATCTTATGTATATGCAAATCCTGTCAGTGGAAAGCTTATTTCTGTTGATGACAGCATATTTTAATTTATTTGTGGAAATAAATGAATAAATATATATATATAAATAACAGAGACGGACAGCTTTCTAAAACTCTAAAGCCCAGGATCATATCATGCATTTTTAATGGGTTAGTGATACGATTAGAATTTCACAGTGCTGAACATCTCACACACGTTTTATTTTGATTGAGAGTTACAAATGTACCAATCAACTGACTCAGATGGTGAGGACAACAAACTTGAGATTGTACTCTCTGTTCCTAGTGTAACTAGTAGGAGTGTGTTTGTAAAAAAATAAATAAATGCATAAATAAATAAGAGGCCATATTTACTGCCTAGAATTGATTTTTAAAGGCGTTTTTTTATGTATCATTAAAAAACACGGTGCATGTTAATAAACTGCAAGAATACATTTATACATTTATTGTCCTGTCTCATAATAAATAAATAAATACATACACACACACATACTATTTTGTCTATATATATATATTAATCTTTATTCCAAAACTATTCCTCCCTCATGACCTTTTAAAAAGCCTGTGTTCTATATTTGTAATTGTGTGTCCTTCTGGACGCCCCATATACTGTAATGAAACATTTCATCAGGGCCGAGTTTCCATGTCATATGGAACAAACAGCCTCATAATTGACAAAGCTCCTAAACTGTTAAGGTACATTTTGAACCAAACAGTTCTACATCAGCCTCTGAACATTTATATTGACAACCAATCATGGATTAATATGAAAGATGTGTTTAAATTAGGGATGTTGTATCAGTAATATAATGGTCTAAAATTAAAGATTTTTTTTTATGTATCTTATCAGTTACTATTATGCATTTAATTGTGCATGTTCATATCCCTGATTTTTACATTTAAGTAGATTACCTTTGCCATTATATACTTTGGCACTCACTTAAAGTTAATATTTAAAAACACTAATAATTTAATAACACTGTACATAAACACAGCAGTTCAAAAGTTTGGGTCAGTTTTTTTTATTTTTTATTATTACATTTACAGAAATGTATAATGTTAATCCTATTTCAAATAAATGTTTTCCTTTTGACCTTTCTTTTCATCAAAGAATACTGAAAAATGTGTCATGGTTTCCAGAAAAATATTAATAATAAGTAGTAACATTTAGAGCTGTTTTCAACATTGATAATAAGAAATGTTTCTTGAGCATATCAGAATGATTTCTAAAAGATCTTGTGACTGGAGTAATAACTACTAAAAATTCAGCTTTACCATCACAGGAATAAATTATATTTGATTTAATATATTAAAATAGAAAACAGTTATTTTAATGTGCTATAATATTTTACAGTAATACTGTTTTTACTGTATTCATTGTGTTCAAATAAATGCAGCCTTGGTGAGCATGAGTGACTTTTGAACAATACTATAAACTTTAGCATATCTCAAAATGAATATCCATTTTTCATATTGTACATTATAATGTAGTGATGCCTAAATTCACTTGAAGCATTTAAAATACTTGATTTTAGTATATAGCATTTTATGACAAACAGTGTAGAAACCAGCCATTTTCGTTTTTTTTGCCATGACATGAAAACACCTAATAGAATTGACTAGAATTTTAATATCAGTACATCCCCTTTTCAAACGTGTGATTTTGTTGGAGTTAGTGACCAAAACATGGGGTGTTGTGTTTTGTTTTCGGAGGGGGTGGATGTGCCCCAAATGGCTGGTCGAGAACCCTGCCCTGCATTTCCTTTGTTTTAATGATTGCTTCTTGGACAAGAAAACAATGATTCTCTAAGGGAACGGAGAGGATTGCGAGCGGCTGAGATCAAAGCGGGATGTGCGGCGTGTGGTTTGGGTAGCTGTGAGTCACTGATGGAGATGTCGAGTGTTGTCCATTTCGATTAGATTTATGTAAAGCAATATGTCTAATAGTCTGCTCCACACTCATCCTCTCTCCAAAACTCGCTTTCATCTTATTCTATGATTAATCAAATAGTGTTTGTTTGTGGAGCCTCTCGTATGGAGTGAGGGTCATTGCGAGTGTGTGTTTGTGTGTTGTATATTCTCTAAACACATGAAGACAAAGCACACATCTATGTGTGTGTATGTCCATGTGTCTCTCAGTAAGGGGGGACTATAACAAGCATCCAACAGTCTTTCCACTCTTGTGAAGCCAAGATCAGAGACGTGTGTGTAGCCGCTGGTGGCCCCTTAATCCAGGAGAGTCTCTGCAGATGGGCCTGAAAACACTGTTTACCTGTGTTCATTGTCTTTTTCTCCCTGTCCCTCAGGTCCGACATGTACCTCATTGTGTTTATGTATAGAACATTCAAAAAGGATGCTCTTTTTGCTTGCTCTTTTGAAATAGTCGAGGCTTCTTCTCCAGTCCATCTAATGAAAGTCGAGGAGCAAAAATATGAATATTGTTAATAGTCATGTAATACAAAATGTACATGTATATTTCAATTTAAAAAATATATATATTTATTTATGTTGGCATTTAACTACCACAAAGCAAAATTTAAAGGTTATTTTATGAACAAAAATGAAATAAACAGAAATTCTTTAAGAACTGCAAATGAAAAAATCGAAATGAAAAACGTTAAAATGCTATGAAATGATGCATACAAATATCAATAATTAGTTTTTAACTAAATTAAAATTAAACTACTCTGCTGAGCTGTGACAGGCACTGGCAAGCAAGCAAACAAACAAATGTGTCCTTGTTGTATACGTTTAAGTACTGAGTAATATTAATTAACTAAATGTACTTACTATATGGTATGGTTAAGATTAGGGTTTGGTTTAGGGTTACTTGCATGTAATTATGCATAATGTATTGTTATTATAATAGTAAGTACATGTAACATGTGTAACAAGGACACCTTAAAATAAAATGTTACCTAATGTTTATTTGACAAAGATGCTTTATACATAAGATGCTTACAAAATACGATTTTGTTAGCCAATCATAAAATAGGCCATGTATATAGAAGTCTTAAAGGTACGGTTCCAAAAAACTGCCTATTCTTTTCTAATTGTCAGAGAGTGAGAGATAAATGGTCTTGCAAAACTAAATTACGACAGCAAGCAAAAAATCCTTTGAGTAATATTTTAAGTGCTGTAAAAGAGTACAATAAGACCCAACTTCTCAAACATAAGCAGATGTTTTCATTCATAATAGCCCTGCTCCTGTATTTGAATAGGTCCATTTCTCAAAGTGTGTGTGATATTAATCTTGTGCACAAAATCGAATCTGCGTATAACATGGATTAATCATTTTTTTAATTAAAAGAAATACAGCAAAACCATAAATAACCAAAAATACAAGTCATCTTATATCTCTCTCTCAGGACTAATAATTCCCAATTGTCCTCAATACACCTAAACTATAGCTCTGGCAATGGCAGAGTCAAGAGGAACGAAGTACACCAGACAAACTCGCAATGCCCCAGGCAACAGCTGTGAGCTTAATTGGCTTTAATTTGTCGTTCTCTCAATGGAAGGAAAACAGCGCAAAGCTCTGTTTTTGAAAGAACTGAGGAAAGCGAACACATTGACGTGCTCTTTGACTGGCAGGTTCTCTGGGACTGATCGCACGTTCCCGACGCCTGCAAAACACATTTCCACTTCAAAGAACGCTGAATATTTGTTTAAGATATTTCACTTTTTTCTTCCTCTTTTGTATGTATTTCTGGAAAGGTGACAAAAGAAACATCAAATCATTGAAAACTGAGAGAAATTCGCTGAGATGGGTTTAAACAGAGAAACAGGCAAGAGTAAAAGACCCTTCTTTTCTCAGACCGAACCTTTATTTTCACAATAACGCCACTTCGATTTTCAGATAGATTGAAGAGCATTGTGGGAAGCCATTCTACTCAACAAAAACACATTTTTTTCATGTTTCTAAACATTAACCATTGAATTAGAGACAATTCTACATGGTTCTCTAGAGTAAGAAGACTCCGAACTATCTCAAAACTATTTTGAAAACTACCAAATCCCAAGAACTATAAACCAAACTTGCCTACGAATACTTCTCAAGCCATATTCGTTATGGAGTCCAGATAAACATCTTGGGTTCCACAAAAGCTTTTCTATCCGCTATTGAATCTCTTCACTGTGCTAGTCAGCAGAAGAGCCGGTGTCATTTCTGACATCCATCCTTCTGCAGTCTTCATAGCGGCCTCATAAAGAGCCAGGACTGACGTTATACGGCATCCCATAATATCCTATAGTCACGCATCGATAGGTTGTGTAAGACGGGGGAAAATCGTTATGATTAACTTCTTATTTCTTCAAGTTATTTATGCATGCCCATTACAGGAAAACACGCCTAGAGAGACACATTGATCCCATCCTTCCGGAGTAAAAATGTCTTTATTGTATTTCAGCTAAGCAGCTCCTTTATCTTGCTTACAGTATCGACATCAAAGCGAGGCTGTTTGCAGGACGAGAGCTGCTCAGCATTGATGACTTTGATGGGACATGGAGCTGCGAGGGTTTTCTTGTGATCTGAATGCATGTCCAGGCCTTGCTATTGGACTATCCTTCTTCCTCTTCTTTTTTTTTTTTTTGAAAATGTGTTCACTGCAGCATTTTTAATTGAAAAAAGAACAAAACACATATATAACAAATAAACCTGCATTTTAAATGCAAAGTTCACCCAAAAATGAAAATTCTGTCATGATTTATTCACCCTCAAGTTGTTTCAAACCTGTATGACTTTCTTTCTTCTGCTGAACACTAAGAGATATTTTGAAGAATATTGATAACCAAACAGTTGCTGGTGCCCATTGACTTCCATAGTATGGCAAATATTATGGAAAGATGAACGGTTTACTGTGAGTCAGAGCTCTTTACAGTTCAATGGAAGTTAAATTGCTGTTTATTGACATAACTGAAGAGGTCAATAATAAACCTGGAGAACAGTTTCTGTTAGCAAAACATGGCTACCCATTCACAAATGTTATATGTGCAAAAATATCTAAATATTGAGAAAATCGCCTTTAAAGTTGCCCAAATTAAGTTCTTAGCAATGCATATTACTAATCAAAAATTACGTTTTGATGTATTTATGGTATGAAATTTACAAAATATCTTCATGGAACATGATCTTTACTTAATATCCTAATGATTTTTGGCATAAAAGAAACATTTATCATTTTGACCCATACAATGTATTGTTGGCTATTGCTACAAATATACCTGTGTGACTTATGACTGGTTTTGTGGTCCAGGGTCACATATATGTACATATATTACAGTTCCATGTATGACATAAAAACATTCATCCTATTAGAAATAGGAACAATTTTATTTATAAACGTATATGTGAAAAATCATATTAGAATGATTCCTAAAGGATTATGGGACACTGAAGACCAGAAGACTGCTTTGCCATCACAGGAATAAATGACATTTTAAAATATTTAAATAGACAGTTATTTCAATTGTAATACTATTTTTACTGCGTTTTTGATCAAATAAATGCTGCCTTTGTGAGCTGAGACTTTCCAACTTAATTTCACTTGCTCACCAAAGATGCATTTTTTATTTGTGAGTTTTAATTTTGAACCATGGATGGGACAGAAAGAGGGGGAGAGAATAACCACACTGCTGCTATTCCATTCCCACAAAGTCAAAAATAACTCAGTCTTTGCTTTGCCAAACAATAGTTAGTGTGGTTTTGTGCCTCCTACTTACGGATGAAATGACCAGAATCTACATTTCTAAAACAGCTTTCATCTTGCAATCAGCCACCCGACATGCTCTGCCAAACAAAGCCATCAATACACACATCACACATTTTACCTGGTTAGTGCAGAATGCTCTGACACACACATTACATGAACACCATTTCATCTCTCTGCTCTTTCATGAGGATAGCTTGCCATGTGGCTAACCGGACTTATTGCTCAACTCATATTGGAAGAAAATAGCTAATAGGGTCTCTGGTATGATTTACGGCACATCCGAAATGTTGTGTGATAAAGGAGGTTTAATATCACTGGTCATCCATCTTCAGATTTGTGATGCAGTGGTGCAACATATAACTATAATAACACATACTGTACAGTATCAAGGCATGATTTCACTGGAACAGATTAAATTATATCTTACAGTGAGACCTTCTTCTCTTAGTAAACCTCAAACCAAATATGATTCACATTGAGTCTGAGGCTGTATATTTTGCGGACAGATACTAGATAACAGGAATTGCAGTGCTAAAACTGGATAGGTTTGCATTGACTGACTTCATTCTATTTAAATATCCTGTATCATTTTAGGTTATCATATCTATTTTCTGTCCCTGTTGGTCTAAATCTTCAACGTAATTGAGGGAGAGAATATAAAGACAAACTTTTCTCAAAATATCGGACAGAGACAGGAAAACAGAGGATCTGGGAGTTGACATCTTCTTGGCAGTGCTTACTTAAAACTATATTGTCAGTATGACATACTACAACTACCGGCTCTGTTACATAAAGCAGCCACTAACTGAGATTGATGCAGATGAGTCCTCAGAGCTGTTCAGCTTCTCCTCCTTATATTGGGAAGTCAGTATCTGCTGTGAATTTCTTAAAGAGCGTGTGCTGTTAATGATATTCCATCAGTCAAATGAATGCTGTTAAATGTAGCGACATGATATACTGTAGGGTTAAGGATATACTGCCATTGGTGATACCGATATGGCTAATGACAATATAATGGTGAGACATACATAATATAATTTAATGTAAAAAATAAACTGCTGAAATCGAATGCATATATGTGCATTCAATTTATATATTTAATTTACGATATATATATATATATATATATATATATATATATATATATACAATATTTTTACATATTCTTTCGTTATTTAAAACTGTTGCTTTAATTATTTTAAACAAAGCTGAAAACTGATCATAAAGAAGACCTTTGTCTCAAAATATATTCAATAATTTTAGCGATTCTCATTTGCTACTTAAATCTACAACATTTATAAAATCATCAAATATTAGATCAAGTAAGCACAGAATCAACTTTGCGTTGCTGCACGCGATCCCTTCAAGAATCAAGTCAAGTCAAGTCACCTTTATTTATATAGCGCTTTTAACAATACAGATTGTGTCAAAGCAACTGAACAGCGTTAATGAGGAAAATAGTGTGTCAATAATGCAAAATGACAATAGTAAACACTCATTTTTTAGTTAAAGGTAGTTCATCATTGAATTCAGTGATGTCATCATCCAGCTCAGTTTAGTTTAAATAGTATCTTTGCAATCAAGTCAACAATATCGCTGGAAATGGAGTGTCCCCAACTAAGCAAGCCAGAGGCGACAGCGGCAAGGAACCAAAACTCCATCGGTGACAGAATGGAGAAAAAACTTGAATATCATCGGCATAACAGTGGAAACTAATCCCGTATTTTTTTATAATATTACCAAGGGGCAAATTTGACACTTGCATCAGACAAATTTGCACTTGCATCTTGAAAAGCAGATGTTTTGGAAAGTGCTACACCAAGTTTTTCTGCCATCTAATGGTTTAGAGGAAAATAATATGAAAGGGTATATATTAGTGGTGTAAGGGAAACAGGTCAATTTAGCTCAAAGGGAATCATTTAAGATTTTAAAGGGAACTCCACCATTAATATGTAAGGGAATTAGGACAGAATCACTGTTTTACGACTGATCACTGAGACGGCCAGCGAGTCAGTGAACGAGCCGTATGACATCAATTCTGCAATGGATATTTATATCCAAAATATAGTGAAAACACTATTAATTAGCACATGTAACAAGATCGGCAGTTTAAGACATTAACTTGTGAGCACAAAACACAAGATACTTCTCTTTTCAATATAAATAAGGCTTTGTCAAAATTAGCGAGTTAACGCAGGCGATTAATTTTTTCAGTTTAACGCGTTAAAAATATTTAACGCAATTAACGCAGGGGCGAGTCTAGGGTTGGCCACCCCACTCACAACTGCTGCTTCTGTCACTTTTTCTCTTGACAAGAAGTGCATTTATTCAGTCGCAGAATGACTGAGAACAGGAGAGGTTTCATACGTGCGCTCCACTTCACTTCAGCGCCAGGCGCAAGTCAAACGAGCGCGGAAACGGTACTGTGCTCACAGCTCGTGCTCTTCAAATGCACACACAAAGGCGCCGGCGCGCGCTGTAGCCTGTATCCTTTCACATCAAAGCAAGAAATAAACTATGTGCATGCAATGTCGTGGTCAGTTAAGTCATGAAGTTACCAAGGAAGTTATTAAAGCTGCCTTAAAACTGTGCATGCATGTAATATATTTTATATGAGTCACATTTAAGAACATGTCTCTGAAAGGATTTTCAAAACTGTCCTGGAGCAGCCCAGCACCGTCTCACTCATCTAATGCCCAATTTAACTCGTCAGCTCATTAATAGAGACTTTAAGACCTGAAGTGGGTCAGAAAAGGTCAAAAGAGTTGAGAGAAAATACGATGCGTGTCAGATCCGCGTCACGTTCATCAACGGCAGCTCTAAAAGAAATAACAGCCAAAATAACCTAATAACCAGCTGCTGTGATGTCTATTAATCAAAGAACTTTTATAGCTTTAAGGATTCATCTATATTTAATTTAGAATTTAGTGTTTGATAACTTCAATTTCAATTTCAAGTATATTTCTGCTGAAGGGCACAGGTAAATATGACATTTATTATAATGGGTTTATGTGAAGATTGTTTTAAGTTCACTTAAATTAGAAGTTCTTTTTTAAAGTCTAATAAAAGTTACAATTGATAGCTCTCAATTTAGCCCATTTAGCCCTGTTGTACCCTATATATATAATGTATATATATACAGGGGTGTGAAAAAGTGTTGGCCCCCTTCCTGATTTCTTATTTTTTTGCATGTTTGTCACACTTTAATGTTTCAGATCATCAAACTAATTTAAATATTAGTCAAAGATAACACAAGTGAACACAACATGCATTTTTTAAATGAAGGTTTTTATTATTAAGGGAAAACTACATGGCCCTGTGTGAAAAACACAGGATCAACCCTCCAATGTGGCTGAAGAAAGAGACTGGGCAAATTTAGTTAATTTGCTCATTAGTCATTATTAGTTAACTCCCTCCACCTGTTTTCCCCTCGTCAAC
Source organism: Sinocyclocheilus grahami (assembly GCF_001515645.1). NCBI lineage: Eukaryota > Metazoa > Chordata > Actinopteri > Cypriniformes > Cyprinidae > Sinocyclocheilus > Sinocyclocheilus grahami. Next base: position 1,080,354 of record NW_015505460.1, read on the forward strand.
TGCCTTATTTAAAGTCTTCTTCCTGTTCAGTAGTTTGTTGGTTATTGTTTCATGTTACATGTTTTACAGCTACCCTGATTTATTTCCTGTGTTTCGTGTGGATTATAATTAAATACTTTTTTGTTGTGGATTATCCTCGTCTTCTTCGCCTTCCTCTGAGGTTACCGTAACAGAATAACAGACCATAAAGGAGGATGAAGCTGGAATTAGCTAAAATTAACTTAGCCCCGATGGGCAGTGTTCCTAGCCCTTCAGAGGCTACAATGTTTATTTTGCAAGACGGATGTGACCTGGAGGAGTATGGGCTGGAGTTTGTGGGCCATTGCCATTTCGCCACATGTGACGACTTCACCTTAATGGAGGAATTCTGGTGCGGGGTGAAGAGTGACATCCGCTTCTTAATGCCTAGAGCTGATCCGTGCTGGTCCCTGAAGAGCTACATCAACTTCGCACTGTGGATCGCCGGATCAGCTCTCATCGTGGACAAAGCAGAGTCCAGCCCATGGTCATCACATGTGGTTGCCGCAAGCTCGCCGTCCGCTCCTTTGTCAAGCCCGCCGGCCGCCACTCACCCAAGCTCGCCGGCCGCCACAGACGCAAACCTGCCGGCCACCACTCTCTCAAGTCTGCCGACCGCTTCACTCTTTCAAGACTCAGCCCAAAGGAAGAGGCTGAGGAGGAGGAAGTGGTCTTCCAGAGCTCCAACTCTAGAGTCTGCTCCAGCGTACCTCTCCGCGCTCATGGACATGGCGCTACCCCCTGAGTTTTCAGCTCCAATCCTCACCCCAGAATCCATTCCAGAAAGCTTTCCTTCGTCTCCACTGGTCCTGTCCAGCTCTCCATCATCTCCTGAGTCTCCTTCATTTCCTTCATCTCCGCTGGTCCCGTCCAGCGCTCCATCGTCTCCTGATTCCCCGGGTTGGCTGGCCCCGCTCCTCCAGAGCGCCCTCAATTCCCGCTCCTCCAGAGCGCCCCCCAGGATTCCTAGATTGGGGGGCCATATACCCGTGGCCGAGCTGGCTAAGGCCACAGAGGATCCGCCTTGGCCTCCTGTGTCCCCTAATCCGCCATGGTCCCCTGAGCTACCAGCTCCGCCATGGCAACCTGAACTGCCTGCTCCGCCATGGCTCCTGAACCTCCCTGATCCGCCCTGGAGGCTCTCCTTGTCTCAGCCTTGTTCCAGTCCTGCACCAGCCTCCAGGGCGCCCGCCCCCCCTCCCCGAGGGTACTGTTACGGCGCGAGGTCGTGCCTTCCGGGGAGGGGGAGTATTAACTCTAATATTGTGTTTTTCTGTTACGTCTGCCTGTTCCTGTTTTTCCTTAAATGGTTTCGATCCTGTTTGGTTTAGCTCTTTAGTTAATTTGCTCATTAGTCATTATTAGTTAACTCCCTCCACCTGTTTTCCCCTCGTCAGCTGCCTTTTTTAAAGTCTTCTTCCGTAGAAGTAGTTCAGTAGTTCTTCAGTAGTTTGTCGGTTATTGTTTCGGGTTACATGTTTTACGAGTTATTTCGTGTGGATTATCTTCATCGTCATCGCCTTCCTTTTTGAGAGACCGTAACATATATATTCTATTATAAAGGTGATCTAAGAGGAACTACGTGTTGATTATAAATACATATATATATATATATATATAATACACACACACATATATATATATATATATATATAGACTGGAGAATTAGCTGAATGATAGTATATATGAATTCACTGCATAATAATAATTCATATATTAATATAATATTTATGCAGTTTTTTTTATAATCAACACGTCGTTCCTCTTACATCACCTTTATAATAGTATAATATATTGCATAATATATATATACATACATAATATATATATGTTTATATGTAATAATAACATATAATATGTATATGATAAAATTTTTTCAGGATTCTCTGTTCAAACTTTTGACCAGTGCCATATATATACCCATTCAAAATATATATAAAACTATGTATGCACACACATATAAAAAAACTTTTCAAAAAATATTGGCTTGATATGCTGCAATTCTGCCATATTCCTCAGTCTGTGAAAAACCCCAAGATCCAGCTGAGATGAGTTTGAATGCATTCTATTGATTCACCACGTCAAAAGGTCAAAACAAGAAGTCCAATGGCTTCTCACATGGAGAGAGAGCTGAGAAACCCCGTTGTGAGATTTGGCTCTGGTGTTTGTGCCATTGTGTACGCAAGACCAAACAAGCCCTTACAAATGTCATCTCTCCTTTATTCCCAATAAAAGACCAAATGCTCACACACAAGAGGGCCACCAGGGAAAGCCACACACACATTCTCTTACTTATAATGAAGATGATGACAGATCTTCATCTCTAGAGATTTACACACATTAACTGCACATCCATAAATTTTCTCATAAAATTATTAGGTGTTAATATTGTATTACAATGTTGCTGCTCACATGTACCATCTAGAACACGAATCTCAGATATTAAAATAATAGTACATAAAAAAATGTAATTTACTAGTCATACAAAATTTATTATGACATTTTGAATGCAAATTTCCCTCACTGCTGTTTAAGTTTGGGACCTTTGACGGCTGAATATGTAAAAGCCTCATCACGCCTTCATTTGGATAAAGCCAACAGCCCTTTAACTGGAGGGCAATAGGTACTTTGCCCATTTGTGTGTTTCTATAACAAAACAAATGCTGCATAAATACTATGAAAATGCATACATAATACGCCATCATTTACATAAATACAATAGTACATAATGATACAAAATCCATCCATCCTGTTACTGGAGACAAGTCAACATCTCTTTTGACTGAAGTATTGTTCTTCTACATTCAAACTGAAATATACTAACAGGACAAATGAGAATATGAAGAAAATCAGGCCGAGACAAAATATAGAGAGAGAGAGTAAAAGAGAGGAGGAAAGAGACGTGCAACTAGCATTTCAATTACATTATGGCAATTGTTTTTTATCTTTGACGCAGGTTAATGAAACTAATTAGTCTTCACTGCGCAGAAGCTTCTGGCGCCTCAGATAATTGCTATTCGCTGAGATAGCAAAAGTCAATTTTGCCTCACGCGGCGTCTGGGAAAATAAACATTGAAGCTTATCACTTCTGAAGCCACTACATGAGAGGTTTTACATCAGCTCTTTCAGTCTTATTGGTGGCTCCAAAGAACCCTGTTGCCCTTAAGTATGCACTTGATTGGGATACTTGCAAGTTCACAAACAGCAACCAAAGTTGTAGTTTAAAAAAAGAGAATCTAATTAAACAAATAACAGAAAAAATCAAGCTCTTTCATGTCTTTATTTCAAACAGCAGTCCTGCTACTTTCAAGAAAAGCCACTTTAGCTATACTTTTATCTTGCAAAAAGTTATTCATAAAAGTTTTAAATTTATTTGATTAATTTATGAATATATGAAATGTTTTAATTTATTTAATTTTAATTAACTTGTTTATTTATCTTCCATAAACTATCTTATTTTACATACATTGAAAGTAGATTCAAAACTACCATCTCAGGAAGATAGGTTTGATGTGATATTAATTACAACTATTACATTTCTAATTTTTTTTAATTATTTTTTCACCCTGTCACTAAAAAAAGATATATATATATATATATATATATACTGTATATATAGCTTTTTTATGGTGATTTTTATGTCATCGTATTTTGATTAATTATTTGAGACTGTTTCATTCTGTACCGTTTTCTATATTGTTGTGTCATAAATAAAAATTTAATATTTTGGACTTAAACTCACTTTTGTGTTTAATACATTGGCCAAAACTTCGAAATCATGAAACACAATCATGAAAATGTCATATTTTGAATATGTGTCATATAAAACTGTCCTTAGAATAGGAGATCATGATCACGAGACCCAAAAACTTCCTCTATTCCTATACATTCCAATTGCTTGATGTCGTGTCCCAATTCATTAAAATGTCTCGCTACTGAAGAGGTTATGTCTTGTTGTCGTATACTAGATTTAAGTTCATTCATTTTGTAATTTCAACTGACACAATGATTTTCCTATATATATATATATATATATATATATATATATATATATACAGTATATATATGTTTTGACAGGGACATTTTAACATATAGATCACATTACGAGTTGAACAGGTAATACAAGATATCATTTTAAAACATTTCCGTGTTACTGGACATATAAACTCTTTACACCCTGGTAAAAAAAAACAGCTAAAACCAGCCTCAGCTGGTTGGCTGGTCTTAGCTGGTTTAAGATGGAAGTAGCATGTTTTAGCTGGTCTCCCAGCCTGGCTTGGCTGGTCAAGCTGGTTTTAGCTGGTTGTTCCAACTGGTCTCCAAGCCTGACCAGCTAAGGAAGTGGCCAAAACCCCTCTACAACCAGCCTGCTGACCAGCTAAGACCAGGCTGGACCAGGTTTTTTTCAGTAGGGCACTTCACCAAATTCCGGCATGTGGCACAGTTTCTACACCGGAAACAGCCTTGTATATATGCAGACTTTTTTTTCTCCTTACTACATCTGAATTTACCAACATATCTGATAGGTTTCGTGATCTTTTAAAAGTGAACATTGGGCCATATTGAAATGTATCATTTAGAGATTGTATCATCAGATGATAATATGTGCAAATATTTATAAATGATTGATTTTATTGTATTACTGTGCTCAATGTATGTCAATGAACAATTTATTGAAAATGTTCTTTGTTTCTTAATGGGCTTATCTATTTTAAAAAGATCATGTCTATTCAATTTGTTAACCTTATGCATTCTCCTTATGCACTTATGTTAACTCCAGCACATCTAATGCATTATTTAACCAACTTTGTGGATACCCCTTAAGAACGAAATCATTGAAATAGCTATTTTACCAGTTCATCAAATTCATGTGTAGTACTTCAATTACGTTTTAATCTATGCAATTGACTAATCAGTAAACTAATGTTTTAAAGGAGCTGGATGATAGCTGTCAATAGATAATAGTGTTTTTTATCCGTTGGTTTTCGAAATACTGTTGTATGTAATGACTCATTGATCTTTGTTACTTTAACGTCCAAAAAATGTATCGAATCATGACTTTTTTCCATTGTAAATTTAATTGATGGAATTTTTGAATTAATGAACGACACAAATAAATCTAATTCCTGTTCAGAACCTGACCAAATCATAAAACAATCATCTATATATCGCATCCAGACCTTAATATTTGACTGAAATGGATTGTTATTATAGACATTATCTTGTTCAAATTTACCCATAAATAAATTCATATAATTTGGTGCTATTGAGGGACATTTTAACATATAGATCACATTACGAGTTGAACAGGTAATACAAGATATCATTTTAAAACATTTCCGTGTTACTGGACATATAAACTCTTTACACCCTGGTAAAAAAAAACAGCTAAAACCAGCCTCAGCTGGTTGGCTGGTCTTAGCTGGTTTAAGATGGAAGTAGCATGTTTTAGCTGGTCTCCCAGCCTGGCTTGGCTGGTCAAGCTGGTTTTAGCTGGTTGTTCCAACTGGTCTCCAAGCCTGACCAGCTAAGGAAGTGGCCAAAACCCCTCTACAACCAGCCTGCTGACCAGCTAAGACCAGGCTGGACCAGGTTTTTTTCAGTAGGGCACTTCACCAAATTCCGGCATGTGGCACAGTTTCTACACCGGAAACAGCCTTGTATATATGCAGACTTTTTTTTCTCCTTACTACATCTGAATTTACCAACATATCTGATAGGTTTCGTGATCTTTTAAAAGTAAACAATGGGCGATATTGAAATGTATCATTTAGAGATTGTATCATCAGATGATAATATGTGCAAATATTTATAAATGATTGATTTTATTGTATTACTGTGCTCAATGTATGTCAATGAACAATTTATTGAAAATGTTCTTTGTTTCTTAATGGGCTTATCTATTTTAAAAAGATCATGTCTATTCAATTTGTTAACCTTATGCATTCTCCTTATGCACTTATGTTAACTCCAGCACATCTAATGCATTATTTAACCAACTTTGTGGATACCCCTTAAGAACGAAATCATTGAAATAGCTATTTTACCAGTTCATCAAATTCATGTGTAGTACTTCAATTACGTTTTAATCTATGCAATTGACTAATCAGTAAACTAATGTTTTAAAGGAGCTGGATGATAGCTGTCAATAGATAATAGTGTTTTTTATCCGTTGGTTTTCGAAATACTGTTGTATGTAATGACTCATTGATCTTTGTTACTTTAACGTCCAAAAAATGTATCGAATCATGACTTTTTTCCATTGTAAATTTAATTGATGGAAGTTTCGAATTAATGAACGACACAAATAAATCAAATTCCTGTTCAGAAGCTGACCAAATCATAAAACAATCATCTTTATATCGCATCCAAACCTTAATGTTTGAATGAAATGGATTGTTATTATAGACATGATCTTGTTCACATTTACCCATAAATAAATTTGCATAATTTGGTGCTATTGGAGTGCCCATCGGTGTAACTTGCACTTGCAAATAAAAATCTTTCTCAAATATAAAATAGTTCTTGGTTAAGACTAATGTTGTAAGGTCCACTATATATTGTGATGGTATTCTGCTGTCATCATATTTACAGTAAAAATGTGGTGCATCCAAGCCTGCTTCATGAGGTATATTAGTGTAAAGTGAAGTGACATCGAGTGTTACAACCCAATCTGTCGTGCTTATGCAAGCAATTTGATTCAATTTATTCAAAAAATCGGTGGTGTCTTTTAAATAGGATATAAAACCGTCCTGACACAATTTATGCATTAATGTAGTTTGGCAAAAATGTCTTCAGTTGATATACAGTATTTCTGGGCCTTTCAACTTATTTCAGGTCATAGCACTATGTTTTAATAGAAACCTGAGTTAAATTATTTATTGATTGATTGATTGATTTAAATAAATATGTGAATATGTGAACTGTTGTGAATTTCAAGCAATAAAAAATGAAATATTCATGGGGAACACAATCTGTATAGGCAAATAAATAAATAAAATACAAAAATTAATAATAATAATAATAATAATAAAAACAGTTTAACAAACTGACAAATGCCAAAAAAATCCATGTAAATTAGTCAATTAATTAATATTTATAATATTCTATAATTCAATTATTAATATAATACAATAATAGTGAATCAATTTGTGGAACTATCCATTAAATAAAACGATTTATTAATTACAGTATTAACATGAATAATAATCATTATAATATAAGAATCTTATTTACATCACTTAACTAATATTACAATTTATAGTATATAATAGTCAATAATTAAAAAAATACAATAATAAATCAGTCCATTTGTGTTGGAACTATCCGTTTTGTAAAAGTAACGCAATTTATTACTATATTAACATTAATATTAATTACTGTAATTTAAGAATAGTATTTATATAATTTAATAATATATTTATGATTGCAAAATGAACATTAATATAAATTATTATAATATACAAATGTTATTGACAATTTGACTAAATATATATTTTTATATAATAATTAATATAATATTTTTGGCATGGAACTGTCCGTTTAATTTGGTAAAAATGAAACCAATTTTTACAATATTAACAAATATATATTTTTATAATATAAGAATAGAATTTAACTAATGGTATATATTTATTATAATTATAAATCGATCGATTTGTGTTGGAACTACATAATAATCATTTCCATAGTATTCTCAATTATCTCAATGGCACTTGCTAAGCTGCCTCGGGACCTCACAGAAATATAATTTAATAAGCAAACAATTGAATTTATTGAACTATATTTGAATACTTGAAGAATTATTTTGTCCGTTTTTGGTCGATCCAAAACTTGCCTTGGGATTTCACTTGAGATAGTGCTGAGATCAGGAAGATGGTACTAGATCAGCTTAAACGTACCACTGGGATCAAGTATGAGATGGAAGCCACCTACTTCCACCTTCCTGTAAACCACCTACTGTTCTGGTCACCTCCAGTAGTAATTGCATGTAGGGGATTTAAAAATCCAATAAAGAATGACAAGAAACTGTGTGATCACTTTAAAGGGGAAAGTTGAGACCAATGGGGATACTGAGAATAGGTGTGCATGGGCGGTACGCCCACTGTTTATCCACCGCCAGAGATAGAGAGTAATTCAATTAAACAGCACAGTCATAGGCATCTGTGTGGGGAAAACCACTTGAGGGATGCCGCTGAAAACAAATGAAATATCGATGGCTACAATGACTTTGGCATTATTTGATAGAGTGGAGATGAAATATTGGCTTGATTGGATTTTTTAATCAAATCAGAGTTCGGATTTTGGACTCGCGTGGTGCTCACAAGGGTGAGTCGTGTTTGAAAGCCTTTCTAATGTGTCCACTGACAGCTCTCAGCATCAGCGGAAATCTGGGGGAACCGGAAATACCTTTTTATTACCTTTTAAAGCTATAGTGAGTCATTCTGTAGCTTTAAATGTGAGTTTCTCTGAAGAGGCAGGTAGGCAGTGCTTTCAAGAAATAATCGAGAGAAGGCAAGGTCTCCATCGTGCTGTGATCAGCTAATCACGCTGTCTATGGGATAAAGACCGCCTATGATGTTTGTAATGAATGGAAGCCTAAATGTGTCGAACTGGTTAAAATGGATGGACTAATTACAAAGTTCACAAGCATTCATTTTGGTTACATCAGAACTGAAATGAAATGGTGGATGTCAAATGATCCAAGACAAAGCAAAACAAAACAAACAAACAAACAAACAAACAAACAAACAAAACAAAACAACATGACTATTAACAATATTAGACAATCAACAGTTTGTAGTTCTAAGTTGAAGATATACAGCACAAAATATTGTATGTATTTTGTAAAGACTTTTACATTGTTTAAAAAAAAAAAAAAAAATTAATTGCACAGCAGTACATGTAAGAAATGCTCTTGCTTCAGTTTTGCCCACTGGCTGACAGTCTTAGTTTATGACAGGCTGATACATTTCTTGCTGCTGTTAGGATCATTTTGGAATCTTCCCCTAAAATGTGACTTAATTTTTCTGTATTTGGTAATGCCATAAAATGTGGTTTAATTTGTTGGAATTTGGGGAAATATGCAGCTCTAATGTTGTGATAGTAATCACGGTGCAGTAAGAAATGTTCAAAAAAAAAAATATATATATATATATATATATATATATATTTCAATTAAATGCAGTTTTTGTTTACTATATTTTAATTTAAAAAATCATAAACATTTTATGACAGAAGAGTGTGTTAAGGGCTGCCAAAAATTCAGCTTTGCTATCACAGGAGTAAATTACATTTTAAAATATATTCAAACTGAAAACAATTTTTTTTAATTGTAATAATATTTTATAATATTACTGTTTTTACTGTATTTTTGTTTTACTGTATAATTGCAGCTTTGGTGAGCATAAGAGACTTAAAAAATATAGTGCTGTCAAACAATTAATCGTGATTAATCGCATCCAAAATAAACGTTTTTGTTTACATAATATATGTGTGTGTACTGTGTATATTTATTATGTATATATAAATACACATACATACAGTATATATTTTGAAAATATTTGCATATATTTACGTGTATATTTATTTTCATATAATTTATATTATATATGAATATATTTCACATATATAAACGTAACATATTTTTCTTAAATATATACATGCAGGTGTGTGTATTTATACAGTATATACATAATAAATATACACAGTACACACACATATATTATGTAAACAAAAAACTTTATTTTGGATGCGATTAAACGCGATTAATCATTTGATAGCACTAAAAAAAGCAAAAAAATCTTACTGCCTTCAAAGTTTGAACAGTAGTTTAAATATAGCAAATAAAAAATACAAATAATCAACAATATTATAAATTGTTTACTTAAGTTAACTGGTTTTTACAAGTTTTACCCAGAAACCATACACATTTACTGTATATTGAACAACAACACCAATAATAATAATAAAATAATAATAATAATAATAATAATGCAAAGGGGGCTAAAAAGGGGGCTTTTCATTCTAAAAAGGGTGGGACTAGCAGAATGTTTGGAAAACAACAACAATATTATACCTTTACATTTCTAGTTAGTGCGTGGAGCAGAAATTCCACACTGTACCTTTAAAAACAAAACACTTTTAGCTTTAGTTACAGTACTCTTCCATGTTTGTCTTAGTTACAGCATAACTATGTTTATGTCTGTATTTATGAACTGTTCACTGAACAAATGTTCTAGTACTGCTCTGCATGAACAGCAGGTGAAGCGGGTTTCTCCACAGGGTGTTCCCTTCATTCCTCTCAGCTCGCAGGGAGTAATTAAAGCTCCAGAGATGGGAGGTATATTAGTGTCATGGCATTTTGGCTCAAATGATACAGAAATGATGAGTGACCATATACACAGAATCCATTAGCAACGCAACAGTAGGTCAAAGGAGGTTCTGGGAGCCCAGGGGACCAAGAAAGAGCACTTTTTGGACATATTTTGCTTATAGTTGGTGAAGTCTTCCCATCAGGTTTGTTTTGGCATGTAGACACCAGCAGCTTTTTCATTTTTATTTTTTTTTACAGGAAATAAATAGAACTTATGTAACAAATGTATCTTGGCACTTCCTAAACACAGTTGTGCAAAATTAAAGGGAACTTGGGAAGAGTAAAATGTTCACATCAGGGTTGGATCAATATCAAAAATTTGGCTTCGGCCCGATACCAGCCTCTGGTACCTTGGTATCGGTTCCTATGCCAACCAAAACAGCCTCAGTAGACCCAAGAAATGAAACTAATGCTGTAAATAGATTTAATAATTCAATGTCAATGTGTTGGGTTCAACAAAAGTGCATTTGTACAGCAGCGCTCACAAAAGTTTTATAGTTCTCAATTCAATCTATACATCAAAATGTAGTAAACTATATATATTTATATAATGTATGTATCTGTGTATTTGATTTTTGATCTGTGAAAAGTATTTAAAAAGCATATTTAATAAATCTTATGCTTAACCATTTATTTCTGCTTTATTAACTTGATCTGCTTAATGCAATTTGTTGCTGGATCATGTACAAAAATGTCCTTGACAATATTGTACTGTGGTAAATGTTTGAAACCAAAAAGTATGAACTGAAAGTATATTTTAGTACCATTACCCACCCGGCAACCATGTACACAAAACACAAGAACTCATTTTGCTGAAGAATTAAGGTAATATAAGGGTAAACAATAAAAAATGAAGAAAAAAAGAGAGGATAAATTATTTAATATACTTGGTGGTATTTCATACATTCTTTAAGCAGCTAAAAAGTCCAGCAGCGACTGCCTTAGAGAAACTTCACAGGTATAAATCAAAGTATAAGACATTTCTTTTGTTTTGGTGACCTGCTTTGTCAGAAGATGTTAGAAGCTGACAAAAAGACAAAAGAATAAGAAAGACATGTTGGAAATCCTTATCCTTAGCCATACAGTACACGCATTTAATAGGAGCCCCACTTGTGAAGGTGTAATCCTTAATTACACCGCTTGACTGCTTCTAGAACAACCACCTTCACAGTCCATATGGATGGATCCATGTGAAACATGAGTGGTGATTTTAATCTCTATGTTTGAAGCAAACTCACAGATGTATTACCGAGAAAGAGCACGGATCACAGCTCTCATTAAAAACCTGAGGTGATTTGAGTCTATTGTTGAAAGGAGCATTTAGATGAATATCTCTAAATGATCACCTATGGCACTGATTAAATCTAATTCAACTTTCAATTATTTTTACTCAAAGGTTATGTGCTGCCTGATAAATTGCTGTTATATAATACAACGAATAGAGTATAGATAGATAGATAGATAGATAGATAGATAGATAGATAGATAGATAGATAGATAGATAGATAGATAGATAGATAGATAGATAGATAGATAGATAGATAGATCTTCAAAAGTAAGATCAGTGCTGGAGTCCCACAGTTATATAGAGGATGGCAGGATGGCAGGAGAGAGAGAGAGAGAGAGAGGATAAGAAAGCCTTAGGGATAACCTAACCTTTTTGCGACAAAAAAGTCAGAATTGTGAGATGAATAAATCGCAATTACGTTATTTATTTATCCACCTTTTTCTTGTCGTAAAAATCGGCCATTTGTAAATTATATGGGTCTGGCTTCCGGTCTCATCTGCGTCCACTCGGTCCAGCTATTTTTAGCTGAACAAAACAGTTCGTTTTGCTGCTTGATATTGAAAGTTGGTGTGTCTTATCATATTATTTTAATGTATTATCTGAAATTATGAACACACTGGTTTGTAGTGCAAACAGTTTTACCGTTTACTACACGTTGTTATTCTCCTCGTTATTTACCTATAGTGGCTAATGAACCGGAAGTCTCACCCATAGGCTTACTTCCGCGTTGAAGAAAAAGGTGGATAGGCTACCTATATTTTATTCTGAGGCAAAATAATAATAGTAATAATAATTGTCAAATGCAAACTCAGAATTCAAATAAAATTTAGCATTGCGAGATGTAAACTCATGTGAATTTTTCAGAAATGAGACACAGTGTAGCATATGCTACCAAATGCTAGTCTGGATCAACAACATTTTCCCTAATTTTTTTCAGCAGTCACGTCTCGTTCCCATGTATTTTTTTGTTTGTCAGTGAACAATGAATCACTCTACTGAGTCGGTTATTTTGCGTGAATCGCTTTATTCAATAGTCTGAATCAGGTAGCGATTTAGTCAGTTCAAGCGTTTGGATTGTTTGGAGCCATTTTCCTCTCAGTCAAACTGGGACGCGATACTTCAAAATAGAGAGCGAAAACAACATTGAATGAAATCGATATTCATCTACAATAGATGGAAGCAGCTGTCGACATCGTCCTGTCGATAAAGAAGGCCTTCCTTTCTTTTGAACACCTGCACGTGGAGCTTGTGAACGACTCTGCGAAACTAACCAGGTAAAGATAGGCCTGTTAATTTGACTAAAAGAGTATCAGTATTGCACGAAAACACTGCAACAACTTTGACATTACCTGTCTGAACGTGTACCCTGACATAACATTTGAATACAATGAATATGGTAGTCAATCAACTACATGGTATCAAAGATAATATGAATGAATCGTTAGGCTACTGTTTTGAAAGAAAACTGGCTAACGTAAGTTTGTTATTGGCATGGCGATAAGCCAGGGTTGAATCGGTGTGATAAGACTACAGGGCCAAACAGCTCAAGCATATCTACACGTGGCGTAAATGTACAAATCTGTTCTTCTATAGCCAATGATTGATTCATGAATATTAATTAGTTACGTGCTGAAGTCTAGGAAAATTGGCTGTAGTCGTGACCTTCTGTTCCTGTCCAAAATGTTTACTCTAATATCATATTTGTTGCCTATTGTGTGTGTGAATACCTAATCAGTCACTACTAGACTCTGACAGAGCAATATTATTGTACAATTTGAAAATATGATTTTATATTGAATATTTTAGAGTGAATATTGTATGTGTATTGCATGTTATGAATAATATGAAAGAATAATTTAAGTCTCAAAGTAGCCTAACATTTACATTACATTTACATTCAGTCATTTAGCAGAAGCTTTTATCCAAAGCGACTTAAAAATGAGGAAATGCCATGTAATGTAAAGCAGTGAAATGTATTTATTTTTCATATCACAATGTGGATTACGAAGCATAGGAAATATAGCATAATCAAATATAAACTGTACTGATTATCTGTTTTATGGGGTTTAAAATATGACCTGCAGACTGTTTTTGGGGTCACTGAAAAATAAGTATGATCAAAATGAGTAGTTCTTTATGCATGTTGGTTTCATACATTTAAAAGTAAATAAATTAATAAAAACTGCATGCTCTACAAACGTTTTGGTTGAAGGATTTCAATAAAAAAAGGCTTAAAAATGCAATAAAATTACCAAAATTAAAATTTTATGGTAGAAATACTAATTTTATACATAATATATGTAATATAAATACAAATATCATGAATAGTCATGAATATTAAGAGGTTTTTCATAAAGTTACTGGGCATACATGCATTTATGTAATGACTTTTACACAGGGTCATTAGGGTCTAAAGGGGTCCTCTTTGTGATTTGTGGTTTCCTTGTCACATGACAACTAGTGGTCGACCGATATTGTTTTTCTGACAGCCGATGCCGATATCTTGGAAAGCAGGGTCGATATAATTTTAGCATTGCGAGATGTAAACTCATGTGAATTTTTCAGAAATGAGACACAGTGTAGCACATGCTACCAAATGCTAGTCTGGATCAACCACATTTTCCCTAATTTTTTTCAGCAGTCACGTCTCGTTCCCATGTATTTTTTTGTTTGTCAGTGAACAATGAATCACTCTACTGAGTCGGTTATTTTGCGTGAATCGCTTTATTCAATAGTCTGAATCAGTTAGCGATTTAGTCAGTTCAAGCGTTTGGATTGTTTGGAGCCATTTTCCTCTCAGTCAAACTGGGACGCGATACTTCAAAATAGAGAGCGAAAACAACATTGAATGAAATCGATATTCATCTACAATAGATGGAAGCAGCTGTCGACATCGTCCTGTCGATAAAGAAGGCCTTCCTTTCTTTTGAACACCTGCACGTGGAGCTTGTGAACGACTCTGCGAAACTAACCAGGTAAAGATAGGCCTGTTAATTCGACTAAAAGAGTATCAGTATTGCACGAAAACACTGCAACAACTTTGACATTACCTGTCTGAACGTGTACCCTGACATAACATTTGAATACAATGAATATGGTAGTCAATCAACTACATGGTATCAAAGATAATATGAATGAATCATTAGGCTACTGTTTTGAAAGAAAACTGGCTAACGTAAGTTTGTTATTGGCATGGCGATAAGCCAGGGTTGAATCGGTGTGATAAGACTACAGGGCCAAACAGCTCAAGCATATCTACACGTGGCATAAATGTACAAATCTGTTCTTCTATAGCCAATGATTGATTCATGAATATTAATTAGTTACGTGCTGAAGTCTAGGAAAATTGGCTGTAGTCGTGACCTTCTGTTCCTGTCCAAAATGTTTACTCTAATATCATATGTGTTGCCTATTGTGTGTGTGAATACCTAATCAGTCACTACTAGACTCTGACAGAGCAATATTATTGTACAATTTGAAAATATGATTTTATATTGAATATTTTAGTGAATATTGTATGTGTATTGCATGTTATGAATAATATGAAAGAATAATTTAAGTCTCAAAGTAGCCTAACATTTACATTCAGTCATTTAGCAGAAGCTTTTATCCAAAGCGACTTAAAAATGAGGAAATGCCATGTAATGTAAAGCAGTGAAATGTATTTATTTTTCATATCACAACGTGGATTACGAAGCATAGGAAATATAGCATAATCAAATATAAACTGTACTGATTATCTGTTTTATGGGGTTTAAAATATGACAACACAATGAAATGACTTCCTGCAGGTTGACAACCCTAACCACACCAACTTGGTGTTCAAAATTGAGTTGATTTTTCATAATATTTCAAATATTAGTAATGTTTTGAAATAAAACCACTTAACTTTTTAACGAAATAGTAATAAAATATCACAAGTGACAAATATTTTCCAAAATGTTCATCTTTTTCATAATTTCTTTTTTTTTCTTCTCCAGGCAGATACAACACCTAATATATCAGAATGACTTGTCCATTTTCGAATGCTGTATTGAAGTCAGTTTTTTTAAATCACATTTTTATTGTATTTCTAAATAACTTAATAGATTCGGACAAAAAAAACACAGGGGTGTCCAACCTTGCTCCTGGAGAGCTACCATCTTGCAGATTTAAGCTCTAACCCCAATCAAACACACTTGAACCAGCTAATCAAGGTGTTCAGGGTTGCTTGATAATTACAGACAGGTGTGCTGGAGCAGGGTTGGAACTAAAGTCTGCAGGATGGTAGCTCTCCAGGAGCAGGGTTGGACACCCCTGCTCTAACAACAGCCTGCAAAACATATTAGTGCAGATAAAGAGAATCAGATTTGAACTGGATGACAAGAAGCCTAATTCAATTTCCTTTGAAATTTGGGAAATATATTTGCATCTAATAACTCATACGAACATCTAAATAACGTGTGAACACTTTGTAAAGTCAGTATTATCATATAATCCGAAATGCATCACTTTTATCTGGAAACGCTCTTCAGACCGACTTCAGCAACCTGTTGATGCATCCAAACCTGAAGCTTCCGCAGTTGTTTACTAATAATGTAAGCATCACCTAATTAAAATCTGCAAATGAAGTAGCCTATTTTCCATGTCATGAAGTCATTTGTAAGTCCTGGTACTAATTTTCTGGTGCTTCTGAGTACAGGTAAAAAAAAAAAAAATCAGATATGTTGATACAATGAAGGAAAAACAAAAAATGAAAGAATACATTGGATAACAGTATTGAAGCATATGGCAAAGATGGAGGTTTGTATTTAAAACATAACCAGAGGCTTGTTTTATTGATATTAGAAGGCAGTGTTTTTCAAATGGGATCAATAATACAAAAAATGAATGCTGAAAATGAACAGAAACTAGTAGCACAAATCAGTGACTCTGTACAGCCGTAATCCAAAAATGTTCAGACTGAGCTTCATTTTTTGTTTTGTGTCATTAATTATGCAGATAAATTGCTGTGGTTTGTTTGCCATATTGTGCAAAATGCCACGGAATATGGGGAGCCACATTCTGCGTGTCGTAGGTAATGCGACGGAAATTGGAATACTGCATGTCTTAATTTGATTATTCCTATTCTGAATTTGACCTTATTAGGTTGAGGGTAATCAGAAAATGCTGTTTAAATGGAAAATCCTCATTCTTTATGAGACCAGTAGACATTATTACTTTATTGCAGATCATATAAATGTAGTCAGTTGTTTAAAAATTCAGCATTTAAATGCTCTGTATAACAGAATCCTACAAATACTTTACCTTAAAGGGTTAGTTCACCCCAAAATGAAAATTCTGTCATTAATTACTCACCCTCATGTCGTTCCAAACCCGTAAGACCTTTGTTCATCTTCGGAACACAAATTAAGATATGTCTGCAGTTGATAAAACTAGAAGTGTAACATATGACTCAACATCTGGTGCTTTAAAAAATACTAATTATATTAAAGTTAAGTGTGCATGTATACTATCTTTTTTGCATGTTAAAAAATGTAAAATGAAAAGTATCATGACACACTAGCTCAGCAAGAGAGAGGAAAATAAAGTTTTCATGACCTAAATTTCAGATGTTTGTTTATTTTTTTTGTGTGAAATCTTGTTTTTGCCACAGAACAATAAATAAAAAAGGTAATTGCGATCTCACAATTCTGACTTTTTTCTCGCTATTCTAAGAAAAAAGTCTGAATTTTGAGAAACTCAGAATTGTGAGATTAAAAAGTTACATTTTTTAATTTTATATATTTTTTTAACTCTGGCAGATGCAAAATAATTGAATTGCTAGGTGTAAACTCAGAATTCCAAGATATAAATTGCAAGATATAGAATTGCGAGCTGTGAACTTGGAATTACGAGAGTCTTTATCTTGCAATTCAGATTTTTTTTTTCTCTTAGAATTGCGGAAAAAATGTAATTGTTCAGTATTGCATGAAAAAAGGCCGAATATAAAATCAGAATATCTCGGTTGGTTGTGCATATTTTTCTTCCACAGTTTTTCCTTCCACTCAACTTTCTGTTAACATGCTTGGATACAGCACTCTGTGAACAGCCAGCTTCTTTGGCAATGAATGTTTGTGGCTTACCCTCCTTGTGAAGGGTGTCAATGATTGTCTTCTGGACAACTGTCAGATCAGCAGTCTTCCCCATGATTGTGTAGCCTAGTGAACCAAACTGAGAGACCATTTTGAAGGCTCAGGAAACCTTTGCAGGTGTTTTGAGTTGATTAGCTGATTGGCATGTCACCATATTCTAATTGGTTGAGAATGAATTGGTGGGTTTTTGTTAAATGTGAGCCAAAGACTTAAACTACTTCAGTCTGTGTGCATTGCAGTTGTTTAATACACGAGTTTCACAATTTGAGTTGAATTACTGAAATAAATGAACTTTTCCATGACATTCTAATTTATTGAGATGCACCTGTATAGTATGAAGGTGCTTAGTATGAATGAAATCTGGATGTTTTACAGCACTGCCATTCATAACTCCTCTTCCTTGGGCTCTTGGGAGTGTCCACTTCAGAGTCTTGCTGTTTTATGAATATGGTAAGAATTTGGACATACTACTCTTACAAGGCAGGTGTGTGCATCATGTCGCGACATAAAACACTAGCTTTAGCTAATCATTTAAAGAGATAGCTCCAGTCCTTTGTTTGTTGTTCATACATTGGGAACGTGTGGTCAATAAAACAGGTTGACTACCAATATTCAAAATATCTTCTTTTGTGTTCCGCAGCAGAAAGGCATGCATGTTTGGAATGACAAGGCTTTAAAGGGTTAGTTCACCCAAAAATGGAAATTAGCCCATAAATTACTCGCCCTCATGTCATCCTAGGTGTATATGAATTTCTTCTTTCAGACGAATCCAGTCGGAGTTATGTTAAAAATACGTCATCAGCCCGGAACTGCTTCAGTGTACAACTGTTGGCGCAAGCTAGATTAAAGTGATTATTACGTTTTGAATATGGATATTTTTCTTACAAACATGCATCGATTCGCTACAGGAGACCTTTGTTCACCCCCTGAACCCGTGTGAGACACTTTGTTTTATGGCTGGTTGCTTTTTATTTTACTACTTTTGGACTGATGCACTGCAACACCCGCTGAGTGCCAAATAAAAATCTTGTTGTTTTTTTTTCAGAAATTTTACCAATGCACGATTTCGTTTTTTTGTGTGTGCGTGTGTGTAACTAGTCAGCTTAAATCATAACTACAACAACATGACTGAAGTAACATTTTCTTTATTAGTAACTTGAAAAGCCATATGGTTAAGGAACGTTACATTTTTTGTGGGGACACCATGCATAAACTGAAAGTAAGTCCGTAACAATCTTGTTCTGCACATCACAACTATATTCTTTGGCTTTACTTTGGTGATGGGATGGGTGATTAAAGGAATTTGGCCTTTGTGTTCCTCAAGTTGTGTTCCCTGGTGTGCTAAAAAAAATGAATGGGAATATACTTCAGAGATATTTTACTCTTAAGAGTTTCTAGGGGTGACAATAATTGTGGCCATTTTGCTGCATTGGAGAAAAAACATTTATTTCACAATTTGAGTTTCCCCACTTTCCATTGTTTTACTTCAATGAAAGGTTAGAATTTTGTAAAAAAAAATGTATTAGAGATAAATTATTCAGATTTATTTTCACACCGCCTTTGCTTACATTTGCCCAAGCTGCCAATATTAGTAGAGGGCACTGTAGTTGCTTTAGCATCACCTGTGGGCACTGAAGCTGCAAGGGGATTCATTAGGAAGTTTACCTATTGTAGATGTCACGTCAGAGACTTTGATTTATCTCCAGTCCTCTGCTTGTTGAGTTTAAGACAGCGATGACTGTAAGTTGTTTTGTTCCTGACCTATATTTCTAGGGATGACAATAATTGTGGCCATTTTGCTGCATTGGAGAAAAAACATTTATTTCACAATTTGAGTTTCCCCACTTTCCATTGTTTTACTTCAATGAAAGGTTAGAATTTTGTAAAAAAAAATGTATTAGAGATCAAAAAGATAAATTATTCAGATTTATTTTCACACCGCCTTTGCTTACATTTGCCCAAGCTGCCAATATTAGTAGAGGGCACTGTAGTTGCTTTAGCATCACCTGTGGGCACTGAAGCTGCAAGGGGATTCATTAGGAAGTTTACCTATTGTAGATGTCACGTCAGAGACTTTGATTTATCTCCAGTCCTCTGCTTGTTGAGTTTAAGACAGCGATGACTGTAAGTTGTTTTGTTCCTGACCTATTTTATGTCTCACAGTTGAAGATATTCTACCGTAAGTAATGTTTGCAAGAGTTTTATTGATCAGGCTTGTACTATGTTGGTGCATAAGCATGGTTAGCATGGTATGGAAGATTAACTTATTGCACATTTGAAGAACTGCAATGTTCCTTGATGGTGAGTAGCTAATAATTTTATGTTTATATAATCAGTGCTATTCAGTTGTTTATTGAAAGCTCAAATATTAATACGTTTTACGAATTGTTTTCTTTTTTTAGTTTTACTCATTCCTTATTGAGTTGGTATGATGTCAGCTAGTGATATTTTATGCTTCCAATGTAGACATGATGTTAAGTAATATTAAAAGCCATCAACAATTTAGTTAAATTGAGAGATTTGCTTCATAATTAGTTGTTGCATACAGTTAAAACATGGTGTTTCTATAATTTTCAGGATTAGTAAAGCAGTTGATCTGGAGGAACTTTCATGCTTGAAATCCTTTTCCGCAGCGCATTCTGCGGTTGTGGACGAGAACAGACTTGAGAGCATTGTCAGTATGTGTTGACCGGATTAAGTTAAAGGCAGTGAGGTGTGGAAAGATAGTGGGTTTTGTGGTTGTGGGAATGCAATTAATTAAAATGCTTGTAATGGCTGCACTGTTGATTATAATGGCAACACTGATATTCAGCCAGACAGTAATCTGAAGGGAACATCGTCTGGAAAACCACAGCATAGATTTGTGTGTGCATGCCCTACTTGTTCATGCTCACCTCTAATTGTGTGTTTCCTGTTCCTTGGATCCAATTAATGGCTGGAATCCATTTAAGATTCACTCTGAGTCTTGTGTCGATTTAGCAGCTAATGCATTAGCGGATGAGTGAGAGCGACTGAAGTTTTAGGAACAGAAGAAAGAGGTTACAGGCTTGTCCTGTCCATTAGCATCTAATGAAACCAAAACAGCATGCTAACTTTTACTTGCACGCAGATGCCGTAAACACTGAAAGATATGGGAAAATCCAGTAAGAAAGCGGAAAATTAACCAAATAAAAGAAAAGTGAATGGACAATTTCTCATTTCCCATGAGATAAATACTGTCATTTTTATTGAATTAGACAAAATTGCTAGTTAAATAATGAAATTATTAAAGGACTGAAGTAAATAATTATTATAGTATATGATTAGAAAAACAAAAAAATTGGACAAAAATGTGCATTCGTCAATATTGTTGATCCATTTTCCCATATTAACTTTAAATTAACTTTGTTTTAACTTTAAGTTAAGGTAGCATGATACCTAGTACAATGAAGTCTCTTATGCTCAACAGGGCTGCATTTGTTTGATGGACAAAATGGAAAATAATATATTTTAATATTTAATAGCTGTTTCCATATATTTTAAAATCTAATTTATTCCAGTAATGACAAAGCTATATTTTCAGTGTTACATGATCCTTCAGAAATCATTCTAATGTGATTATTAGATGCTCAGAGAAACATTTGATATTATTATCAGACCTGAAAACAGTTACCCTGCTGAAAATGTTTTTGTAAACTGAGACGTTTGTTTTTATAAATAGAAAGTTGAACGTTATTTGAAATTAAACTTTGATATAGAAATATTCTGTAACATCATAAATGTCTTTAATGTCACTTTCGATCAATTTAATGTGTCCTTGTCGTCAAGTGTTTTGTGTAATGGTTAAGAAGATGGGCTCCTAACCAAGAAATTGCTTATTCCATCCGGCCTTTTCAGCATTTTGACCTTGAAGTGAGTACTAGCTTCAGGGCTACTGTCCCTGCAATTAATGTACTGTAAGTCACTTTGATTAAAAAGCAGCTGCTAAATGGCACGCAACTACAACTGACATTTGGAGAGACTCATAAACTCGCTCTGTCCTTCCTTCCACCACAAGCTCTAGACCTTTTTTTAAGCCAGACATAAGCAGCAATCACATAACTGCAACAAAGTCAATGAGAACAGTGTTATTTTATGATAACACGTAAGGTGTCAGACCGACCGGCCAGTTTTGCCATTTCTTTCAAGGGGGTAAGAAGGTGAGAGTTCTGGCAGAGGACACCCGTCCCAGATTGACAACTTACTTTATCGTGGGCACCATGTGCGACTGTCTCATCAGTCATCGAGAATTTCGGCTTCTACCTGACAGGGGTCGAGGAGGACTGATGTAGAATTTGTGTCACCTCTGCGTCTGTGTGTCTATGTATGTGACTGCCAGAGCGGACCCATCTCGCAGTCTGTGCGTCTGACAGGGTTGTTCAGGTTCACTTGAATTACACTAGTCCTCTTGATTTTGATTCATCTGAGAGCGCTCTGAGCATTCCCGCTAACATCCTTAGACACAGAACAAACATGCTTTGCTGGTTGAGAAAAAGTTCATCTCTGAAATACAAATTTGGACATTTGAGTACATTTGCATTCGTAGGAAAAATTCGTCCAAAAATAGAAATGTCATTATTTTCTCATTAATAAAGTAGCTCATACTGTATGACCTATGCACTATATTCTATGCCATACAATAATAGGTTTGTGTGATGAACAGATTGAAGCTATTATTATTGTTCTTTTTTTTCTTTCTAGTGGGAAACCGGTTACTGTTTGGATCACTGCGAAACTGTGAATCATTCAGACAGATTTTGTGAACAGGATCGACTTGAACAGATTTGACTTTATTTCTTTGTTTCGCTGATGAACTATCATGAATGTGGAAAGGAGAGCTATGGAGGAATAAAGACTTAATTTTTTTCTGTTTTAGAAGATATGGAATATAGGAAATGAGTCACATAGACCACGTTTAGATAGAAAAAAACAAACAATAAAACATGTACAAAAATTTAATTTAGCTTTATCAAAATACTATTTAGTTGAAAATGTTTAGCTTCAAATTTATGCATTTAAAATAAGTATTTTTACAATTGATTCCAGTGTATTAATATATAGTAATAAAAAGTCAATAATAATAATAAAGGAGTTGAGGGTGGGTAAAAAGGTGGGGGATTTTGTTCTTTTTTGTTGAACTACCACTCTAAGTCAAGAATCTAGAATTGAAAATTATTTGTATTCTAAATTATGAACAATCATGCGGGAGTTTATAATAAAGATTAAAACAAACAGCATGATGCAAAATGTGATGTGTAGCATACAAGTGGCATCATTTAGAGTGAGTCTGAATAATCCATTGTTTAATACCAGCTTTATATTATGAAAACATATTCATAGAATGCAAGAGAGCCCCGGGCCACACTTGCAATCTATGCTAGACCCATTAAGAGTGCATTAAAAGAGCAAAATGCATTTTGCCTAATTTCTCATTTTCACTGTAATAACCTATATTAAGCTCAAGCAGAGCAGAAAAGAGCAACAACGAAAACAGAAACGAATAAAGGTAAAGACACTTCCTCTTATATTTCAACTGCTTGAACCTGCTTTTAATCAGAACATTGGTGAGTCGATACTCGTGCGCTCAAACACGTTCCTGAAGAGAATCTATTTCAGGGAATCGGTGAATAGGACATCAAGTCGGAAAGCAAACGGAGGACCTTGGTGAGCTGGCCACATCTTTGTGCTCACAATTTAAGGACATCAAGAGACCAGGTTTTCATGCACTTTCCTATCACTCCATTACATTTGGACACTTACACATGATGTTTTAACTCTGTTTCAGGATTTCTGGGATTTAATGTCATGGACACTGTCGTGTATGTGGCGCCATTGCCTTCAAAATCCAGTTTCAAGTCTATTTGAAGTAGTTTATGCTTTTTAAATTGAGTTTTCTTTAAGGGCACATCACATCAAGCCTGGGTCCTAAAGAATAAAAGTCTACTGATTTAGTGGTGTGGTATTTAAAAGGCCCTTCATGGTCATTTGATCATGTAGAGAGGGTATTGACATCCTCATGATGTCATCTAGATGGCATTAGTCAAATGTGTTTTTGTTCTGTTGGATGAAAGAAAACGGACTGGAAATCATTAAGACCAACTGTCCACTGTGCACTGTTCCTAGGCTTCTTTGTCAATCTGGCTGTAATTGTGGAAATTTGCTTTCACAGTGTTGGGCAACAAGCATTGGTAGCTGTGGGCATATGCTGCAGTGTCGAGATAGAGAGAGAGGAACTTCTTTCTGTTCGATCGCTATGCCGCATTTAATAGTCGCTCAGCCTCTGTCCTTGTTCTGCACAGCAAAAGAACGAACACTTCTTACTCTAGAGACAGTCTCATCTCCTTCATGAGAGATACTCTAGCTGATTCTTCTCATCCTTGAGCAGAATTTTCACCTCTCAGATACCCCAGATGGTCATGCATGGGGCCTCGGGGACCGAGAAGGCTCACGTGGACACATCTGGCCTTTCTCTTTCAGACTTAAAATTTTTACCTTGTACTAATAAAACAAGAAGTTTTGATTTTCTTCAGTTGAAGCAGCACCCAAATCTAGGCACCAGAATACCATAGAGAATAAATTCTTAGGGTGAACTTAATTTGCACAACTACTGTACATTCATGGTGGCGTACCAGGTAGTTCAAAGTAGCTTTCTTCATGATTCATGTTTGATTCTGTTGGCGTGACACAAAGTGAAATGCTGTTACTGTTCAAAAGTTGTGCATGCTTTACATTACAGTGGTGTTTATGTGTTTTGAGAATGCTTTCTTGCTATACCAGGGGCTTCATTTAGATGTGTTGTTTTTTGTTATTACTGTTGCTTCAGGGTAGATCCACCACTGAGGAGTTAAAATGAAAAGAACCTTGACCTGGGCAAGCAGGAACCCTTCATGAAGAGAGGCCAACCTGAAAGTGGCTGTTGAAAGTAAGGCCAGTTGTAAAAAGGAGTATGGATTACCTTCTTTTTCTCAGCTTACTTTCTTATAGGTCAGCTAGAACAAGGTTTGGAAAGGCTTACAAGTAGATACTAGCAGTTTTGCCTTATTGTAGATACTTATACAGATTTGCTCTCGGATTTCATCAAAAAATTACATGAACGACATGAGGGTGAGTAATTAATGACAATTTTCATTTATGTGTCAACTCTTCCTTTAATTCCTCATCTAGATTATTGCAATAGTGTATCTTTGTATGGTACTGCTGCTCTTGTTTTGCCAGACTTAACCATAATTTTCCAAAATGCAAATCAGGGAATTGTTGCAGGCAATTTAATGTATCACCCCCTTCCATTCTTAAAGGTGTAATAGGTGATTGTCTTCAGAAACATTTTTTGTTATGCTGGTTGAAAGTCTCTTCACATACCGATAGCAATCATTAAGTTAAGTGGTCTAAATGTATTTATCTGTATTTATATATTCTGTGGAAGGCATAGGACCAAGAAATGTTCATCCAATCAAAACGCTCGGTCCGAGCGTTTTAATTGCCTTCCCTACGTGCCTGTCAACATATGTATTTGCATTCCTATGCGCACCCTGTTCGCGCAGACAGATACGTCATCAGCGCGTTCACGCACACTGTGCAAACAGAGCGAGAATGGCAGACAAACATCAACAAGCCGATCTTCCTTCATGGTATTGTAGTACTTTTGCTAACTGTACTATAAAGTTTTCTCACCGGGTGAATGACACATTATGTAGCCCAGCGGTTCCCAATTCCAGTCATCGCACAAGGGAAGCAGGGGAAATCTGTTGAAGTTTACTTCACTTCGGAACATTCATTCACGGATTTGCGCTGCGCAGCGTCTTCACACACAGACAAAACTTACTAGAGAAGTGTGACATAATATACCTCTGTAAATAAATACTATTTAAATTCACGTCTCGCACACTTTAATGTACGCTTGCTTCGAACTGGAATCATGGCGGAATATCCGGTGATGTACACCGGTGATGTTCCCAGGGCACTCACAGTCGAATAGAACAAACGTCGCACGTGATAAGAGATACATATGAAATCTGCAGAGCAGGAGGGCTCGAGGATTGGAATTGGGAACCTTTGATGTAGCCTATTGTAATGTCTCTGGTGCAGTGTTGCCAGGTCCACGGTTTTCCCGCGGAATTGGGCAACTTTAACACTGATGCCGCGGGTTGTTTTTCATGTCCGCGGGTTGAAGCGACTCCATGATAACGACTAACATGATATTTATCCCCTGGAATGCAATTTTTAACTGGGGACCCCCTCGAAACGCGATTGGGCTAGTTTTGAGTCGTAATTGGGTGGGGTTTCTTGTGAAAACCTGGCAACCCTGTCTGTGAGCGTAAATGCATTCAGAGGGCGTGGCTTTGGACGGCGATTGCAGGGAGGGTGGGACGTTCGCTTTAAGTGCTATCAGGCTAAAGTTAGCATTTTCGAAGATCTCCTACTACACCTTTAATAATGGGTCTTAAAGACCCAGGTGAAATTTCAGTGAAAACAGTTGGGAGTCGTCTACTTTCATTATCGAGTTGGTAATTGGGACACTAGCTTAAAGGAATAATTCACCAAAATATGAAAATTATACTCACCCTCACGTAGTTGAAAAGATGTGTGCATTTCTTCTTTGGAACATAAAAGATATTTTGAAGAAAGGACCATACTGACAGTTTTTTTTGTCTATTGAATAGACAAAAACATCTGAATAATGATATACAGGACATGAGGGTAAGGAAATTATGACAATTTTTATATTTGGCCAAGATGTTTGTTTAGCTGAGTTAAAGCCAGATACTGATTTACTGAATGGTAAAGTGTGTGGCTTCAGTCTTAGCACCAGTGGATTCAACCATGTACAACTGATCTCACAGGAAGTGAAGAACCTGCAAGGCATAGACAAAGCGATAGAAACCTTAAATAAGACCCAGATCTGTGAGTGCCCTCAACCTTTGCTCTCTGCAGCCTTTTTGAAAGAAAATGTCTTCTTTGAAATGCTAGTCTATCAGAGAAAGAAAAGCGCTTTATGAAAGGTCATGGTGAGGGCGTACTGAAGATGGATACAAGATGGTAATCATTTGCATTAGAAATGAGACTCACACTCTATTCCGAAGCCTTTCCCACCGTAATGCCAATATTATTTACCTCAGACTAGCACAGCGGTTTTTTTCTTCTTCTTTTTTTTTTTTTGCAGTTAAATGCAAATGGCCTGCTTGATCAAACAGATTTTCGGGGAAGATGTTTGTTTTGCTGCAGTTTATGTTTTTATAAAGGTTAATGTATTTCAGGGGACTTTGGACTGCTGCAGACACACATTTCATCCTTTCTGATAGACCTTAGACATTATTCTGATAAACTTGAAACTGTTTTTGATTGTTCTTGTTTTTGCTAGCTCAAAATATTGAAATAACTGACTAATCTCACATCATTCTTTGTAGACCGCTGTTACTCACTGGCTGTCTACACTATAGAAAAACAGATCCACAGTGTAATTCCCATTTGCAGTTGAATGGGAGTGACCTCCATTTTCTTGTTGACTCTAGACCCTTCAGCATTAATGTAGTTTGGCTGAAAACATGCTTCTGTATAGGTTCATCAAATACCAGTGCGAGGTCACTGATACCTTCTTTTGTTCCTCTACATGGCCAAAGCTGCAATCAATTGCTGGGATATTATCACAAACAGCTGAATTAGCAAGACAATGTCTGCTTGTTTAATACACAGGACAGTAAACTCCGATAATCACTTTTCCAATAATTTGTGCATGACTATCATATTAGCAAAGGTCATATGGTGAACAGCATGGCTTCCTTGTCTTGAGTTATTGGTCAGTTGAAAATACCCAAGCTTGAATTTCCACGTTGATTGATGCAAGGTTATTGTAGTGGTTTTTATTTGTATTTTATTTGTCGTTTTAATTTAGTTTTCATAAAATTTTTTCCACTTGCTAGTTTTAGTTTTTAATTTTACTTTTAGGTTTTATTAATCATAATGACAAGTTACCCCAATTTTTTTTTTATATATAAATATTGCTTGTGTTGATGCTGGCGTATCTGCATAACTGACAGAAATGTGAAGCCTTTTGCCTAAGTGTGGCTTGCTGTAAAAGTAATTCTCCCCGAACTGCAATTTCTGGCATTCAAAAGCTCAAAAATGACAAAAAAGCACCATAAAAGTGTCAGAAACGTGGTCTCTGTGACATGAACTTTATTCCAACTTTTTTAAAGCCTTAAATACAGTAGATTTGTTAGAAGAACAGATTGAAATTACCGGTCATGCATAGCTTCTGACAATATGTCGATAAACTTTCCTCAAAAGCTGACGTTTATCTTGAGTGAAGCCACAATATGAATAAAATGAATAAAAGGGTCACAAGTGAGCTTTTGGAGTAAGTGACAGTTTTTGTTTTATTTCATGTCTTTTTTTCAATGACGTTAAATATTGAGGAGGAAGGTGGAGGTGCTTTGATCAATGGCGACGTGGTGCATGGCAATTAGGAATGATGAATAGGCTTGCTCTCTGACATGAATCTGAGATCTTGAATAATTGATTTAAGAAAGAAACATCAGATGTAAGAATCCAAAAGTCGGGCCATCAGTGTCAGTAGGTGATGTATGGAGAGCAGACTAAGAGTCCATTTCGCTCAGGTCCACTGGGAGACTGTGAGATGAACGGCCTGGAGGAAGTAAGCAAAGAGTGGACATTAAAAGGGCAAGAATGGGGCTGGGACAAATCTCTGTTTTTGCTTTTGTCTCATCTTGCCATGTCCATTTCATATCCAGTTTTATGTTTCTCTTTTGTACTTTAAGAAGACTGTTTAAAAATGTATTTATTATCAATTTAAAGGAATAGTGCTCCCAAAAATGAAAACTTGCTTAAACTTTACTCACCCTTAAGCTATCCAAGATATAGATGAGTTTGTTTCTTTATCTTAAACAGGTTTGGAGGAATTTAGCATTGCATTACTTACTCACCTCTGCAGTAAATGGGTGCCGTCAGAAAGAGAGTTCAAACATCACAATAATCCACAACATGACTCCATCAATGGCTTGTTTTGTGAAAAGCTGTGTGTTTGCAAGAAACAAATCCATCAAGACTATTTTAACTTAATGATCGATTTATTATAAACACTCAACATTTCACGTTTGCATTATTGGGATGTTTTTTTATCAGCTGTTTGAACTCTTATTCTGATGGCACACATTCACTGCAGATGATCCAGTGGTGAGCATGTGATTTAAATTTTCTTCAAATCTGTTCCGATGAAGAAACAAACTAATCTACATCTTGCATGGCATGAGGGCGAGTAAAATTTAAGCAAATGTTCATTTTTGGGCGAAGTATTAGAAAAATTCCCACACGCTTTGCTGATGTGATTTATTCTTGCAGGGTCCTTGTACAAAGTTGTTGATGTGGTTGTTTATTCTTGACAGGATCCATGTATAAAGTAATCCATGAACGATGAATGGGACTCTGTTTACTTGTTCCACTCACGGGGGGATATTCTAACCCTGCGATTTGCAGAAGGTCGAGAAATATGTCCCACGTGCCTTTACTCAAATGTATTAAAAAAAAATTCTAAAACAGGAGCGTTAGTTACACAATGCTGTTTTCGAGGACAGTTACAGCACTGTTTAGACTTTGTTGCTTTATCGCACTGGATTTTTTAACAAAAGGACCCAACTGCAATTCCTATGTGCCCTTCACTATCTACTTTGATAGACACTTGATGATGGCTGTCACACAGTATTATGGCTAGAAGAAAAGCTAGAGGTCAAATCCCTTAATAATCACTTTAAGAAACACTAAGGCAGCTGATGGCCACAGAAGGTCAGCGCCTGCTTGACATAGTCCCCAGAACAGGCCCCAGATCAGTCGCAATCTGCACTCCATTCAGAAAAATACCTTGAAAACCAAATAGTGTTGCTCTAGAGTTTGTTAGACACAATGGAGGCCATGAAAAGAGTGAATGGGCATTTGAATCAGTGCTGTTTTT
Source organism: Sinocyclocheilus grahami (assembly GCF_001515645.1). NCBI lineage: Eukaryota > Metazoa > Chordata > Actinopteri > Cypriniformes > Cyprinidae > Sinocyclocheilus > Sinocyclocheilus grahami. Next base: position 1,110,128 of record NW_015505460.1, read on the forward strand.
TTTCTCTGCTCCATTTCTCTACCTTAAACTTTATGAGTCATTACAAAGGTCTTGCACTCTGTGCAGCTTCTTTTTTTTCATCAAATCCTTACAGATCCATCAAATATCTTTTTTCCCCCCCGATGGAATGTTTAAAAATACGGTCATGTCATGTTCATTCTCCAACACATTGAGCTGTGCTCTGCTCATGTGATGTGAGTTTCAATCTGGCTTGCAACATCTACCATTCTTGTTTCCTTTCCTAGTACCATCCTTTCTTTCTCTCCATTGTTTTGTGAAAATACTAGAGAATAAATGTTTGAAAAATTGACAAACTGCACTGTAATTACCAGTATATTATTGCACAAATATTTGTAGTTTGGGGTAGATTTAAAATGGATTTCAAAGTCACCAAATTTCCTCTGATCTGCGACTAGTTGCAATAGGCAAAAACATGACACACAGGCAATGATATATTTAAGGTGTGGTAAAAAAAAAAAATACAGATTTTTCTGAACAAATTTTGAACATAAATGTTTTGGAACAAAAATTCATAGTGATCAATAGAAAAAGTGTATTGAAGCTCAGATATATTTTTTTTAATAGCCAGTGTATTTCATAAATCCATAGTAAATGCTATATAACTTTTTACTGCAGCTGCATTTTTCTTGGTTCTCCTCTTGAACACTCAAAAAAGTATTGTATAATGTTGTATTATAATACAATCTGAATAATCATTCCTGTCTCGTAAGGCTAGAAAAAAGGCCTAAATGATTTGCATGAACCGTTTCTCATTCCTACCAGTGTCTCATGATACAGATATGCAACAACTCATTTGCTTGTTTCTTTGAGCTGTAGTTGATTGTTTCTTTTTTGGGTATTCAAGAAAGCAAAGAAGGCTATGCTCAGCCCTTTCTTATACCAACAAACACATAACAGTGAGCGAGTCATACATGTACGGTCAAGCCCGTGCCATTCGCTTGTCTGTTCTTATTTAATCAGTGTCTGCTTCCTTCTTGAGGCTGCAATACTTTGGCTGTTGAGTAACATGTACTTCCTCAGGATAAAAATGAAATCTTTCTCTTTATTTACTCACACTTATGTTGTGCCAAACCCTTTGTTTTATATATATATATATATATATATATATATATATATATATATATATATATATTTAAATGTTATGATGGCTATGTTTATTTAAATCTTTAATAAATATCACTATTCCATGAAAATTTTAAGTAGCACAACTGTTTTCAACACTGGAAACAAGAGCAGCAAATCATCATATTAGACACTGAAGACTGGAGTAATGATGCTGAATATTTACCATCACAGGAATAAATTGCATTTTAAAATGTATTCAAATAGTGTTTTAAATTCTAATGTTTCACACTATTTATTTACTGTAGATTTTATTAGATCAAGCAATGCAGCCTTGATGCGCATAAGAGACTGTGAATGTTGACATAATTGTCATTTTTCGGGTGAACTATCCCTTTAAACTTATTCCTTTAAGCAGGAACCCATGCAGGCTTTGATTTGAATCAGGTACAGTATGTTACCATTGCAGACATCTTGGAAAGGAAAAAAGTATTTCAATATCACTCAATTATTTTGCTCCTTGTGAGAAGGCTGGAAGAAATCTCCTGCTGAGTCCTCGCAGGTCCCCACACTTTACCGACACAACATCTCTGACCTACTTCAAACATCTTGTGCGAGAGGCAGAAGAGAATACAACACAAAACAAACACCCAAGCTCCTCTCAGTATCTTCTCTAACCGCTAATAGATGGTTTATTCCACGGGGATCGCGAGAAGCCACCAATCTGCTCTCTTTCTTCTGTACGTAAACACCTCAGAGACAAATATAACGTCTCAGTCTGTCTCATCCCCGCAGTCTTCTTCAAACCAGCCTCTTTGAAAAATGCACAAACACCCTGTTTTATACCGGTTTCTGTGCCGTGCACCTGAGGGAGATTTTACACTGTGTCAATTAGAGCGCGTAGGCTTGTGTGCTCCTTCTTTTTTACCATGAGGGAATAATTAAGACGAGCCTTCAATACGCAATGTTCCACATCATTCTCAGTCCTGAAGCTATCATAAATATTGATTTTGAGGAAAACTGCAGAAATCCTGTCTCTCAAAATGCTGGAGGAGAATGAAGCGACAAGCTTATTAGTGTATTTTTTTTTTATTTGTTAACCGTTAATTAAGACCTAATAATTGAGCAAATAGAGACATGTTGCGATGTTAAATACACTTTGGGGCTTGTATATTGGATATATAAGGACTTTCAACAGAAAAACAAAGCTAAAACCTGGATATTATAGGCAATTTATAAATCCTGATTTGGACCCCTTTTAATGTCCAAAAAAATGATTATGGGCACTGTATTAATGTCAAACATTTGCAAACATTTGCATTTGCATCTCACATCTGATATTACGACAATATTTTATCATTCTCAGGGTGGGATCCTCCTCCAATGCCTGATGTTTTCAGATTTAAGAAAATGTTTCTTTTTTGTATTTTTATGTATTTTTACAGCTAAAGGTTGATCAAGGACAAGTCAGTATTTCCTGTTTAAGAACCAGACAGATGCATGCGATGAATGTTGTCTTTGTCTGGATCACGCAAAACTTTTTTCTTTTTGCTTTTGTAATTCATTTCCAGGCCCTTTTGGCCTTGAGGCACCTCCGAGCAAAGCAAGATTGTTTCATACATGCTTCAGACACTCACCCCACTAAGTTTATGAATCATTGAGTGCACTTCCTCTTCTTGCTTTGGAGTGTCTCACTCTGTAGACATCTTATGTTGTAAAACATGCACTCCACAAAGTACGCCCCAGTAAGCCTCATAACTATCCAAGTGGGTGTTAGGTTCTGATCTGCTTGATATAACCTTGGTTACTGAATTCAAGAAAAATGTGTTGTCGTTTACTCACCCTCATCTCATTCCAAACTTTCTTTCTTCTGCGGAACTCAAAATGTTTTGTCCATTGTCCAACATTGGACCCCATTGACCTTCATTGTACAGACAAATAAAAACAAGATGTTTCTCAAAATGTCTTTATGCTACACAGAAAAAATTAAGTTATACTGCTTTGGAATGACATGAGGGTGAGTAAATGATTTACTCAAATAATTTACGTCTTTGCTTAAACTGTTCCTTTTACTGGCGTTGTTAAACTAATTAAGAAATTGTGGGTAGTGGCAGGACCAGACCAGCATTTATTTGTGGTGCTTGCATGCAAACAGCTGGCTCCTGGTGTTTGGACTGGTCTAGCCCAGCTTGGCATGGACAGCGGTGACAGATGCTTGGAAGTATTAGGAGCCCAAGGAATGAGAGACTAAAGGAAGGGTTGAGAGTGAAAGCTACAGTAACGATAAAGTCAGTGGCGTCTCAAAACGCAAGCCTCAAGATGCGAAAAAAAAAGTCATAAATGAGAAAACCAAACCCCAGATGACAAAACAATGAGACACGGAATGACATCGCTGTCGTAAACATACATAATCGCCGTGAGAAACTGCTAATTGGATGATTTTTCTTTTAAGTCGTCCTTAGAGGCATATAAAGATGTTTCGAGAAAGAAGTGTTTCAAGTTTTAGTGGTACACAACATTGACAGAACACAAATGTGATTTTGAAGCGCCTTAAATAAACACGAGCCACATTCATAAGCCATGCATTTTCATGAAGTTTTAAAACAAGTTAAACATCTGCAAGTGCAATAAGACAAAATACAGTTATTTTCAAGATACAGTCTATGAAATCGAGCCATAATATCTTATATTTCTTCTCAATAAATTTATCTTAAGAATTTTCACTGTTTTTTTTATTTGGTGAAACGCATCATCGGCCATTAGTGTACATGCAGAATATCTTGTTAACAGTTACACTTACACATGTGCCAATTACCTCAGCAGATAACCAGTCCCTTGGTCTCTTTAGGGCACCCTGCTGAGAAAATAATAAATATCTGCCTTTCACTGTTTCGTTAGACTGTATTTTTTCCCCTCTACCCTTTAACAACAGTTGCTCCACTCCAGCCTGCGATCCCAGTCTTGGCAGTCTTCTGTGCGGAGACCATTGAGCGTCTCAGACAACAGCAGGACAAGAAACACCCTTTGGCTAGACTCACTGTCTGCGCTCAAGTAGAACTGTGTTCCTACGATCAGAAATGGATCTCTGATTTAAGCATCAGTTGGGGAAGTCAATTGCTTTATCTGTCCGATTTTGATTCGCTCATCTACACTCGTGCCTGCTCTCACACATTTTTTTCAGCCCTTAGATATTCATGTGACGACAGCGTGTGCAGGTTCTCCGCTCCAGCTGCTCTATGCAGCATTTGTCAGCTTTACTGTCACTGAAATGTCACGATGTAGTCAGTTGTGTCAAGAAAGAAGGAATAGATCTTGACACGACTGCCTCAGCATACGCCTGTAAAATTGCAAGAGATTTGGTTTGCCTACATTTCACATCCAAGTTGACCCCCGAGAGATGGTGGTTTCTGTTGCTAATATAGTATAGATTTGGTTAGAAAAGTAATATGAAAAGGCATAAATATATATATATATATATATATGTGTGTGTGTGTGTCATTTTGCCTTTCTAACTTACTAAGCTCTATACACTATTATTCATATGATACTTTTCTAACCACATTATTCTGTATCAAGGCCATCTGCTATATGAAATAACTTCTGGAGTTTTTTAATATAATTATTACTTTTTATTAAAAAAATCTACTTTTTAAGGTAAATATTCTAAAGGATATTTGCTTATTTTCTTAATTATGTACCTATTTAATTATTGTTCAAATAT
>NW_015505460.1:1115168-1132622 GCF_001515645.1 Sinocyclocheilus grahami
ATATATATATATATATATATATATATATATATATATATATATATATATATATTGTACACACAAATGTACTGAATGTACACACACTGATGCATATTACTTATTTAATTGTTATTCATAATCATATTTTTATAGTTTGAAATAATATAAATTGTAATTGTAAATAATACAACTGTAATTTTTTTTTGCCAAAAACATTCAAAAATGAGAATTATAGAATGCGCTGCAACAAGGTTAGCTAACTTCATCCAAAATGGCATGTATTATACAGTCGTGGTCAGAATTATTGGCACCCTTGGAACATATGATCAAAGAAGGATGTGAAAATAAATCTGCGTTGTTAATCATTTTGATCTTTTATTAAAAAAATCACATAAATCTAACCTTTCATTGGCGAATAAGAATTTAAAATGGGGGGAAATATCATTATGACATGTCTTTCTCTAATACACTTTGGACATAATTAATGGCACCCTTTTATTCAATGCTTTTTGAACCCTCCGTTTGGCATAATAACAGCTCTTGAGTTTTCTCCTATAATGCCTGATGAGGGTAGAGAGCACCTGACAAGAGATCAGAGACAATTCCTTCATCCAGAATCTCTCCAGACCCTTCAGATTCCCAGCTCCATGATGGTGCTTCTCCTCTTCAGTTCACCACACTCATTTTCTATAGGGTTCAGGTCAGGGGACTGGAATGGCCATAGCAGAAGCTTGGTTTTGTGCCCAGTGACCAATTTTTGTTGTTTTTAAGATTTGTTTTTGGATTATTGTCCGGTTGGTAGATCCAAACATGGCCCATTACATGATTTCTAACAGAGTCAGTCACTTTTTGATTTTTTTATCTGTTGGTATTTGATAGAATCAAAGATGCCATGTATCTAAACAAGATGTCCAGGACCTCCAGCAGAAATATAGGCCCACAACATTAAAAATACAGCAGTATATTTCATTGTACACATGGGGTACTTTTTATCCCTGTGTGCCCCAAACCCATCTTGAATGTTTGTTGCTAAAAAGCTAATTTTTAGTTACATCTGATCTGACCATAGAAGCCAGTCCCATTTGAAGTTCCATTCATGTCTGACAGCAGAATATGCTGGGAATGGTTTTTGGATGAGAGCATTTTCTTTTCTTGATTTTTTTTTTCTTGAAACCCTCCCAAACAACATGTGGTGTAGGTGCTGTTTGATTTTTTTTTTTAGATTTTCTGAGACTCAACTATTTTCTGCAATTCTCCAGCTGTGGTCCTTGGAGAGTCTTTAGCCACTCAAACTCTCCTCCTCACCGTGCATTAGGATGATATAGACACACGTCCTCTTCCAGGCAGATTTGTAACATTTTCTGTTGTTTGGAAATTCTTAATTGTTGCCCCGATGGTGCAAATGGGAAATTTCACTGCTCTAGCTCTTTTCTTAAAGTCACTTTCTAATTTGTGAAGCTCAATTATGTTTTGCTGCACATCAGAAATATATTCTTTGGTTTTTCTCATTGTGACGGATGATTAAGGGAATTTGGCCTTTGTTTTCCCTCCTATTTATATTCCTGTGAAACGGGAAGCCATGGCTGGTTAATTTCATGTTCATAATCACCCTGATATGCTCAAAATTGTAAATATGAATGGGAATATACTTCACAGATATTTTACTCATAAGAATTTCTAGGGGTGCCAATAATTAGGGGTGCCCCCCATTTTCAATTGTTTTAGTTCAATGAAAGGTTAGATATTTGTGTGAATTTGTTTAAATAAAAAATGTGCTTAAAAATGATTAACAATGCAGATTTATTTTCACAGCCTTCTTTGATCATATTTACCAAGGGTGGCAATAATTCTGATCACGACATATGAGTATGTATGTGCATGTGTGTGTGTGTATATATATATATATATATATATATATACACACACATACTGTACATACATACATATATTCCTTATTATTTTATTTATTATCTAATTTTTTATTATCTATAAATCATTTTGGATAATAAAAACCACTGAATTCCCACAACAGCATCAGCACACATAAAGGGGACGACTGTTTCTGTGTGCCAGGCGTGCCAGCTGCAACTTTTTTCTGGCAACACTCAACAACCAGCGAGAGCCATGCGCAACACAAAGAGCCATTTAGATTGTACAAACAGGCAAAGAAACACGGCAGCAATTTCAGAATAATTAGATGATTGCAAACGCAGCTGCGGACACCCTTCTATTAAAAGCGTGTTGCTCTGAGCATATTTCAGTCTTTGTTCAAACCCTCCAAAATCTGAAGAATTGAGGAAGCATATTGTGAAATTAAACCATCCTGTCTGTCTTTATTCCAGGCTCCAGTTGCACGCAGAAACCACACACATACAAGGTTATATCAACTGTATAGGTGCCTTTCTGTTCGGCTACAGTGGGCAGTCTTGCTTTAAGACGTCTCGCTCTCCCACTCGCGAGGCGGTATTGTCATACACACAAGCACGCCTGCACTCACACATGCGTGTGCACACCAATCAGTACACTGGGAAGAGGAGAGACTCGTACTGAGTGGCTTCGCAATGGGAGAGAAGAGCTGAGAGGAGAGAGGGACAGAGAGAGCGAGCGCACGAGAGAGAAAGAGAAGTGCCGTCGCATGTGCAAGACCAAAAAGTGAAGAGGCAAATTAGCTTGTTATCCCCCAAAGAAGCTTCACCTTCAGAGAGAAGCGTGAGGAGGCTGAGAAACAGGAGGAAGACGTTGCTTCTCTGGTGATTTAAAGGTGACATGACAAGCCTCTCGTCCCTCAAATCCCAGCTAGTTTCTGACAGCGTTTCACAGCTGTGACGGGAGTTTCTGTTGTCGGGTGCCTGACTGTGTTCGGTGGATTGCAGCCAGGAGGACTTACAACAGAAGAGGGGATCAAGGGCAGGAGCGGGAACAAAAGTCTCCTCATCCCCCCTCTGACCCGTAGATCCAAACAGGAACTTTTGCTGGGAAGCTCTTTCCCGAGAGCATGGATGGATTTATGACTATGTGCTAAGGATATTGGGTGAACAGCTGACGGCACGTTTCTTTAACATTCTTCTCACGGTATCTCACAGGTAAGATTAAATGTGATAGTTCTATCATGGGAAGATGCGAAAAAAATCTACGGGAAGTCAGTTCTCAAGAATGACTAGAAAGTCAGCAGGTGTGTGTGCATTTTTGAAGCGGAAAACTTTTAAGCATGTATTATGTGCGTCTCTGAGTCATTGATAATTTGCCTACGTGCTAATAAAAGATGCTAAGAGTTGACAGTTTCAATACGGTGCAGATCAGATGAGCTTATAGGATTTTCCTGCCAGTCCTTTCTAAGCTCAGTGCTGCTGCTGTGACATAAGCGAAGATATGATGGCCAATATTTTACATTCAATAACACACACAAGCTGTATTTTGTAATGATAACAGATGCAATACAGTGCAAGAACAAATACAGAGTACATATATATTTATTTTTTCTCAGAATAATATGTGTGAAACCACACAGAAATTGTATATTAATAATAATTATTATTATTCATATTAGAAAATAATATAATTTATTTATTATTAGTTTTTCTTTATTTCTACCCTCAAAATGTATAGGCACTTCATCTTAAGTGTGTAGAGTACATAATATCTTGCGGTGATCGTGTGCAGGTGTGTCCGAGGACAGTGATGAGCATGCGGACCATAAAGTAAAACATGTAAGAGCATCCAAACAGATGATTTGTCAGATCAGTGCATTCATTATACAGTAGCTGCGAGCACCGACTCCCCAAGCTGCTGCCAGACACCGTCTCATAGAGAAGTGACTTATATTACCTGGAAAATGAAAGATCTGCAACAGAATACACTGCGTCGGTGTTGAGGTTTATGTGACCTTCTGAAGTCCATGGCTGATCATTTTGCTTAAAGATAATCTTTCTCTGTTGTATGTCCATAGACTTGATTGCATGTGCTAAATCTTCTTTTATAGTGTTGAAGAAGACAGTTGAAGTTTTTAAGGCAGTTTGCCAGCCAGGGAAAGAATAGCTCTCCTCTGGGAACAGTTCACATTTCCACAAAACTGTGGATTAAGGAGGCTTTAGTGGAGCAAAGGGGATTACAATGTGCTGTTAATAATTATGTGCTTAATTTTGGGGCTTGATGAATATTCATTGGAAACTTCAATGTCATTTGAGGGTACACTGCGTGATGCTCCTGCCTGTCAGCTTGAAGAGTGCAGGAGAACTCAGATGTGCCATCCATTGATTAAACACTGTTTGCCATTTAAAGTGAGGGAGTTTTTGTAATTTTTTGTTAGAAGTTGAGCCGAGGTGTAATTTAAAAGTGTTAATAGCAAGCTATCTCAGCCTTTGTCTTACAAATTTAAAGTTGGAGTAAACATTCCAAGACTTTCTGTATTGAGTATTTTGGCTCATCACTGCACATTTGTCTATACTGTCGAGTGTTGTTAATTGGTTTGGTTTGATATGTTTTGACCCTAAAACAGTGTCATTATATAATAAAACAGAAATAAATTAACTTGTTTGGTTTGTCTTCCTGTCTCGCAGTGCTGATCAATCCAAGGTTATGCACCATGTTATGAAATGTCTCACCATAAAGTACTGCAAACAAAAACAAGGTTATTCCCTTAAGATCAATTAGTGTCGTTTTAACAATATCTAGTGATCAGTCAGTGGTCATATTTTACTATACCTGTTGATTTCAAACCACATTGTCATTTTTAAATTATATTGACTTTAAATAAAAGTTACAGTGTGAAATAATGCTTGTTAACGGCAGAATATTCAGTAATGCTGAGGGCTGAAATAGTACGTGCATGTAGGTGTGTGTCAGATAGAATAAACATTCTGCTTTTATCTTCTGTCTTTGATGTCTTTTCTCTTCAGCCGGTGCTCCTGCCATGTCCTGGCTCCTGTGTCTGTGGATAAGTGTTAGCTGCTTACTGCTGTGCCATGCCACTTTGTATGAGACCATCCAGCAGCATCATGTGACCCGCCCGGGCCGCAACGCCATACAGATACTGGGTCAGTGTCTCGTTTAAACCGTATGTTCTTTGTCACTGAATCAGTGATGTGTTCGTTGAAGTGTTTAACTCTGCTGATTGTGGAAGTCCATGTATTGTAGATGTTCGGTTTGGGAACGCTTGTGTTTTGAGATCGAAATGAGTATGTATTGACTTTATAGCTATCAGATTTGCATCAAAGTCAGCTTAAATCTATACATTGCGGTGCTTATGAAACTTTGTGATTGGTATCTTATCTTCTTATTGTGCCCCACCTCGGTCATGAAAGAGATTTATGTAGAAATCCAGCTCAAGACGCTTTGTTTTTGCTTTCAACGAGTGGCTTGTAAAGGGTTTTGCATCACGAGTTACCCAGACTGCAATCTTCCGTGTGCGTATGTGTGTGCGAGACAGGCTTGAGGCTAAACTCTCCTATCAGCATGCTGTGAATATGAGCAGCTTTGATCACAGAGGCTCTGGTGGAAATGACAATTTACGTCTATCGCCCGCTCTATGGAAGTATTTGGCAATTAAGCAGTGTTTCGCTACGAGGGCCGACGGGAAGAGAGACAGCAAGGTGGGTCTCTCTTCAACACTAAGTATGCAAATGGAAGCGATTGTGGCATACTTTCAGCAGCGGAGCAAGGCTACAAAGAACTCCAAAGCAATTTAACGCTGCGCGAGTTGGATCACCGCATGCTCATTAAATATTTGCAATGTCTTGTCCTTATAGATTATGTCGCAAATGTGTTCGTTACTTCATTAATATCGATTTTAAAAAAGGAGCACACCAGGAGTCCTAGTATAGCTGATTAGCGCCTTATTTATTGCAGACTTTATTCCTTTATTTTTAATGTTTACCATCTTATAAGACACCGTACGTATGTGAGAGAGCTTCAGAAAGCACTTCAAACTCATTAATCCAATACAAGGAGAGAAAAGCGCGATATACATCAGATTAATTTTTAACACCGTTCTTCCAGGTTTTTATCCGGCCCAGCAGAGCACAGTGCCAGAGATGTACAAAGAAGAGCATGCCCCATAGTAAGTGTTCCCTGAATTATTGAAAGGGTCGGCTGAACAACAAAAAGAAATCATCCCCCACCTTACTCCACGGTATATGGAAAAGTTAGACAAAAACGTGTGTGAGAAATCACATCTCTGGTGTTAGGAAGGTCAAGAAGGGCTTGGTAATGGAGGGTTGTAGCTTTTAAACGTGCTCCCACACTCGCACGCATCCATATAGCAGCGGCTGAAGATTTTTCATCGGGTTTTGCTAAGTGCTCATGGTTTGGCACGTTTGTTCAGGAAAAAACTAAACCGGGGGAGGGGGTAAATCATGTATGTTTACTGTGAAAACAAAGCTTGTTCAAACTGCAACTTTTGTGAGATGTTTTATTTTCGTGTTAAGATAACATAATCTGCACGTTGGACCATCATGGCAGTACCAAAATTCATGTATGTTCTTTTTGCATAAAAAATAACACTTTTTCACATTAAAGTGATACAGTAACGGAGTAACAGGTTCAGTTCTTAGTGAGACCTCGTTTGTGACTGAATCATAATTCGAAGTATGAAATCTTTGTCTACGGTTCTAGTTCTGTGGTGTAATACTGCATCTATTAGATGAACCAGGCTTAATGGAGTCTTTTTATGTAATTCCTTTATAACTGCAAAGGTGCAAAGACACGGAATGGGCTAATTAGATGTCAGTAGCTTTTAAACGTGCTCCCACACTCGCACGCATCCATATAGCAGCGGCTGAAGATTTTTCATCGGGTTTTGCTAAGTGCTCATGGTTTGGCACGTTTGTTCAGGAAAAAACTAAACCGGGGGAGGGGGTAAATCATGTATGTTTACTGCGAAAACAAAGCTTGTTCAAACTGCAACTTTTGTGAGATGTTTTATTTTCGTGTTAAGATAACAATCTGCACGTTGGACCATCATGGCAGTACCAAAATTCATGTATGTTCTTTTTGCATAAAAAATAACACTTTTTCACATTAAAGTGATACAGTAACGGAGTAACAGGTTCAGTTCTTAGTGAGACCTCATTTGTGACTGAATCATAATTCGAAGTATGAAATCTTTGTCTACGGTTCTAGTTCTGTGGTGTAATACTGCATCTATTAGATGAACCAGGCTTAATGGAGTCTTTTTATGTAATTCCTTTATAACTGCAAAGGTGCAAAGACACGGAATGGGCTAATTAGATGTCACTGAGTTCCTCAAGCCTTCCCACAAAGACCCTGTTTTGTAGCTAAATTAATCAACAAACATCTAAAGCATCTAAAGCAGTATTGTTAATGAGGTTTCTTGATGTCAGGTCTGCAGATATCATTGGCTACCCTTCAATAATACCTGCTGACTTCTTCCATCTCAGCTGACTTTAAAACTGTATGTACGTATGTATTCTCTTACTGAATGTAAGAGAATATCTTAAATTGCAATTTTTCTTTGGATGGAGAGTTTTGATGATGCTTATTTCAAGACATCTGCTCAGCTTGCACAGACTTTCGACTTCTGTTTTTATCTTTTTATATTTTTGAAATGTATTTTATTATTATTATGTATTTTCTTATTTTGTTTTATGTGATTCTTTCTTACAACTTTCATTTCTTTGAGCTCCACCCACATGCAGTTCTTCTAAAGTTTTGGGGGGGAAAAAACATTTAGTCTTAAGAATTTGATAATGCACAGGCTCCTCATTGAAATAATCGCTTGGACAGCAGCAGTTTCTCGGAATTAAAATACTATGATTAATACCTGAATTAAAATTGATTTTGTAATTCTAAAACCATCTCTAGTTTCATTAAGAAGACCTTTCAATATAAATAGATTTCCATTGCCTGGAGAGAGATCTAACATTTTGAAATGTTTTTTTTTCTTTCTATGGCCTCTCTTTTATCCATGGTGCTATTATCCAGCAATCAAAGCCTATTAAAAAGTATCCACGATTAAAAATGAGACTGAGTAAAGGAAAGCAGAGCATGATTCATTTTGAAAAGCTGTCATCATTTATTTAACTGTGAAACACCCCCACCAATGATATTCGAGGACAAACTTTATATCAATGCCAAAAATGCTTCAAAATCCAGATAGGAGAGAACAGCACCATATTACTCTGTGGGTTAGACAGAAGTATGTCTGTGTAACTGGGAGCAATTGTATTTCCATAATCAAGGTGGAAGTTTAAGTGACTGAGCCAAAAGCTTTCGTAAATGATGAAATGCAGGCTGATGTCCTTGATGCTGAAGTTTGAGCTGAAGCTGATGTTTAAGGCAGATGTTTATCTTTCTACATTCCCTGTTAATGACCATTTATTATTAAAGATGAAATTAAGATTGTAGATGTTGTGCTGAATAATGGACAGTGTTTTCTATTTCAGGAAGAATTGTTTAGTTAATGTCTGGCATGTAACACATCCTGAACACAGTCCAACTTTTTCTCTCTCATACAGAAAATGGTTCCAGCAAGACAAAAAAATCAGTGATAGAAAAACCAATAACCAACAAATAATCAGATGTTGTGCAGGTTCGAGTCCGTTCGAGTTCGAGTGCCTTGAATACAGTTGCACAATTGACCAAGGCAATATTTGGCAAAATGTAATTTTTTTTGGTAATAAATCACTCAATAAATCATTTTTCAGTTATTGACCATTTCTTGCAAAGTACTGCCTTTTAGCTCACCACTTTTAGCTCACCAAATGATCAGGCAACAAGTGATCAGTTGCTGAATGTTGCGTTTTGGTGCTTAAGTGGGTAATTCAGGTTCGAGTCCAGCCTGCAACATATTCTGATACTATTTTCCTTTACTCTCTCTTTTTTTTTGATAGAGGCAAAATGTGTTTTAAACAAATATGTTCATGTAGTAAATACAGAGTTGATGCAGCCGAGTAGCTTTAGCTGCACAGTTAGCAGAATCATTATTTGTCTGAGGATGATGGATACAGTAGTTGTCAGGTCAGAGGTGTCTCTGTACAAGTGTAATCCTCCATGCAGTTCAGGTGGTAATAAATCACTCAATAAATCATTTTTCAGTTATTGACCATTTCTTGCAAAGTACTGCCTTTTAGCTCACCAAATGATCAGGCAACAAGTGATCAGTTGCTGAATGTTGCGTTTTGGTGCTTAAGTGGGTAATTCAGGTTCGAGTCCAGCCTGCAACATATTCTGATACTATTTTCCTTTACTCTCTCTTTTTTTTTGATAGAGGCAAAATGTGTTTTAAACAAATATGTTCATGTAGTAAATACAGAGTTGATGCAGCCGAGTAGCTTTAGCTGCACAGTTAGCAGAATCATTATTTGTCTGAGGATGATGGATACAGTAGTTGTCAGGTCAGAGGTGTCTCTGTACAAGTGTAATCCTCCATGCAGTTCAGGCATTTCACAATACTGCAGAAATCGGCTTACCTCCTATAACAGGAACTTGACATGAATACCAAAATGGATTTGGTTGCTTTTGAATTCTCTCTCTGTCCTGCAAAACCCTATTTTTTTTGAGAAACGAACAAAAAATCCCAGTCACAGCTGAGGCTTATATTGAGTAACGAGTTGAGTCGCTCCGCTGCTCCATCACCTGCTCAGGCACCGGCTCCAAGCCGTCTGCATCCCATGAGTCTGTGCAGGACGGGCCCTCGCCCGCATTCCACTCTCAGCCGAGATTGATGGCGGTCTGATTCCAGGCAGCCAATTCGGGTCTCTCAAGAAATAATCCACTACATTGACAGATGAGCAGAATGTGACATGACACAATCCCAGGCTGCAGTGTATCTCTTCCTCCTCTCTCCTTACCAAATGAAGGCCCGGGCTGCTCTGGTTTTGGCCGGATACACTGACCACTGTTGAATATTTTCCCGATCGCCCAGCAACAGAGAGAGAAACTAACCTCATCTCTTTTCACATGAATTTGCTTTCCTCCAAAGCGCTCCTGAGAATGAGGATTACCAATATCATAGGTGCATGTCGGGTCATAGTTAACCTGAGTCACAGTTGTCTCCTGGTATACAGCCAATGGGGACAACGGATTATGAATCAGAAATGCTTTCACTGTCCTCAAGTTATGTTAACTAGAGTTTCTAATAATAAATGTAAAAAAAAAAAAGCTTGAATAAAATCCAATCGGATGCATTTATGTCAGTGGTGGCTGGTGTTTTTTCCAAGAGATGGGAAGCACAGATGTTATGTATGTATATATGGATATTAAAAATATGCATATGTGTGGACTTGAAACTGCATTCGACATAAACATTCATCATCTGATTGTTAAAACAATATTCTAACATGCTAACTTTCTAACACGTTTAAGAAACATTTCTTATCATTATCATTGTTGAAAGTGGTTGTGCTGCTTAATATTTTTGTAAAAATTTTACATTTCTAATGAATTGTTTTGATGAATAGAATCTTCTGTAACATTATAAATGTCTTATATTTAAAAAAATATATATAATAAAAATCTTACTAACCCCAAACTTTGGAATGGTAGTTTTTTGTATAAACAGTCAAATGCTGAATGTTGGCTTTGGTGCTCATGTGCTTTGGCTTTGGTGCTCATGCTCAAAGAATTGCAGGTTTGAGTCCATATAGATCTATATTTTTCGAAGGGCAGTGTTGCTGTCTTTTCGAGTCGCAATAATAATGAGCAAATTAATTTGAAGGAAAATTGTTATTGAAGACGTCTGTGCGGCTGTTTTATTGTGAATTAATCCGATTAATTTCACACCTACTTTTAATTGTGGCAAACTAATTAGAAGGGAGAATTGATGACATAAAACCAAATTCAATTATATGCAGCTCACTGGAATGGCGTAATAATCTGATTTCTTAGCAAATTGGATAGAGAGGTTTGATTGGGCTAGCTGGGATGATTCACACTCACACGCTCAAACCCTTGTCACCAAAGCACCACAACAAACCCAATTTTACCTCATCAGGATCTTATAAACTTATCATATCTGAACTTTCTTAGGTTAAACTGACGCCTCATGGCTAAACCAGATATTATGTGTAAGACCCTTACTAGAACATGTCTAGTAAGACATGTCTATAGTATGTTGCTAGAATGATAAAGTTCTTTCTTTCTTTCACACCTTCTTGCTTTCGCACTTTGTCTCTCTCTTTCTTTTTCTCTCTCTCTGTCATATGTCTCTCGAGCTCCTCCTGATGCCCTTCCCCCTTCCGTCTTTTTCTCGGCCTCCTTTTTTCTCTCAATTTCCTCATCTCTATCTGGCCTTCAGACGATTTGTCATGGATCAGACGAGACAATTTGTCATGGATTAGTGCTCTTAACTGTGTGTATGATAGTGAAGGCAGTCACTGGAAAAGCTAAAGAATCCTATTACAGTTCTTTTTATGGTACTGTGCATGTACGTATGTGTGTGCGTGCGTATGCACATTTAAGTATAATTCGGATCGTGCACGAACCTTCGCAAAGCTATTGCACTCAATACGGAACAGCTGAATCATGCGTAACCATATGTGGTGAGATGTTTTATCTGCATATTGGGCGTAAAAGACCATTGTTCTGGTACCTGTTGGTTTGCATAGCTTTATTCATGCAGAACGTTACGAAAGAGTGTTTTGTTCAGTTGTAATAATGGAAATATTTACTGATATTACAAAGATTGCAGTAAGAGATATCTTAATCTTTTTTTCCTGGTGAGCACATGCAGCTCAGCAAAAGCGAGATACGGAGATTATTCATATTTACAAAACAAAACTGTCATTCAGAAGATGGAGCACGGCATATGCATTAAAGGATTTTCTTTGCCAAGTGCAACGAGATGGAACAGGATTAGAGATCTGTTCTCTTATCGCAGCCTCGGTCTGAAAAAAAGGTGGGCATCGAAGCTCTTTCCATCACCATGGACTTATTCATTATGACTATACACATCTCCAGAATGTCCATCGCCGAAGAGCTCCCTCTTAGAATTCTAATTCATGCCAGAGCCTTGATAGCATTTGCATTTCAGAATTTAGGTCTAATTACATGCGCTAATTACAGCTGCATCTGACTCACGTCTTTGTTTGTCCCTGCGGTTGAGTTCTTAGAAGCGCTTTCTGTCAGTCAATTTAGGCAGAGGAGTTTCAAGCGAGAAGCGAAGATGTGGAACCGCAGGCTGGCCCGACCAGCGGTCAATGCTTCTGTTAAGTGAAATGATCCCAGACACCGAATTCCCCATCTGGCTGACTGCAATGCAGGCAGAGTACATGAGCCATGTAAAATGAATTCCAGCCCACAAATCATTGCGACTGTTTTGTGCCTCTCATTCAAAGCGCTATGAATTCTTATTCTGCTGTTTGAAATCACAAGCAGGATATTATTATAAAGCCGTAGCGCTTCTCTCTCTTTTCTTGGCTCTTTTGGTGGATGCTACCGCAGATGGCTTGGACCTAAATATCTAATTTGTTTAGTGACAGTCTGGATTTATAATCCTAAATGTGCCATTTCCTAGACTGTAAACAATCTGGACTTCTCTGAGTATCAGGATGATATTTGGGAATCTCTGGCTGCAGTTATAATTGGAAAGACAAGGGCTAAATTTCCACTATTGATCTCAATGATTGAGCTTAAGGTTGGAGAGCAATTTTAAATTTTCTTTTCTTTTCTTTCTTTCTTTTTTATGAACTTCACCTTTCAGGGGCGTAAGTTTGACTAGAGATGCAGTTATTGACTGAATCGTTCAAAGTGTGATTCAGGTGTAGCTCAATCTCCATGTTGCCACAGGTCATGTTTTTCCTCTGGAGCTGTTATTTTTCTTCATTGCAATGACTTTGTTTTCCCTTTTCAAGAAAATCACAAGCCTGTCTGAATCACTGAATCGTTATTCATTTTCAGACTTACCTCTTTATTAACACACTATTTTGGCAATGTGTGTACAGAAGAACAACAGGAAAAATAAAATATTAAATACTTCATATGAATTACTTATAGTTTTATAATCTCTATAAAACTATAAGTAATTCCTATATTTGTAGCAATAGCCAAAAATCTATAACTTTTGATCAGTAATATGCATTGCTAAGGACTTAATTTGGACAATTTAAAAGGTTTTTTTTTTTTTTTTGCACCCTCAGATTCCAGATTTTCAAATAGCTGTGTCTTGGCCAAATATTGTCTTATCTTCACAAACCATACATCAATGGAAAATGTATTTATTCAACTTTCAGATGATGTATAAATCTCAATTTCACAAAATTGACCCTTGTGACTGGTTTTGTGGTCCAGGGTCACATATATATTATTTATTTATTTATACAAGGGATCATAATTTTTAGCAGTCTATGGCATCAAAAGGTTTGGTTACACTTTACTTGAAGGGGTGTGCATAAGACTGACATGACACCTTCATAATCATGACATGACACCTACATAATCATGACATGACACATGTCATGAATATGAAGGGGTTTTTATGCATGTTTATGACAACTGTCATTAAGTGTCATTCCAGACTTACCTCTTTATTAACACACTATTTTGGCAATGTGTGTACAGAAGAACAACAGGAAAAATAAAATATTAAATACTTCATATGAATTACTTATAGTTTTATAATCTCTATAAAACTATAAGTAATTCCTATATTTGTAGCAATAGCCAAAAATCTATAACTTTTGATCAGTAATATGCATTGCTAAGGACTTAATTTGGACAATTTAAAAGGTTTTTTTTTTTTTTTTGCACCCTCAGATTCCAGATTTTCAAATAGCTGTGTCTTGGCCAAATATTGTCTTATCTTCACAAACCATACATCAATGGAAAATGTATTTATTCAACTTTCAGATGATGTATAAATCTCAATTTCACAAAATTGACCCTTGTGACTGGTTTCGTGGTCCAGGGTCACATATATATTATTTATTTATTTATACAAGGGATCATAATTTTTAGCAGTCTATGGCATCAAAAGGTTTGAAGATCACTATACACATTTAATACACATTTCCACAGTTCACCTGTGTTATCAGGATAATTCTATTGTGATTGGAAAATGATAGAGTCCAAAGCATGGGTTAGTTTCACTAGTTTCAGGGGATCAGGGTATTGCTAAAGTAACTGTGAGCGGAACTAGCCAAAACGTTCTTTTATTAATATCCCTGAATCTTTCTGTTTAATTTGTTTTCATTGTGTTAGTTGGATGAAAGATATGAAGGAGTGAGACTTGATTTTTGTCCTTCGCTAAATGACCTAGTCAACAAACACATCCTTCACCTCTGGCCCCAGTGGTCATTACCTTCCGGAAAGCTTTTTCCCCAGCCTCTATCCCTATTGTTTTACATCCATGACTTGCATGCATCACTGTCTAGTTTTTTTCTGTTGGATCACAGAAACACAGCTCTGAGATTACTTTGTGCTTTCATGGCCGATTTAGCAAAGCTCACTGCGGGTATTTAGAAGAAGCATTATTTATTAGAACTCCCTCAGATAGACACATAGAGGCTTGTACCACTCCACTTTTCTTTTATTGCTTTCTAAAGCAATGACCTCCTCCGGAAATGTGCGTGACATCCTTTTTTAAAACACACTGTGCAATAATATACAGTTTTACCATACTGACCCTTCTGAAAAAAGCTGAAACTAGCTTAAACTGGTTTGCCAGGGTGCATTTTAAAGGTTTCAGAAAGTTTTTGGGTTCAAACAACATATTTTCATGTAGTGGTCAAGCCAAATTTTGGCATTTCATAACTATCGTGCAAATTTATGAATTTGCCATCTCATAAAATATTTATTTCTCATTTATGTTTAATGTTTTCTCATGATCCAGTTGGTTTGAACCAAGTGACTGACTAGCTAAAGCAGCCTGGACATGTAAACAAAATAGATTTTAAGCACAGGAAATGAATTAATTGCTAGTAATGTCTTGTTTCGAAATGAAAAGATTGGCGTTTTTCCCTCCATCTCTATTTCCCAGAAGTCTGTGTATGGCATTACATTATATCAGAGCAGTGGGTGTCCCATTGGAAGGGAGTGTATAATATCTTCCCTGTGGATGGAAAGGGCACAGAGAGCATTGATTACCTCACAGGCAAAAAAAAAAGGCCCTGAACTCTCATAAGCTGAAAACTCTCAAATGGTATATATCTTCCCTTTCACTGCCTGTCACTTCCGTCGTATTGTTCGTCCATTCTGCCGAAGCGAGGATGAAGCAATTATAGTTTTTTACTCTTCGCTGGAGAGGGCAAAACAGGATGACAGTTTGCAATCTCTCCAACTTTTTTGGAATTCATTTGAATTGTCACGCCGAATCCAAAAGCCACAAGTCTGGAGAGGGTATCAGGGCTGGACGTGACAGTTGATTGTGATGTGTTTATGTGTATGTGGGTTCAGAATGGATAGTTGTGGAGGAGGCAGGGAGGAGTTCTCATTAAGGTGGTGTGTGTTTGTGTTGCGTGACAGGTCCTCGCAGGTCCTCGCCTGACATTGTGACACTTTCTGTGACATGGAGGAACAGAGAGGAAGGCAAAGAGAGGGAGGGCAAAAGAGAAAGAGAGAGAAGGTAGCAGCTGCGGATGTTGGTAATATGCCTCGGAGTGGTGTTCTCAGATTTTTTTTTTGACACGCACAAAGGTGCCATTTTGACGTCAAGCATCATGTTTGAAGAATGGCTCTCTGTGGCTCTGCAGCTGTGTCTTAAAGACACCTGCAATTGTTTACATCGTATGCTATTACTGCACCCTTTTTTCCTGGTTCCTTCCATGTTCTTTATCTGTAAGTCCTCATATAATATTGTTTGTCCATGTCACGACAGGTCAACAGTTGAGTTGCCATACAGTGGGGTCCAAAAGTCTAGTAAAGAAAATGCTTCTGTTTTGCATTTTTCTAATTTAATACAAACTTTTTTAAATGACAAATTACCGTGTATTATCTGGGTTAGTATGATGGTCATTTTTGTCTTTTAGATCTAGTAATTTATTCAAAAATGCACTATAAATGCAATTTATACTTGCAGTGAATTCAGCCATCTTTTTTAAATTTACTTTTAAATTACACTTTTTTTATATAAATACTGTACAGGCAAAATGTCCTGATATTATAATCGAAAGGAAATCTGCAGTAGTTTGGTATTCTTTGGTGTATCTGTATATAATTAAAAAAATATTATTTAAATATATAACACGTTTTGACAATAGGGCCAACTGCCTCACTGGTTATTAAAATAATGTCATGTAGTCCCAACAGCATGCAGAAACATAAACATAATATAACAAGTGATGTCATAGTGAAGACCCCTGAAGACCCTTGTGGCTCTTTGTTAAGATCAGAAAGTTTCATAACATATTAAATAATTTTACCTTTTCATGACAAGGCAAGGTTAGGCTGTTTGTATGTTGTACATGTTCCTAAAAACTTCATTATATTTATTAAAGGGGATATCAGATGCCCATTTTCCACAAGTTGGTATGATTCTTTAGGGTCTTTGTGAAAAGTCTATAACATACTTTGGTTAAAATTTCTCAATGGTAGTTTAAAACAACACCGTTTTTACCCTGTCAAAAACAGCTCTGTTCACAGCGGTCCGTTTCAGTGCATGGCCCTTTAAATGCTAATTAGCTCTGCTCACCCCACCCCTCTCTTCCATGCCATTATCATGAAACTGTAAACTTTAGCCGCATTTAGCTGCAGAACTTGCTTACTAGCATTATAGGAAAGGCGATTTGCAATGATTCATAAAAATAAAAAAAAACTTATACTCACTTCTTCTGTAGGGGAAGCTGGATCACGAATGATTCTCGCGAACATAGATGCATTTAGGTAGATCGAGGGGCACATTCCCTTCAAAATAAAACGTAATCCACTGCGTCTTCAGCGGCTCAGATGTCGGGAGTAAATGATGACTGCTATGTTTATTATTACATCCAACAGCAAAACACCTCAGTCTCTTATGATACAATCTTGTCTACCCCTGCTCCGGCGTAAAAACACTGGCGGACTGATGACAGCTCACTCAGGGCGGGTCTAAGGTAAAGCACCAGTGTCATTCAACAATCGTGGGAGGGGCCTTGGCCTGTGTGGCGTACATCAGGCCAGAATCTGTGAATGGCTTGATCTGACAAAGGGGTTATTATTTTGGGTGATTTAAAAAAAAAAAAAGCACTGGGTGGATTTTTATCATTATAGGGTGGTTGTGTACATATACAACCGACACACATTTATGTTCAAACACCATGTAAAAGTGAATTTTGCATCTGATGACCCCTTTAAAGGGTAGATGCATTTAGGAATCTTTAAGATTACTTACAACAGAACAGCAATGCATTTTATGGATGACCGTTTCATGAACCTAGGAGAGGAGTTAATTCTGACTTTTCTATTACAATCTGGCGCTTCTGAATCAGCTACTGTTTTGTTATTAGTTTAAGTATTTGCTATTGACTGTTCAAATGCAGAGTTTTGCGCATCGTGTGTGTGTGTGTGTGTGTGTGTGTGTGAGAGAGAGAGAGAGAGAGAGAGAGAGAG
>NW_015505460.1:1134378-1139429 GCF_001515645.1 Sinocyclocheilus grahami
GAGAGAGAGAGAGAGAGAGAGAGAGAGAGGGAGAGGGAGGGGGAGAGGGGGGAACTCACATCACAGTGGAGTCAGCTGTCTTAACCGTGGCTTGTGTACTGCACACATACCAGCTTCATCACGGTGTGATGTCACGCGACTCTGTTCCCCTTCCGGGCTCTGTCTTTACATTTATTTTGAAAGATGAAGCTTGCGATTATGGTAAGGGGTGTCCGACGAGTGCTTGTGGTGTTCGGGCCAATCACAATGCACTGGGTCAGCTGGCCAATCAGAGCAGACTGCGCTTGTCGGAAGGAGGGACTTTGTAGAAAACTAAGCATTTGAGAGAGGTGGGGCATAGAGGACCTACAATAATGCTCAGTTTTTGAAAAATAATGTGTTTTTTGAACATTAAAGCATGTCAACATATTCTGTTACACCAAATACACAAAATAATGATCTTTAAAAAAGCATCATATGACCCCTTTAATGAATAATTAATGGTATCTTTTTAAACACACTTTTTGGAATTTTTAAGTAGTTTTTTTTTTCAACACATTCTCAGACTTTTGGATCACACTGTACTGTAGGGTAAACGTACCTATTAAGCTCACCAAAATCTACATTGAGACATTTTTAGTGCACAAGATATTGGTTTCAGTACAAAAAGTTATGTTAAAATAAAAGATTAACCTTTCACACAAAAATATTTAATTTTATTTTAAATGACAAAAGCATTTCAATTAAGATATACATCATTAAATGCAAAAAGTCCGGCTGTGCTTAATGGTACGTGTTTGTACCCTTTAAGCACACCCCTGTTCCCATTAAGCTCACATCATGTTTTATTTAAAATTCTTGTTTATTTTAAACAGCCTTTTTAAAGAATAATTGAATTTTTTTTTAAGTTTTTGAATTGAAGTCAAACACACACAACAATCAAGCAACAAGGCATTCAATTTGATCAGTTATATATTCATAATGAAATGTCATTTAAGCACATTGCAACATCTAGACTAGTCCATGTTCAGCTAAGTAACACAAATTCAAAAATCAAATAAAACAAACCAATCAAACATTTCATTCACGGGGATGAACACAGAAACTAGCCTCATTATGAAGCCTCTTATTAAATGGATGTAAACTTATCTATAGTCTCTTATGGCTGGAATACACTACATGATTTTTGCCCCAATTTTCCACTGATTTACAGTCTGGAGAAGTTCACAGTAGTTGCCAAAGGTCAGAGCCAGTCTGCAGATTTGAGTTGACAGAATCTATAGAAAATCAATGAACTTAACTTAAAGTGATAACCATCAGTTAATATTTAAAGTCTGTTTATGAAGCATTTACATAGACGTTCAATGTGGAAGAGCTTAAAGAGAGCACACTGAGCTTAATTGGAGCAGAAACAATTTTTAATAAATTTCATGTAATATTAAAAATACAAGATTTTGTTATGAACAACTATTATTAACAATATCTATGAAATTATACTTTTTCTTATTGATGTCACACTGAAGCTGTGTGATTTTCATAGTAGTGCACCCTTTAAGCTCACCTTAAAATAATATGAAATCTTTAAAAAATACTGCTGTATAAAACCACAGACCAGCAATAAACTGTTAATTTGCAATATTATGGATGTAAAAGTACTAGCCAGTAATTCCTGTGAAGTAATATATTAGTGTAGCACACAATCCTTATACAGCTAGTCAGCTAACTGTGTTCTGTAGCATCTGCGCTATGTTGCTAAAACTATCTTTTGGATCTAACTGTAATTAATTCCCACATCCAAGTTCCAGGTTATAATATGCAAACGTCTAAACATTAATCTCTTAATTTTACAATAAGTAGTGAAACTTACCCAAAATAAAGGCTTAAATATCTTAAAAATGCACATTTAAGGGGCTCCTCTTTTGGTGAAAGTTTTCAGACAGCTTTCAAAATGGCCGCCAGACAGTGTGAACACATGGATATTCATATCTCAGTGTGCAATGATCTGATTGACTTGAAATTACAGGAGGTATGTAGTAACAAACACAGCAATTTGTTAAGACATCAAGTATGATAATACATTATTTTTTCTTTTTATAATCTGAGCTCAAATATGGAAGTGTGCTTAATGGGTATGCGAGCTTAATAGGTATGTTTACCCTATATCACAGCCAAACTGCTGTATAGTTTTTCTCCATTCCTTACTTATCTCTCTCTGCCTTTTTTCCTTTTTTTCTTTTAAATGTAACCTGTCCAGCACTCTTAACACCTTTGAGATGTTCTCCATTACATTTAGAAAATCTCCCCCTTGTCTCGGTGCATTACTGAGACACGTGAGCTCTGCCAGCTACGGCTCCTTACTCTCGTCCGCGGCTGCTCGAATGCAGGGGTGTGAAGAATTACTGTTCCGCTGGAATTAGCCTGAGCACCACTTCAAGTCTAAATCAATGAAAGAGATTTAAATTACACTTAACAGATGAAAGCCCCTTCACCTCTGATAACGCACTCTACCCAACGACTACGTAATGGGCAAACACTCTCAGAAGCAGCGTACTAGTCATGTAAGAGTCCATTCCCTGGTTACTGATTGCAGTTTTTTATTCTTGCTTTATGAATGTCTTTGGTTTTTCCTATGTGGCTATGAATACTGTCACACTATGTCTATATAGCATATATAGGCTCCTTTTTGTGAGTTTTGTGTATCACAGATAATCCCAGAACAAGTGGAAAATTGCATTAGATTGCTCAGATTTGCCTCTTTCTTAGCTTTCATGGGAGACTTGTTGTTTTACAATTATTTTGTTTGTTCGTTGTGTCTGCTATCTATCTATCTATCTATCGTTCTATCTATCATTCTATCTATCGTTCTATCTATCGTTCTATCTATCGTTTTATCGTTCTGTCTTTAGTTGTTTCTGTCGTTCTGTTATTCTATCATATGTGATGTGATATTATATCATAAAACATTAGTCACATTTAAATGCAGACTCAAAACTCATCTGTTTAGCTGTGCATTTATTGAATGAGCACTGTGCGATGTCCGAACTGATTGCACTATATTATATGTATAATCGTTTTCCTTAAATTTAAATTTTAAACCTCTTAAATCAAAAATTTTTTTTATATAATTTTCAACGTTTTTAAATTTCTTGTTTTATTGTTGTGATTATTGTTTTTATTTTATTTTATGTAAAGCACTTTGAATTACCATTGTGTATGAAATGTGCTATACAAATAAACTTGCCTTGCCTTGCCTATGTCGTTCATTGTGTTAATCTGTCTGTCATTCTGTCTGTCTGTCTGTCTATCATTCTATCTGCTATTGATTCTATCGTTCTAGTCATTCTTTTGTTCTCTCTCTCATTCTATGTATCTATTGTTCTGTCTCTCTTATTGTTGTTTTAGCTATTCATTTTAATTCTATTTCCTTGCATTAAAATTCAAGTGACAATTCCACAACCTTTCTGCTACACCAATTAAAATACAGGAAATTCATTGGAATTTAAAAGTAGTTCTTCTCAGTTCAATTCTGAATGGAGCACAATCCTGTTTTAGACTTGAAAGGATTTGGTTCTTTAGTCATATGGAGGAAATTCTACATGAATCGGGTCATGGTCATGGTGAGTAAAACGATATCACAGAAACATACTCAGATTAATTGGTTTTAAGGCTGCGCTGACGCTTACATCGTTTAATCCCAAAATGGCCCTCATAAAATGATGCCCTCGTTGGTCTAGAATTACATCTTTCCTTCAGTCTAGTTTTAGAGGAAACATAAGCTCAGATGAGTTGCAGTTTCGGCCTGAAATGCTAGCCGATATTTATTATTCAGGATCGAGCGCGATAGCCGCGGGGCCGGAGAAGAGAGTGCTCGGAGGCTGCAGATGGCACAAGCCCAGAGAAGATGCACAGGATCAATCCCTGAAAAATGACCAGCATCTATCATTATTTGCAGATGCGGCTCTTGGGAGACGCAGAGACTCATCATCGAGGGCCGTGCTGTTCGGGCATTTACATCTGTCTGTGTGCGCGTGTGTGTGTGTATTTGTGTCGCTATGCAGACAGATGGTCTCCATTTGATCAGGGAGTGGTAGTAATGGCAGAGGAGATGGTCTAAACGAGTACCTGTCACCAGGACTCATGAGTTGGCCATCATCTCAGCTTCCCCCTCCATAAATATGTTAACATTGTTAAATGGGCCACGGTCTGCAGCTGCCCAGCTGAGGATTGCGCCGCCAGGCACATTGGGCGCGTTGCCATCTGCACATTTTTTTAGAGAGGGCTTGTGTCAAAATTTAACACCTGAGCATCTCTTAAAACAATTATATATGTAGATCATATGTCATACGGCTTGTTTATCAAAGGTACACTCTTAAAAATAAAGGTTTAAAAAGTGATGCCAAAAACTTTTTTTTTTGTTCCCAAAGAACCTTTTAGTGAGCTGTGCTTAAAATAAAAAAATTTTAATAGTGTGACAAACTTTTTTAGAACAGCTCAAGAACTCTTTTCTCCTCTTAAATGCTCTTCTACTCTTAAATAGAGGGTCAGAGTTGAGAACCTCTGCAACCTTCTTGGTTCCCCAAGGAACCTTCTTAAAAATATTTTAGAATCCTTTTTCCCACTATAAAGAACCTTTTGTCTTTATAGAATGGAAAGGTTCCACGGATGTTAAAGGTTCTCTATTTGCATTGATGGTTTATTTTTAAGACTATATAAAGAACCTTTTGTGCATTGGAAAGGTTCCATAAATGTTGAAGGTTCCCATTCAGTCAGTCACGTTCAACGTTACGTCAGTGACTGACGAATTGGGATCTCGCCCGAGAGCCCAATCACCTTCGAGTGTTAACTAAACAAGCCAATGACAGTTGGCGTGCGTGTTTCGCCACGCGCACCCCGCCCCGAAGTAATTTGAAAACGAAATAAATTAGACATGGTGCAGTCTGTTGAGATGTTGAGACAAGATTTAGTATCAGTATTCAATTAAATCACAATGAAAAGTCTGTTGTCCATTTCACAAAGCATCATCATAAAAAAAAATTGTATTTTGGGGCTTGAAGGAAATGGGAAATTATATT
>NW_015505460.1:1145428-1159046 GCF_001515645.1 Sinocyclocheilus grahami
CTTCAGGGAACGAGGGTTACACAAGTAACCTAGACGTTCTTTATGGAACCATCAATGCCAAAAAAGAACCTTTATATTTAAGCGTGTATAAAGAACCTTTTGTTGCAATTTATTAGTTGCAGTTAATTAACACTGAATAATAATAAATATAAGTTATAAGAATTTTGATTGCTTTAATGTTTGTGATTGTTGTTAACCTTCACAATATATTCAAATGATCTACATTTCCCATGAGCAGCAGCGCGAGAGACGAGGAAGGGAGAAGTATGCTGGGATCGTTGGCCTGCTGTGAGCCGTCTGTTTTGTTAATCCTTTTATCGTCATTTTGTTTTCTCATAAACTTTGTTCAGTAAAGTTCCCGCAAAGCTGAGTTGTTCCCTGATTCGTTATTTCACTCCAAACTACTTCATTAAAGGTTCCATCAATGTTAAAGTTTCTTTATGGAACCATCAATGCCAAAAAAGAACCTTTATTTTTAAGTGTGTATAAAGAACCTTTTGTGCATTGAAAGGTTCCATAAATGTTCAAGTTTCTTTATGGAACCATCGATGCCAATAAAGAACCTTTATTTTTAAGAACGTAGAAGGTGAAACTTTTCAGCATAATAGCAACAAATCCAGCCTGTTGCCTGACTCTAGATATTCTTCCGTTCAGCACGTGCCACAGATTATATCACATGCGAGGCAATAATATTCCAGTAGCATGTAAACAAACGCTGATGCCACGAATGGCAGTCTTATTAAAACCGTTGTTATTGCACATTTAGTCATTTAGGCGATGTGTCAGAGTTTATATTCCCGGCTTATCTTGACACACTCGCAAATCCATTTTTGAAGGTTAGATTTTAAAGGCAAGAAAAATTCCACTCTTATCGCCCTTTTTCTTGGTCTTATGAGATGTTAGATTACACGTTTTACCCTGAGCGATAGACAGAAACTAATCTACGCAGCTAGTAAAAAACGCACTCGGGCCATAAAGGCAACAGCTCCGCAGGCCTAAATCATGATATTAGTTCCTTAATGGCCCGATATAAAGCTGTTTATCGGATAGATGCCGCCCGGCCCCGACGAGAACACTTTGAGATCATTGCGAGAGAGCTCTCCCGTGACACATTGAAGGAGACCTGTCAGTTCTGGAATCCTGAACCATTTTTATCTCAGCAGATGAGTCTCGTATTTGCTTCGTAACTGAGGCACTTTCAGGTTAACTGGAGGCTTTGCTGCAGACTGCATATTTATCAATATTGTGAAGACAAATAGGTGAGCGGAACTGCTGTCCATGCACTTCTGAAACGCTTCTTCATTAATCTTATTGACTTAAGGTTATGTTTTAGCCCCGTGCTTGTGTGATTTCCATCTGTGCGGCTCTGCATGGGTGTGTGCGTGTATGTGTGTGTGTGTGTGTGTTTAAGTGTCACAGGAAGCTTTTGTCTTTCAGCCAGCATGAAGAGGAGCACTATTATACTATATAAATAACTGTGCAATTAGCATTTGAATGGTAAAAGAATTAATTTTCAATGCTTTCAAATGACGCTGACAAATTAGCAGTCATTATATGTCACTGAATCCTAATTGACTGAATCCATTGATGAAGCCAGCATATTTAAAGGGACAGTTCATCCACAGAATATTTCGTCAGTTAGACGCCGACTTCAAGGTCATGGATGATAACTTCAATCCAGTCTTGAGTGCTACGATGTCAAGATCTTAAAATGACACATGTAGTCTTCAGTCATTGTAAACCAAAAAAGTTACATAATTAATATTCATAATGTTTGTTTTAAGTGGTAATGTTTAGATGGTAGCAAAAAAAGTCAAGTAAATAGATTTTTTATATTTTTTATAATTAATGTATTTATCATTAGTATAATTTCATGTATTGTTATTATTATTACATTATGTATCATGCCTTGTTATATATTATATTATATTATATTAATAAGACTTAGTAAAGATCATTGTAAATTGGTGGTGGTGATGATGATGATGATGATGAGGATTATTACATGTATTAAACAGCTACATACCAAATAAATGTACATAATTGTTTTAATATATTCTATTATTATATTGGGTTAGATTAGATTTTCATGAATAATAATTATTATTACTGTTATTTTTATTTTTATTTCAGTTAATCCCCAATAAATTAATGCATGTACATGAAATATTGTTATGAGTTTAAATTTGCCTATACTTGTGCAGTGGTTCACAATGTACGAAGGGGAAATTTAGCTACAAATTATTAACAGGCCGAGGTTATCATACCTCTAGTTTACTGTTATAGCAGACAATTCTTCAGAATTTGAAGATCAAACTCTTATTTGTAAAATAATCAATAAGTAATTTGAAAACGAAATAAATTAGACCTAGTGCAGTCTGTTGAGATGTTGAGACAAGATTTAGTATCAGTATTCAATTAAATCACAATGAAAAGTCTGTTGTCCATTTCACAAAGCATCATCATAAAAAAATTGTATTTTGGGGCTTGAAGGAAATGGGAAATTATATTCATTTGTCTGTCTTTCTCATTCTCATCTTCTTATAAACTCTCATTATTCTTCTATTCAAATTGATAGTCACCTCCAACTTGTTGAGTCTTATCATCCAAACCCTCTTTCGATGACAACCACACACACGCAGATGTATCATTCACCCCATAAAGAATAAAGATGGGATGTTACATACATACATACACACACTACCGTTCAAAAGTTTGGGATCAGTAAGACTTGTAATGCTTTTTAAAGAAGTCTCTTATGTATATATATTTGCCTAAACAAAACCTCCCAGATCATTTCAGCTCCTGACTCAGCTCTGCTAAACAAACTCCAAATGCTGTCCAAACCGGGATGAGGAAAATCAGAAAAAAACGAGAAGAGTGTCTTGCATAAACAAGTTTCTTTTTCCAAAAAGCTGAGACCCAAGCCTATCTGCCTGATTCTGTTTTTAGGCCTGATCGAGGACTCTGCCACTCTCCGTATGATAATTGTCCTACTGCTCTAGCCGGGCGCAACCAGCACAAACATTTCTCAGCCAAGAGAATGTGTCAAGCATTGTATTTAGCACTCATTCGCACCGCTTCTCTGGTCTAAATCCAATTTATCAGCCGTAATGGACTACAGAAATTGTCTCTTTAAACAGCCGTCTGACAGCCAGCGGGTTAAAGCAGCGATAGTGCCGAATCATATGGTTCTAATGGAGTAGACGAAAGAAGGGGGAGACAGCGAGGATCAGATTTGGGTTGTTAGAGAAAGCATCAAAACTTTCTGAGCCAGAGAGCAGGTCCAAAAAATGACACTCAAGTAGGGTTCCTGGGTGAGCAGCTTTTGTTGCTTCTGGAACAGTCCTATCAACCAATCAAAGCTCTAACCCTATAGTCAGGTCAGTATCTTTGGGGCTCTTGCGCTGTAATTTAACAAAGCATTTCTGTAAAAGTGTACTGTATATTAGACCATGAAAGGGAAATATATCTCTGGTACTAAAAAATTATTTTTACTCAATATAATAGATTATTTTCGCAATGACTAGAATGGACAAAAATAAAATCAACAGAATGTAATCTTGCAAGATGGAAATTAAGAGCTAAATTAGCCATTAGTGACTGACAGTTATCGTTATATGAGGGTGTTCACTTACTGATTTATCTTTTTTTGACAATTTTCATACCATTTTTCTCAAATGTTATTTAACTGGATGGATTTTTTTGTTGTTGTTGCTTACTACAAAATATCACAGAATCGTTTAGCTTCAGAATTCTTTCCTAATGCTTGCCGTATGTGCTGTTGTTTCCACAGCAAATATATGTCACTTCCTGAATGATGATGGTATTAAATATTTTGTGTTTGTTAAACAGATAATACAAAAGATTGACAGGATGGAAAAAGATTTTGAAATAATATTTAAAGCTACAGTCAAAACGCATTTTATTTTTAAACATTTTTATTATAGAAAGTGGAAAAAATATATATATATATTTGGTCATTTGTGCCAGTTTTTCACTAGTTTTTTTTTTTTTTTCCATAATTTTTTCTATGGGCCAGATTTGCAAACTGTCTTTTTGCATTACAATATTACTGTCAGTGAAAAATGAATGCGGAAGAGACGTGGATACAGTCATTTTTGCACCTGACCTTATTGACTACAGTCAAAACGCATTTTATTTTTAAACATTTTTATTATAGAAAGTGGAAAAAATATATATATATTTGGTCATTTGTGCCAGTTTTTCACAATTTTTATTTTTTTTCCCCCATAATTTTTTCTATGGGCCAGATTTGCAAACTGTCTTTTTGCATTACAATATTACTGTCAGTGAAACATTAATGCGGAAGAGACGTGGATACAGTCATTTTTGCACCTGACCTTATTGAATAAACATTTATAGGAATTTCCCTTTCAGACGCAAAATTTATGGGAGGAGAGTATTAAAATGAATCACGCAACACGATTTACTAACGTTTGTGCTCGTCAAATTACTGGTATTTGCGGCATTATTTAACTTCCAAAAAAAGAATGTCTTGCAGTAGGTGGTAATTTGCGCTGCTCTTGGTAGATTGCACTGGTCATTATGGAAATGATCTGGATGCGTCTGTGTTCTTTAATGTGCGCATTGTCAGTAAATCACCCGCAGAATTTTCCCCTCCAATCTGCGCTTTTATGGAATTGCACTCTACACTGTAAAAAATGATTGTGATTTTAACAGTAAAAGACTGTAAAAATGCTACAGTAAAAACCTGTTAACTGGTTAACAGTAAGTTTCCATACTATATACGGTAAATAAATGTAATTACATTTAATGTAATTTCCCAGTAAAATACTGTTAAAAATACGGTTTTTGGAAGTGAAAAAGAAAAAGTAATTGTATAATTTACAGTGAAAAACCGCAAATTGACACTCCCAGAATTCCCTGCATGACACTTCATATTTTATGTTTTTTTTGTTGAAATAACATGTTTCATCTTAGTTTTTTCTTATCAGTTGTGTACATTAGGGTTTAATCTTACATCTAATGTTAAATTAATGTTTATTGCATTATTTCAGTATCGTGTGTGTCACCATGATGGGGTTTAGTGTTTGTGTGAATGACATTATGTGCACCTTCTATATATAAGTATTGCCCTCCTCAGCTCGTAAGAAAAGCTGTTTGTGATGAGCTTTGGTTCATCATGTGACTTTCTCATCACCAGTTTTTGGTGGTTATCAGTTCATTACAATGGTTCAAAACAGATATTAACACTTCAATATGTTGGTTTATTATATATAAGTATTGCCCTCCTCAGCTCGTAGAAAAGCTGTTTATGATGAGCTTTGGTTCATCATGTGACTTTCTCATCACCAGTTTTTGGTGGTTATCAGTTCATTACAATGGTTCAAAACAGATATTAACACTTCAATATGTTGGTTTATTAACATAACATCAGTTAATGAAATACGGTATTTTATTGTAAATTTAAGTTAAGTCTGTAAAACCTAAAATGTTGCTGCCATATTTTTTACGGTGAAGTTCTGGCAACCACAGCTGCCGGTATTTTATCGTAAATGTCACAGATTTTTTTTTACAGTGTCACGTTAATTTGCCGTTAATTTGCCGTTTAGCAAATCTGTCCCTATATCTCTTGTAATCAACATTACTGTTTTAATTTAAAATAACATTTTTGCATATTGACACAAGAACATCATCTACTTAGAAAAATCTGTAGTTCATAAGGAATATTGCTCCAGGAACAACACAATATTTTGATCCAGGAACTATTATAAAAATCATGTCAGGCAAAGAGGCATAGAGAGAGGGAAAGGAAGGTGACAAGTTTGAGTGAAAACATTTTTTAACTCTGGAAAGGTGAGGGAGGTTGAGATACCAAAGACAGCTTGTACCTGTACATACAGACAGTAGTATAGAGATGTTGTGAAATGTAGAGCTGGTCTACTTTTTAGCTTATTCTGGCCAAGAACCACCCACTTAAAGAAGAGTCGGGAAGGAAGGATGACTCTCTCAGGCCGTCATGCAACGTTTGCCAAATCGAGCATCTCGTTCTGGAAGTGCTTGTTGTAGCAGCCTGGTGTCTTGTAAACATGACTTTATGACTTATGACACATCTCTCATTGGACCAATAAAATCACCCTGACTTGCCAGCCGCTCAGATTTAGATGATTGTATGATTTTGAGTACAATATACTTCACAGACATCACGTCACAAAGCGGCCGAGAGGAACTGGCTAAGCAGTGAGTAGGGAAACAAATAGACATTATTCATTCCTTATACTGCAAGATTTTCCTTCTTCTCTGCTAACTCTGCCAGGGCTGTTCAACAGAGTGTGTGTTCACAGATCTGCATAACAGAGCTGGTTATTGTCACATACTGTGGATACCTGCAGTCTCTGAGGGCAATGCTGTGCCCGTGATGACTGTGTGTTTGTCAGATGGAGGACTGCAGCTGTCAGTTGTCAGCTTCTGTTGTGATGAAAAGGGATTGAAAGAGCAGCAGTCTCTCTCTCCTCTCTCTAGCTCCTCACTATGTGCTGCTCCAAATGACTTTTTAAGGTTGACTTGCTGGCTCAGAAGACTTTTAATCTTTTCATTGTTGTTGAAAACCTTGAATGAAAAAGAGGCGAGACTTTAAAGTTCACAACGTTCTGATTAAAGGCTGACGTCACGCGCCTGATTATGAAAGCATGTTACGTACAGTACATGCAGCAGTTAGGCTCAGGATGCCCTCTGAGTGTCCTTAAGGTGTTAGTGTGTGTCAAGTATCCATTGAAAGGAATCTGTGGTTCTTCTCTGGAATACAGATGGAAGGATGATCCTTGTGAAGTCAATAGAAAGATCTGAATGAGAGAGGAGGGGACGTGTGACGGTAGTCAATGCTGGAGCGGCAAAAATAACTTTGAACACCTGAGTGGACGGGTGTAAATATTGTTTGCAGCAGTGGGCTGGTATGTGATTGAGTTTTGTTTTGTTTTGGTTTGGTTTGATTTTCAAACAAACAGTGCATGTCCAGTTACATTCAGTATCTTTAACACAGTAAAAATGTATTACAATTTCCCACACTGTTTTTCAGTACGTGATCACAAGGAAAAGCCACTATAACCATATTTAGTGATCAACAATCATATTTACCTACATATATTTTTTTAATAAAATTATTTTGTACAAGAAAATTTATGTTGCACAGGCATTTCTGTGAACAGTTTTGAGTTTGACTTTGAATCTATTTGATGAAATGATTCACTGGAATGATTCAACACTACCCTAGTCTAACAGCACAAATTAGTCTAATTAGTCACATTATTAGACTAATTTTTCCCTGTTATTATCAATTATTTTCTTATGAGTTGAGGTTATGTGAGTGTTAAGATGTTTTAATAGCCTCTCTGATATTTAAAAATGTATATTCAAATCTGTAATAGGACTTGATTAATTTGTGTTTTCAACTCAAAAATCTTCATGTATTAAATATCAAATCAAGGTAAATAATTCTGTTTAGTACTACTACCATTTGTTGGTATATTGGTGTGTGTAAATGATTAACTAGAAGTCACCATATTTTCACTTAGTTGAAAACAGTCCAACCATGAATATTTTTTACTTTTATTTTTACTGCGTTTTACTACTTGGGTTAAACATTCTGAATATAATTGACTTCAGTGGATGTTTGCTTGATATTTACACACTTTCTCTAATTTAAAAAAGGTTTCAGAGAAAATACATAAGTATCAAGCCTATATCGAATGTCATCAGAAGGCTGAGAAATATCAAGATATGATTTTTTTTGCCTGTATCGCGCAGCTCTAGCGTGAAGGAGCAGTCATGGATTTCAGAGCTGATGAATGCCGTGTCCTCTCTTGCTTTATGTGCCGAGGCTCTTTCTGTCACCTAGAAGACTCTCATTCTCTCTCTCACTCTCGCTGCCTTTTGCTCCAGGGAGTAATGTGCCATTATCTTTTAATCAGGTCCCGTGTCTCAGGACTCGGGCTGATATGAAATGCATTTGGTGGATCAATGTTTTCAGACCTCACATCTTGTTTTAATCAGGCTATCATCTCTTCTCACCCTCTCCAGCAGACAGAGCATCTGAGCGTCTGAGTGTTTTTTCTCAGGGTTTTACACACACACACACACACACACATATGGCAAAACCTGAAGATGGATCCTATTCTCAGCTTGTGGCTTGCTCTTTGAGTAGTACAGGCAATAGAATAATATTTTGAAGTGACACTTGTGGAATTTTGAAGTGTGGTTGAATCAGCTGAGGTTAAATTACTTATAAGCAATATGCGGAATGTTACTTTTAAAAGTGACGTTACATTATCACGTTACTTGTACTCAAGGGATCACACATTCCCAGAATGGTAGCAATATGCTTGTCTTACATTTTAATTCAGTTGCTGGAATATTTTTGTACTCCTCGACATACTTCCCATGCAACAATTATACCCCTATATAGATGTTTTGCAGCTTGCTGTCTAGACCATTTCATTGATTTACTTATAATAGGAGTTTTGTTACGTCACGTTGCACTGCTCGCTTGTAGCGTACAGTGTATGTGGTATCATTCACATTGCTTATATGGGGAAGGCCATATGAGGTAATATCAATAACTAAATTAAATATTAGCATGTTACATACTATGGTGTAAATTCAGTAAGTAACTAATTTAACTTAATTCAATCCAATCGCTTACTCCAAATATAAATCTGATTGCGTAATGTGCCGTTTGTATAGCATTAACCATCAACAAAGCACACTGAAAAAATTTAGTTTTTACTCAGAAATTGCTAGTAAATTTCTCAATTACAATTTAGGGAAGTCGTGGCCTAATGGTTAGAGAGTCGGACTCGTAACCTAAGGTTGCGGGTTCGAGTCTCGTACCGGCAGGGATTGTAGGTGGGGGGAGTGAATGTTCAGCGCTCTCTCCCACCTTCAATACCATGACTGAGGTGCCCATGAGCAAGGCACCGAACCCCCAACTGCTCCCCGGGTGCCGCAGCAAAAATGGCTGCCCACTGCTCCGGTGTGTGTTCACGGTGTGTGTGTTTTCACTGCTGTGTGTGTGTGCACTTTGGATGGGTTAAATGCAGAGCACTAATTCCGAGTATGGGTCACCATTCTTGGCCACAGGTCACGTCACTTTCATTACAAAAAAACAAAACAGTAAGCGATATATTGCCATATATTGAATTAAAAATGGCTATTCTACTATTAAAGCAGAAAACCTGAAGCATTTTCTTTTAAAACATACTCTAATTATTTTTGTTTCTAATTGTAATTTTTTTTAGTGCCTATAAAGTTATAGTATTTGCTAATAAAAATGAGCTGTTTAGAGGTTGTATCCTTGATTTTAATGTGCACTCAGGATTTTTGTGCATAATGAAATAAGCACACTACCATTCAAAAGTTTGAAATGAGTTATTTTTTTGTAAGAAATTAAAACTTTTATTTAGCAGTGATGTATTAAATTAATCAGAAGTGACAGTACAGACCTATATAACATTACAAATGATTTTTAATTCTATTAATTAAAGAATCCTGTTTAAAGAAACACTGTTGCCCCAGAAATACACTTCTGAAAAGCTTTTTCATCACAGGAATAAATTACATCTTAAAATGTATTGAAATCGAAAACTTTGACAATATTACTGTTTTATTGCATCAGTAAATATGCACCCTTGGTTATTATAAGGGATTTCTTTAAAAAACAGTCAAATATCTTATCTTTTTCTTCAATTTTAATTTGTACGCTTACATTAAATGATTCCAGTCATATCAGTCTTCTAGAAAATCAGATTTAAGCCATAAGTAAAAATACAGAGTGCACCTTTAAGTATTAAAAACATTAAATAATTTTGGTTTAATAGCTTATTTGCGAGTAGCATTGCTAATTGAGAAGTAGGAGCACACATTTGTACCCATCTAACAGTTCATCTAAAATTAAGGAAAATACAGTGATCCAGAAATAATGGAAGTGCATATGCTGCAACAAGCTGACTAAAATAATGGAGTAAAAGGAAGAATGTACCTGGCATTTTGCCAGTCTGATAAATAAACAACTTCTCTAACCGCATCTTCCCTCCACTTAGTCAACAAATGTTTCCTAAACTGCAGCCTGCAGCAATAACAACTCAAACAGTATATACAGCATATACAGTATTTGTCATGTCTTGACAAACATTTGTAAAATCTGGTATGTCAGTGTAAAAATAACACAGGGTGACAGAAATACACTGAGCGTATTATTACAAAGCCATGAGATCCTGGGACGAATCTTGCGCTTGCATTGATCAAACAAGTTCAACTGAGCGTACTCTGAGTCCGGTGAATAAGTGAACCCTGGATAGAAAGGTCAGCACAACTCTGTGCATTATTCATGATGGAGAGAGAGAGAGAACATTGAGCAAAGTCTCGAGGGGTCTCACCTCTGTTGCACTTTTGACCCACCAGCACCCCCGCAGTATGTCTTTTTTCCGTAAGCCAACCGGATCCAACCACCCTTTTAATAGCAGCAGAATCACTGTGGCTTGCGGGAATGCTGGCAGAAGCCTGGCAGACCCCACTTTACCTCCTCCGGGGCTTTAACATAACTTTGATCTTCAGTACAATGCCCATGTGAGATTCCCCTCCCTCTTCTTGCCTTTGATTTGGTTCCAGGCTTTTAGCAGATGATTAGGAGACAGAAGCCACGGAGGGTTAAAGTAATAGCACAACTGAAAACCGAGAACGTACTATTTATTTCTTTTACAGAGCAAATTAATTATTAAAGTTTTTTTTAATAGTTTATAATAGTTTTATAGAATGATATTGTAGTTTGTAATAAGATGTCATAAATTCTGTAAAAAAAAATTGTGTGTGTCTACAGTATGTTAAATATAAATATATATTTATACATGTACAGTATATTATACAATTAATTAAAAATATACTTATATTTAAATATACTCTTTATTTAATGAACAAATTATATATAAATAATGCAAATGTAATAAATTGTATATTTTATTGCATTTAAAAAGCAAGTGCCAAAGTACAATAATAAATTATACACACACACACACACAAATATGCTACTTATATATAGGTCTTACTAAATTAGTGTAGTTATTTTATTCATTATATTATTAAATTATTAATTTGTGTTTAATTCAATTTTAAAATAAAATTGAATAAGTAATATAATAAGATAAACACACACACACACACACACACACATATATATATATATATATATATATATATATATGTATTATATAATCTAATAAAGCGTAATTAGTATTTATTATTCATTATACATTATTAAATACATGTAATTGTTTCATAAACTGCATAATTGCATTGCTATTAATTACTAAAATTTTATATAAAATTATGATTTGCATATATAGCATAAAATGTATATGGCAAAATATTGTATTTGTTATATTTTACTACTATATGCAAATTATTTTAATAATAATAGATTATATTAATAGTGATTCATAGTAATTCATTTTTATGCAGTTTATTGAATTATAATTATAAACTCTTCAAATTTATTTTTCTTTATGAAGCATACAAAATCCACTTGACTCAAAAATCTCAGTTTAAATAGGCGTGATGCATTTGTGTTTGTGTTTATATGAGTAGGTTTGCAGGTAAGTGTATAAATATGTTATTTTCCTGGGATTTATCCAATGGGGATTGGCACGCATGTCTGTCACCCCACAGACATTTAAAAAGCTTCCAAGGAATATGCATATTTGTGTGTGTAT
Organism: Sinocyclocheilus grahami; assembly: GCF_001515645.1. Lineage (NCBI taxonomy): Eukaryota > Metazoa > Chordata > Actinopteri > Cypriniformes > Cyprinidae > Sinocyclocheilus > Sinocyclocheilus grahami. The sequence goes on from NW_015505460.1 coordinate 1,157,173, forward strand.
GGTCACATATGCTCCTGTAACCGTGTCTGTGTGTTTATACAATTCTCCCTAGCGATAGCTGGTTTAATAAGGCTGATGAAATATTAATGTGGTCCTCTGGTTTAATGACTCATAAATTGAATTTGAATATTCAGCAGTCTTGCCTTCTCATAACTGGCTTGTAGACTTGTTAAAGGGGAAGAGAGAGAGAGAGAGAGAGAGAGACAACAAGATAAAAAGAATATTGCCTAATTTAAAGCTCATAGAGGCAGTGGGAGATTTTGATGCAGGAAATAATATATTTTAGTGAGAGAAAAAAAGATCGGTTTTGATTTAATTTGCAAATATTGTGGTACACTTCTAGAGAAAGTGTACTTCTACAGTGTAAAAAATACTTTTTTAAAGCTGCATATAAAGTTATTGGAGTACATTTTACATAAATACTATTTCAGTCTTCCTAAAAAAAATCATGTTTAATTTATTGTTACTTGCCATGTCTTTGTAAATAATTTGTGAAATTCACAAGCAATTTCTGAGTAAAAATGGTTTCTAGAACATTTTTTTTTTCGGTGTAAAAATAAACAACATAAAATGTGAACATAAATAACTAATCAGTGAATCAGTGAGTCATATTTATTCCTATATGACAGCAAATTAACTGAAAGCTCATCAAATTAAACTTATTTTCACAATGATTTTTTTTTTACTATCTTCATTTGTACTCTCTAAAAAAACTAAATCATTATCCAGTCATGTATAGAATAAAAATGCAATTTAGTGGTCCATGTTAGCATATTTAATGCATCTGCAGTACAGTATAATGCATTTAATTAGCTGCTAATGTTATGTGGCTGAATTAAGTGTTTGCTGAGTGTGTGTGTGTGTGTTTACAGAGACCATTGTTTTGTGAGTGATTTGGTTAAGCCAGTGTAATCTCTCATTAGCACTGGTGTGTTTGAGCTGTGTGCCGCTGTCTCTGTGAGGGGGATTGAACTCGTGCCGCTCTGAGATGTTATTTTAAATGGGGTGGGTAGGTATAGGCGCTAACGTGTAGTTGAACACATACACAGGATGAACACACACACTTAAATGTGCACTTACAGGACTGAAGTGATGGTTTGAACCTCAAAATAGGTGTTAGAGTATATGGTTGATGTCACTTATGTCCCGCTGCGTTGACAGACCCCCTTTTAACTCACAATCATAAGGTTGAATCTAGCACACTCACATCCGACCTGCACATTTCCTCTTCCTTCCTCAGAGCTCACCTTGAGTCAGGTGATAAATCATTTTTGGAGAAGAATTGGATTGAAAATGTTTTCTACTGTACTTTTTAGAAGGGTTCATTATTGGGTTTGATATGTTTTTGAAAACCCATGCAGGAGAAATATCAGTTCCGTTAGTAGCAATTGCTCACACTCAGAGCTGCTAATTCTTACTGGCTCAGGGCAGAAATATAATACACACACACACACACACACACACACACACACACACACACACACACACATACTGAGATGGACACATGCAGAGATTTTGTCAGTGGGGCCAATTCTATTCCCCAACCCACAAAATTAGCTACTAGCGCAAATGGAGGTGGTTTATTATGAGAATTTCATCTGATGGTGAGGTCCGGTTTTGGTGGAAAAGGGAAAAGGCTTAATGTAAGACATTCAAACAATCAGTCTGAGTCATATTAGGAAAGTCAATTGAAATTGAACTCTTTTTGTTAGAATTTTGTCCAGTGAATATAATGTCTCATTTGCTTTGCCATCCAGCCTTGAGGGAGTTCTACTGTATGTGTATTAAAATGTATTACTAATTATTTTCAGATAGATAGGTGTGTGTGTGTGTGTGTGTGTGTGTGTGTGTGTGTGTGTGTGTGTGTGTGTGTG
>NW_015505460.1:1159112-1170732 GCF_001515645.1 Sinocyclocheilus grahami
TATATATATATATATATATATATATATATAATTACGTGATTTATATATGTGTGTATGATTACTCCACATTAAGTAAATTCAAGACTAAAAAGTTACTAGATAGATAGATAGATAGATAGATAGATAGATAGATAGATAGATAGATAGATAGATAGATAGATAGATAGATAGTAAATATTTTTTTTATTAATTCATATGTACATATGTATTTTGTATTACATTTTTTAATTGTTATAATTAATAATATTGTAAATATACAGTATATTACAATAATCAGAGATAGATAGATAGTAAATACATTTTTTATTAATTTATATGTAAATATGTATTTAGTATTTTTTATTGTTATAATTAATATTGTAAATATATATTACTATAGATAGATGTTTTTTAATTAATTTTAATATTGTGGATATGTATAAATATTTTTATTTAAATTTGTATTTATATATATATTACAATGATAGATAGACAGACAGACAGATAGATATACAGTAATATTAATAAAACAAAGTAATATATAAATAGAGTGACAAATCACACAGAATGGAGTGTATTGAAAATCTGAAATAGCAGAATGTTTCCTGTAAGGGGTAGGTTTAGGTGTAGGGTTGGTGTAGGGCAGGGCTGTCCAAACTTGGTCCTGGAGAGCCGGTGTCCTGCAGAGTTTAGCTCCAACTTGCCTCAACACACCTGACTGGAAGTTTCTATGCCTAGTAAGAGCTTGATTAGCTGGTTCAGGTGTTTAATTAGGGTTGGAGCTAAACTCTGCAGGACACCGGCCCTCCAGGACCGAGTTTGGACAGCCCTAGTGTAGGGTGATAGAAAATACGGTTTGTACAGTATAAAAACCATAATGCCTATGGAGAGTCCCCACAAAAAATGGAAGCCTGTGTGTGTGTGTATGTATATGTAAATATTATTGTGTGTGCGTGTATGTGTATATATATATATATAATGCTATACATTTTATTATAATAATTATTTAATAAATGGATAGAATAGAATATATAATATGAAAGTATTAGTATGTTTGTATACCAAAAATAATAATAAAAAGAAAACTTCACTGTTGGAAACTTAATGTATGTAAATATAATCTTTACAGTGTATTAAAGAAAGAATTGTTTGTCATCCTCACATATGGATTCTTCAGATGGAGCTTTTGAAACAAATAGTTTCCTTATTGCCTGATGAAGCATGTCACCATCATCTTCAGTCACATCTACAACTCCTGGCTTTCAGTGGAACAAAAGGTTATCTGCCTGCACACAGTCACTGGCACTTTAATAGACTTATATAAGCCTTGTTTGCGTCTGGCAGCTTTATATTTATTTATTATTATTTATATGTCTCGCATCCTTTCACTAATGCCACCTCTGTACACTTATAATCATCCTGCCCACCTCCTGTCCCGTTCTCTCTCTGTCACTCTGGGAATGCTGGTTCATGGGGAGCGACATGCCGCTGGGCCCCTGGGCTCCTGCACATCTGGAGCCTGCCATAAACACTCAACAGCACTGCTCCAGCAAACCCACACATCAACCACCCAGGGCCTTGCTCTTGCTGTTGCTCTCTCTCTCTTTTCATCCTACCTGTGCAGTGTTTATATGCATGTTGCTGGCATTTCAATATATTATCATGGTCATGGAGTTTGAGTATGTCTTCCTAAACTTGCTCTTTAGAGTTAAAAGTGTTGTAGGGTTGAATGAAGAGTAGGGTTGGGTGTTGAGAACTGGTTCCATATTTCCAAAAACGTTATATTTATATTAGTCTAGTTGTTTTTGCTGTGGTATTTTTTGTTAAAATCATAGGCAAAAGTTCCTCTTGTCGGAAAGAATAAATATGTTTGACATGTAAATGTTCGACTTTTATTCATTTATTTTTACCTTATTGGAATCAAACAAAACCCAACCCTAATGAAGAGATCATGCCTGGAAACAAAATACATTTCAGAGTCAGAAAAAGCAAAAACAAGAGCATCTTGAGATAAGAGAGACAACATGTTGAGTCCTGGGTGCTGCGGGTGCTAATGGGGCAGAGTGGCCAGTTTGATTGGCGACTCTGAGACATAGTGCTCCATCTCACTTATCCTCCGTTTGCTCAGTTTCCTCTGTGTAAGATGGCACACCTGGGGTCCCACTCCATTTCAACCTCAAATCAATCGCTCTGTCACACTATCAGTCTCCTATCTGTCTGTCTGTCTGTCTATCTATCTGTCTGTCTGTCTGTCTGTCTGTCAAGAACACTCTCAGAATAGCATACTGTACGTATGACAATATATTTGGTCTTGGTAGGCTAGATCTGCTGCTGCTGTTGTGCAAATACGGATTTGCTACAATAGATACACAGACCCGCTGCTGTGAGCATGTAAGAAATGCATATATCCCATAGCAAATCTAGACAGGTGGAGCTGGGGGAGGTGGTGGTTTTCAGAGAAACCAGCCTACGCTACAGGAATTACCCTGTAAGTAAATTAACTATTTAAATATTGAGCAAGTAAGCTCATGGGCAGCAGAATCAGCCAATGAGGCCAATCAGCTTGTTCCATGTATATATCTATCATGTCAAACCTTTCTATCATTCTATTTAATGTTTTGTTTTTTGCAAATTCGTTATATATAAAAAACGTACTTACAGTCTGTGAGTCAGAACAGCCGGCATTATAGTCTACTCAACCAGGAAACAGTCCTCCATAAAATGTGCTGCACACATCTGCATATTTGGGTTGAACTGTTCTGGAACAGTGTTGTAAATACAACTTAACCACTGATTTCTAGTCGTGTCCTCTTTTGGAAGGCCAAACAAAGTAGTTTCGCTTTCACAACGAAACACAGCGTCACACACGGCAGGCTAGAGTGAGCGGAGTCCGGGCTAGAGTGAGCGGCGCCCGGTGGATTCGACGAAGGAGTGGCCGGCGGGTTTGCGGCAACCACATGTGACGACCACGGGCTGGACTCCGCTTCGTCCACGGTGAAATCCGATCCGGCGATCCACAGCACGAAGTTGATGTATTTCCTCAGTGACCAGCACAGATCAGCTCTAGGCATGACAAAGCGGATATCGTCCCCTTTTGGAAGGCCAGACAAAGTAGATGGGGCGTGTTAGAATGAGCCGTTTTAGGTTGGCGTGGTTGACTCTTAACTTTTATAAAGAATATCTCTTTGGATTTGAGACTTTAGTCTTTGCAACTTTACAGATCTTCTTTATGCACCAAGAGCTTGTAGCACTCCAAAGAGAAAGGAAAAATTTAAATCGCGTCATATGACCACTTTAAATCCTTGATTTAAAATTATGCTATATTCAGCTTGCCACTGTCAGACATATCGTATTCACCGTGTAAAATTAATGTTCCTTGGTATTTATTTGAGAATATATGATTCCCAGTTCAAACAAATTTGCAAGGTTACTGAGTGCACTGCTGATTGCAGTTTACTTACTTTTTCAGTTTCTTCATTTGAACAGTTTCTTCATTTGTGAAAAATAGTATAATTTCTCTGTAGAGAAGGGTAGTTTACCTTATTTTCCTGCTTTATTTTACCACTTCCATTGGGTCAGTTTATCAAATGCCTTGTATACGGCTGATATTCACATCCGCCTTGTGTGATCCGATCACAAGTGGTCAGACGAGACAGATCAGTGTCACTGCATACTGATATCATTGAAAGGGAAATTTAAAATACCTGATCCAATCAGGCCTGAATAGAATCATGTTATAAATGCTTAAGTACTAATGTTCTATTTTGATTGTTGCTTGCTTGTGTTTGCAGTGTACATGCCCTGCAAACACTAAAAGCTCTTCAGGAAGCAGATTATAAATTCAACTCAATTCGGTTAAGTGGAGCCTTTTTGTTCAGGCTATACTTATGTCTGTAATGGTAAAGAATAAATTCTCAGACCTTTGTACTCCAACAGAAATTAGTAGTGTATACTGATTTTGTAAATACACAGTGCTTTCAGTGATCACTGCATTGCTTTTCTTTTAGCTGTAAAACAGACTATATTGGTAACACAGAATATACAGTGTACATGCATGTTAGACACTACCGCTGAGGACATGAAAAGGATATGTTTTCATCCATCAGCAATTGCAGTGTTTCGACAACAGAGTATCAGTTTAAGCGTTTGTGTCTGCTTATGCACAGTCATCTTTGGCTCATGGCGGTGGGCTGTTTCAGTGTCACGAGTGTGCCGTTGTTTTCACGCTTTCAGTCTAAACTGTGTATGTAAGCATCCACTCGTGAGTAGCGCTAGACTGTGCATGTCTCAAGGGCTTTAGACTTTCTGGTCAGGCAGGAAAGGAACCAGGGGAATCATTAGGTAAACCGAACCCTTAAACTTGAGCTTAAATCAATGAACAATGCTGCCTGAGAGGAACAAGATGTATAGACAGTCCTGGGCCAACACGAGACTTCACCATCACGCCACTACTGACACAAAAGCTCATTTAAATCCCATCAATCTAGAGAAGCATAAACAAACATTGCCCCTAAAGTTAAAGACCTATCTATCTCTCAGTCTGTCTGTCTATTTGTCAGGAACACTCTCAGAATAACAGGTGGAGCTGGGGGAAGTGGAGGGTTTCAGAGGAACTAGCTTTTACGCATTTACAGCATTTACAAATCTTTATTCATGAATATTGGAATATTGGTTGATACTTGTTGATACTTGTATTTATGATCAATAAGATCAAAGAACGGCTGTTATATAGGCCTACAACAAAAACGCAACATGAAATTATCAGTAATTGCTTATATTTGTGTGCTGTTATCCGAAAGTTCACAATCCATATGATTCACTCTAAAAAACACTGGGTTAAAAACAACCCAATTTGGGTTGTTTTTAACCCAAGGGCTGGGTAAATATAGGACAGAACACATTTGGGGTTAATTTTACCCAGCAAATTGGGTTGTTTATCTAACCCATCTTAATAGGTTGATTTAACCCAGCTAATGGGTTGATTCATTTTTATTATAATATAGCTTATTTTTTACTTTATACATGAAATAATGTTTACAGATTAACTTAAATCCTCGAAACTTTTGTAAAATACTCCACACAACCAATGGTTCTCACACCCGAGCTGGAGTTGTGTTCGGTGGGGAACTGCTCACGGGCTGAGACCGCCACCCTGCGTTTCACTCATAGCCGAAATAGACACTAAATATTGACACCACGTGCCTGTATGCTGCTCTGCATAAAATTGAACAATATACAGCACAGTAATGATTTTATATATAAAATAAAATACACAAACCTGTATTTACCGGAGAAATGCATCAATTTGATGGCGCTTAGAACTGCTCTCTCTAGAAGAAGACGCAAAATCCCGGCGATAAATAACTCAACCACTGGGTTGCGTCTGACCCAGGATCTGAGTAATACAAAAACTACCCAAACATTGGGTTATATCTGACCCAGGAGCTGGGTAACACTAAAAAACTACCCAAACATTGGGTTACATTTGACCCAGGAGCTGGGTAACACAAAAACTACGCAAACTGTGACCCAAAAGGCTCAACCCAGCATTTGGGTTAAAAAAAATAGCCTAGCATTTTTTAGAGTGCAAAAAAAAATACCCACCACCTGGGTAAAAATATTAAAAACAACCCAATAAAATGACCCAACAGGCTGAACCCAGCATTTGGGTTAAAGACATTTGGGCAAAAATGCACAGCATTTTTTAGAGTTTACAAATTTATAATTTGGTTCCTGATAGCAAATGCTTGTTTTTAAGAAAATCTATGTATTTAAATGTCTATTAGTCTGTCTGTCATTCATTCTAACCTTAGTTTTATCATTCTATCCATCAATCCATCATATTTCTTTCTGATGTCTTGTCTAACCATAGTCATGATCGCTTACACTGAAGTAACATATACCTTTTAACCTTCTCTCTTTTCTTTTCTCTCCTTCACAGCATCTCCCTTTCTTTCTTTTACACATGCCCTGACAAAACAAGCACTAATATATTTTGGGCTAATTGAGCTTTTACATTCTTGAGTATCTCTGCTTTTACTGTAAGTGCTACATCAATATGCTAACCGTGTTCATCATTCGCAGACGGAACAGGTTTTATCCCATTATGACAGACTATTGAAAGCATGCCTGTTAACGCTGCTCAAGATTTCCTCTTGAAAGGTGTCGTAAGGTAACTAAAGCTTTCATCCAACAGGCTCACCTCACTTTCAATGAACACGTATTTGAAACAGGAAAAAGAGCATGTTTAGAAATGTCAGCTATGTCCTGTTCCATTAAAAAGTGTTTGCATGCTATTGTTACCTTTCCTTAAAGGATCTATTTCTATATGATACAACCTTTTATGGTGTTTTGTTGGTGTATTTGAATGTGGTCATATTAAATAATATATATTTTTTAAACTTAAACCACATGATAGGGGTTGCACCGACTAATCGACTAGTCGACTTCAATGCTCTGCCATGACGCTTTAAGCTTGACGTCGACTAGTCGCTGGTCCTATAGAGGGCGCAACAGGATAAGAAATATTTGAAGGACTTTCACATTTACGCTCCGTTTCCAAACAGTTCAAATGACAAATAAATGCATACTCTGAAAGCGCTCCACAAGACATGTGTGATTATATTACTGGATGCTCGAAATTGAATGGGAGAATGCACGTTTTAAACGTTTTCACACACGCAATCGCTCTCACTAATGCATTCATATTAATGTAATCTTTACTGTGCTACTTTATCTGTATCTGATTTAGAATGAGCAGACATCTGTGAGAAATATAACGACCCAAAGACAAAAGAACTGATTAAAAAAAGCTGTTATAGGAGCAACAGCCATGTGGGCAGCGCTGTCATATGCCGTAGCTGTGCACAAGGTGTTTGTCACAGCTCCAGACTTGTTTGTTCATTAATGGTGTCATCAGCGACTAGTCGACTTCGACTCGACTTTCATCACATAAAAGTAGACTTCAAAAATTCAGAAGCCGTTCAACCCCTACCACATGAATCACGTTCTTGGTTTCCAGTGTGTAACATTGCGTACTTGAGAGTGCATTGGCATGTGTTATCAGTGATTTAAAATGGATTTCTTGGTTTACGTGGTCTAATTCTTCCAGAGAAGAAAATACTGCACACTTTTCCAACACCAGTGTCTCCAAACATAAATTAAAGTGCACATTTTCCTTAATGTAGCGGAGAATTAGTGCTCAAGTTGAGATATTGCATCCTGACAGTGTTTGTGGACCGATAGTGGTATCTGTGTGCATGTGCTGGTATAAATGTGTGGATTTGTGTGTGTGTGTTTGCGATTGGTCCCATGGGAGAGATCATAACCAGTGGGGGGCTGGGTTTTGAGTAGCTCACTGAATCCGACATAAAAATCAACTTCTGGAACAGCTGTGCAGAGCATTGTTTACACAACCCTCATTGTGGACACGTTAATCACAATAGCACATTACCCACAAAACCACCAGCTGTGGTGTGTGTGTTTGTGTGTGTTTGTTTGTCACCCATTTGTGACGAAAGTGCAAGCAGTGTCCTCGGAAAGTCACAGCGAAGAGCTCACACTTTATAAATGACTGCTGTCAGTTTGATCCTCATTATCCTCTTTCTTTTCCTCTCTCTCTCTCTTTCCATCCATCTCTTTTTTTCTCTCCACAGACTGCATTTTGCATTTAAAACTTGCTTGGCAATGGTGGCAGCAGACTTTTAACTTAACAGTGTAAACCGACATCTGCAATTGCACAATTACACAAAGCCTGTATCACTGCTAGGGACAAAAATATCTTTTGCTCATTTTTTCTGTGTGTATTCCATGTCTGTAGGTGTGTGTGTGCATCTATCTATCTATCTATCTATCTATCTATCTATCTATCTATCTATCTATCTATCTATCTATCATCTAGTAACTTTTTAGTCTTGAATTTGTTTAATGTGGAGAGGATTTTAGAATTTGGTGCTCATATGAAAGATGCAGGCAGTGTAAAAGCTTACATTCACAATTCTTGAGACTGGCTTTTTTGTTGTTGTTGCAGTTCTGCTCATAGATTTTGTGTTCTTAGAGCTATGGGGTCGAGCATTTCAAACCAACAGAGTGTTTAATAAATGATGAGCCTAGCTCTGTGAAACAGCAACATTTGTATTCAACATCCTTATAAGCCACTTAAATTCAATTCAGGGATATCATAAATCTTACCAAATGAGCGTTAATGCATTATGATTGCACAACACCATCATTTGGGCTAGAAATTGCTTTAGGTCTACTTAGAAACCCTACACATTCACAACTCTCATCCGACTGTGTGAACCCCCTTGTGTGCAAATTTATTGGCCGTGTTGGGTCTCGATACCCACACAGTCACATCCTCTCTATCTGCACCCCAGCAGAGATTCATTTTCAGAGCCGTGCTGTATAAATCCAACAGTGGTTGGAGGTGGTGATTTTTCTCTCAAGCTGACGTTTTAACAGGAGGGGGAAATGGTGGGAGCTCATTTGATAGCGAGGTGATGATATAGCTGGCAGCCCTCAGTAGAGCTGAATGCTGTAGTTTATAAGCGAGGATGTAGCTGTCGCCGAGTCGAGCCGCTGCTCATAAACCAACTTTTCCTTGATCAGCCACGGGGGGAAAACAAGACATGCAAGCTGAGGAAACCTCAAGAGTAGAGCTCAAGAAATGACTTGAATATGAGGAACCAAATGGAGAAAAACGTCTCTAGTTTACGTATGTAACCATGGTTCCCCGAGGGAACGAGACGCTGCGTCGAGTCGCTTTGGGAACGCCCTTGCGTGACCGTGTTCTGAAGCACGTGTCAAATCAGTCCAATGGAGCCGCGAGATGTCACGAGCGGGGTGACGTAAGCACCAGAAAGTATAAAAGCACATCCAGCAGAGTGCAAACCAGCTTCGATGAAGTAGCGCCTGCAGGGATGCAGGGAGTATGGCAAAGAGACGCAGCGTCTCGTTCCGTCGGGGAACCATGGTTACATACGTAACCTAGAGATGTTCCCCTTCAGGAACTCGAGCTGCGTCGAGTCGCTTTGGGAACGAGAATACCCACTGCGCCATACTACCAAGTCCCTGCCTGTGTGTGTATCTTGCGAGCACATCATGAAGAGAGAACTTGGGAACCTGGGGTAGATGCCAGGTCTAGGTTGTAAAAACGGACAAAAGTGTGCGGAGAGGACCAGCCCTCCGCAGAACAAATGTCCTGCAAGGCCACACCCAAGTTGAAAGCCTTGGAGGCCGCCATACTCCTGGTCGAGAGTGCTCTGACCCCCATAGGTGACGGGAGGCCCAAGGATTCGTAGGCTAGTGATATGGCCTCGACCACCCACCTACTCATAGTCTGCCTGGTTGCCGGAAATCCCTTCTTTGGCGGACTAAAACAAACAAAAAGCTGATCTGTCTTATACCACGGGGCAGCTCTGTGTGCGTAAGCGTCCAGTGCTCGAACTGGACAGAGCAGATCACGCCTTTCTTGGCCTAGTAGATCCACTTCCGCCAGGCCAAATTCCCTCCAAATGAGCTCCACCACCTCGGGGTGGAGCCTCCATCCCCCGGGCCTCAGCCCCTGTCTCGACAGGATATCTGCCCCCTGATTTAGATACCCAGGGATATAAACTGCTCTTAGAGAGAGGAGCTTCCCCTGAGCCCACAGAAGGATCTGGCGCGCCAGCTTGTACTAGGGGCGGCAACGCAGACCCCCCTGCCGATTGATGTAGGAGACCACCGATGTGTTGTCTTTGCGGACAAGCACATGATGCCCTCTTAGGTCTGGAAGGAAGTCAGAGCTCGAAACACGGCCAGCATTTCCAGGCAGTTGATGTGCCAAAAGAAATTATGGCCTTCCCACAGACCCTGGGCAGAGCGGCCACTCATGACAGCTCCCCCAGCCCGTGAGAGAGGCATCCGTCATTAGCGTTACGCGACGACAAGGAGCCCCTAACATCGGGCCTTGAACCAGGAACCAACGTTTCTTCCACATGTCTAAGGCACGTAAGCATTGCCGTGTGACCTTGATCATGCGAAGCGGATTCCCCCTCATGGAAAATCCTTTGGTTCTGAGCCATCACTGCAAGGGTCTCATGTACAGCAGGCCAAAAGGTATCACGTTGGACGCCGCTGCCATCAGGCCCAACAGCCTCTGAAACTGTTTGACAGTGAGTGACTGGCCTTCTCTTCCCGTGTTGAGGGAGGATGGAAACATGGAAATAAGCGTCTTTGAGATCTATCGTAACAAACCAGTCCTCGGACTGGATCTGAGATACAATCTTCTTGATAGTGAGCATCTTGAACCGAAGCCGTTTGATAGCGTGGTTCAGAAGACGGAGATCTAAGATCGGACGCAACCCCCCCATCCTTCTTCGGAACGATGAAGTAACCGCTGTAGAACCCGGACGCTCTCGAGAGAGAAGGAACACGTTCTATGACCCCCTTCCTCAAAAGAGTATCTACTTCTTGTTCCATTACCAGAGCCTGCTCGGGGCCCACTAGTGTGGGGATGACCCCGTTGAAACAAGGCGGACGAGAACCGAACTGGATTCTGTAACCTTTCTCTACAATCTGCAGGACCCATATTGAGATATTTGGTAGAAGTTTCCACGCTACCAGAAAATCTACTAAGGGACTCGATGTAAGCCTAACGGGCCTGGTGTCTCCTCTGTCTCGACACTCATCACATCCACCTCCTCGGAGGAAGATAAATGAAGCGTCTGGCACTCGCTCTCTGGGGGGGTGGGAAGAAACCGCAGCACGGGCTTCCGAACACTGAGAGAGAGCCGCGGATCTAGCGGGTGAGGACCAAGAAAAGGAAGAGCCCGTCTCGGATCCCTCCGCTAAATCCACCCGTGATCCCCACGACAACAGTCTGCGCTGTGCCTCAGCAACAGCGGGACCGCTGCCAGCGGGATCGCGAGCCTGGCCGCTCTCATCAAACACAGCCAGGCGAGAGCGGAGCATACGCAGCGAGAGTAACTCGCAGTGATGACAATCAGCTCCTCGAAAGCTGACCGTGCATGCTCCGCTCCCAAACAAACGACACACAAATCGTGTGTATCCCCCCACCGCCAGATATCGTGGGCAGGGAGGAACACAGCGTTTGTAATTCTGTTCGCTCGCCATAGACATTTTCATGATCGTTTTTTATATATGCTTGTGCGGACAGACAACAGTAAATAGACAGACACATACACAGAGCGCTACTGAAGAGCAGAAGCTGGTTTGCGCTCTGCTGGATGTGCTTTTATACTTTCTGGTGCTTACGTCACCCCGCTCGTGACGTCTCGCTGCTCCATTGGACTGATTTGACACGTGCTTCAGAACGTGGTCACGCAAGGGCGTTCCCAAAGTGACTCGACGCAGCTCGAGTTCCTGAAGGGGAATCATGTCTATCTGTCTATTAGAGCTGTAGAGGTACACATATTCACAGTGGTTGATTTGTAAAAAATTTCAAAGGGGGATGGTGGGGCGGGGGTTTCTGTGATTTCAAAAATGTGTTTAATTTTTAAACATATTTTTATTTAACAAAACGTAAGATCATTTATTAAATGAACTATGGTTTATGAGCTGCTTCCCTTGTGGTCCCTCTTTTTTAGGGGGGGGGGGGGGGGGGGGGTTGGGCCCCACTAAATGGGTGTAAAAAAACTCC
>NW_015505460.1:1170824-1180001 GCF_001515645.1 Sinocyclocheilus grahami
GGGTTGGTCGCTGTGTGGGTCCGTTGTTTGGGGGGGGGGGGGGGGGGGGCATTTGGTCCCCATAATGTAGGTTAAACCAATGCCCACACACACACACACACACAATCTCTGTGAACCAAATGACCGAAATGATGCCCCTTATGTAGGGGTGTTTGATATTGACAAAAAAGACTGTATATAATTTTTTTTTTGGGGGGGGGGGATTTTTGTCGATAACAATAATTGATATTTTGCTGAGTGTGTTTTTGTGCTGGTTTCGGCTTGTCATCGATAAATAAATATGTCACTAAAACCACCAGTAGGTGGCGGCAAGTGTTTTAATGAATGATTATGATTGATGATCCTTCAATCAAACGATTCTTTTAAAATGGCTGATTCAGTTAGCATCAAAGAAATTTTACTGTCTTTGTGAATGGATCGTTGGATAATTGGCTCACTCGATTCATTTCAAAAACAGATTCATTCAGGAACAAAACACCGCAGTGTTGCTCTGAGACGCAAAATAGCTCTGCTCTGACTTTCTTTGTAACTATATTTTATTTGCAAAGCAGGAAAAAAGACAAAATGTGTCTAAAATGGAACTCACTTAATTAACTTCTTGTCTGTTGAACTGCTGTATAAAATGAACTTAACATTTGCGATCACGCACACATGCTAATTATTGTGTGGTATTACTTATCATAAAAAGATTTTAAAAACTCACAGGGATATTTTTTCTTTCATTATTTAAATTATAGAGGCATTCTAGCTGCATTCTAATATGCTTCATCATGCAATTAATACTTTTGGACCCAAGACGTGTTTTTTGTTTGTTTTTTGCAGTCGTTTTAATTTCTGAATGGAACGCATCCCTCGCTCTCTCTCTCTCAGTATCGTCCCTCGTCCTCACAGTCACTTGTACAATGTTGCACTTGAAACATTTTGCGCAAAAAATAATGAAAACATTTGTTAGCTTGCGCGCAGCTTGTTAATACTGAGCTCTGATTGGCCAATCACCATTACTTAGCTTATAAATTATTATGCGTGGAGAATATTAGTATTTAATTTGCACAAGAAGTTTTACAGTACATAATACATAGCATTATTAATCTAAAGGGGATGGTAAGGGGGGATGGTGGTTTTACAGAGGGTATGCTTTTTGTCATTCGAGCCCTGCGTATTCATGCCGTATTTTTTAAGATCTGTTTTGCTAAAATATTTTGCATGGCAGAACTTGTCTGCATGTCGCTATTTGTCTGCTTGTTCTGTCTGTCTCTCTGTCAGCTTTCAGAAATAAATCAATATAAATTACAGTGATATTTGTCTAATAAGTAGGAAAATATCACTTTAGTTCACATGATTTTGACCCAAAGTATTGACTCGGGTGCAAAAACAAGACTCTGAGTAATTGAGAAATTGATCGGATAACGTGAATCATCATGGCCATTATGATACAGAACGTGGATAAGAAATGAATTAGTTATTGCAGTTTTTCTAACGTTTTTCACACTTCTTTAAGTCTTGAATGCTGTAATTAGCCGCCGCATATTTGAATGAATGCTCTTTGATGCGGCTGCTTGCACAGGGCCACGTACAGCACCAGCATGTTATTTAACATGTCGATAAAGTAATGAACAGTGAGAACCTTTCTCTCTGCTTTCCCTAAGAGACCCGGAGCCAAAGAAAGCAGGTTTTATCCATCCATCAGGTCATATTTCCACACCTAGCTTTCTGTTGTTCCAACTTATTCTGTCATTGTCTTCTCTCAACTTCTAAAACGCACTTGAATAGCGCAGAGCATTGTCTAGTACTTGCAATTACATCACTTATTTATAACAATAAGAGTGAGCGAGAGATGTTCCCTAAAGAAAAGAAGGAACATGAGGCTTGTGGAAAGACGAAAGGAAGACTCCTGGGTACCATGGTAACAAACAGTGGTTGCAGTCGGCCGTTGCTCACCTTGCTGTTATGCCTGGTCGAGTGACGGTAACTCCATCCGACATGGCAAAGGATATTCATGTTCTGGGGCGAATACAACGAGGCCAGTGAGGATGCTGTCAGTCAAACAAGGCTTCTCCTGTAGATGTGACGCCATCAACACACACATATACTCAGTGGATTGAATATGTTTTCTTAGTGCAAAGCTGGAAAGAATGCATTTACCGTGACCTTTTGATTCCTCCTGCAGCCTCCCAGCACTCACATAGGCTTTTTACACAGAGCCGATACACATACACACACATTCCCACCGGTGCTGCCCAGCATGGCCTTTACTGCTCCTAGAAGCTGCAGTACCTGTAAATGTACATTTGGAGTGCATAATAAAAGCATCAGCTCTATTTGGGCCTACTGAGTGTTTATAAAAAACTCCATTACTTCTTACCGTCCAAGGTTACTCGCTGAACTCATAGTTCAACCAAAATGAAAGTTATGTCACCATTTAAAGTCAAGAGTGTGGTATTACTGATATATTTTATGTCGTAGAATAAAATGCGAAAATGTCTTAAACTGAACATTTTTGTTTTTTCAGTTAACTAGGGCCCTATTATATCCATTTTTTCCATTTTAATTTCTCTGGATTCGGTTGTTTTTTTTTTTTCATTTGAATTTTTCTAGACTCTGTTTTAATGGTTAAATAACAATGACTGTGCACTGTGTAACCAATGAGTGACATATACGCGCGAGAGATCACTTCCGGCGCTTGCGTAATCTATGCCAGAGCGAGTACACACCTCACGCATCGGATGCCGTGCGCGCACTCAAGGAAGTTGGACATAGTGCTGTATTAGAGGTAAAAAAATTATATAAATACTGTTCGGTTTCTCGTACAAACCGATCGTTTTGTGTCTTAGGACATCAATGTGTAGTCACGAGCCGCAGGGTTTAATCTGAATTTGTCTGTGCATGTTAGATTTTGTTACCATTGCCATGCATTATACGACTGATAGACTGCAACGGCTGGATTTAAAAATCATAATTTGTGTTCTACTGAAGAAACAAAGTCACCTACATCTTGGATGCCCTGGGGGTAAGCAGATAAACATAAAATTTTCATTTTTGGGTGAACTATCCCTTTAATGTTCACAGACACTAAACCATGTTGTGTTTTAATTTAACTGTACTAACCTACTTTTGATTTATCCTTACAAAATTCTGCAAATTCCATGACATTCCGTGTTGACTGGATTCTGCGATTCCATTTGTGTTTTCCGCATCGGGGAAACCATAGGGCCCTCATTTTGATATTATTATATGTTTGTGTTGAAGTTGCAGATGGGGCTTATTGAGGGGCTTTTGAGATGGAAACATTCTAGTGAGCATTTTATTGGATAAAACTGTGTGCGTGACCTACATTAGAAAGGATGAGTCATCATTATTTTTGTAGAGAAAGACTGTATATTTTAAACATCTATTTCTGCTAGAAGTTTATTTTTGTTCAAGGCCTCAAGGATGATGAACATGGACTAGAAGGTACAAAACTCCTTAGGCGTTATATAGGGTCTTTACAGCGCTGTCAACAGATTACTTTGCAAAGAGCAGAGCGAATGTACTGTATATGGAATATATGGCTTTCGAGAACAGGACAGAGGAAACGAGAGAGAGAGAAGATGAGAAATCTTTTGGCTCAATCTGTTCTCCCTGGTGACTGATAGCGGATTCTGTTTGAGCGCCGTGTTGGGGTATTAAGTCATCTGCTCATTCCAAAGATCAGCAATGCCTATGATGAAAGGGCAGATACTTGCCATACACACACGCGCACACACACACACACACACACACACACACACACACACACACACACACACACACACACACCATCCAGCTCCCGTATATGGAATATATGGCTTTCGAGAACAGGACAGAGGAAACGAGAGAGAGAGAAGATGAGAAATCTTTTGGCTCAATCTGTTCTCCCTGGTGACTGATAGCGGATTCTGTTTGAGCGCCGTGTTGGGGTATTAAGTCATCTGCTCATTCCAAAGATCAGCAATGCCTATGATAAAAGGGCAGATACTTGCCATACACACACGCGCACACACACACACACACACACACACACACACACACACACACACACCATTCAGCTACCTCTGTGCAGTACACACCAGAGACCTGCCGACTACATTTCTTGGAGAAATGTCATCTCTCATTTTAACATGCAAAACTGACTGATCATTTGAACTTCTCTCATTCTCCCTGACAGCTATTATGCCAATGATTGCTTCCAGAAGATCCCTTTGTGTGTTTAGACGTGCACACCATTCCTCTTATGATCAGATATTTCTGATGTTTTTGGCACTTAAACCCACACTAGAGGAAAAGAATATCACATTTTTTTCTAATTTCTGTGCCTTCAAGCAGAAGTGCAAAAGTGTTGATTGTTTTCAAACCATTTTTTTTTTCATTCCATCTTCCATTGGGCAGACACACAGATAGCCCCATCTCAAATTCACATTATTGCTTAAGCCAGTGTCATTATTTAAATAGTGTTACATGCTAATTTCATGAAATTTGAAGATCTGATATACTGCAACATAAAAATTTGGATCTAAAATCTAAGATTATTTCATATGAATTTAATTGATATTTATTTTTTGGCAAGTGGTCATGGAATGGTGCCTGTTTGGTGTAGTGTTTGTGTCATTTCCAGCCTCAAGACATCAAAATGGAATTTAGCTATGTTTTATTTATTTGAGTATTATTTTCTCAAAAGTGAAAGTATAGACATTTATAATGTTGCAAAAAAACTTTAATTTCAAATAAATGCTGTTCTTTTGAAGAAGTATTCTTTTAGAAGTATTCTAAAAAAAAAAAAAGAATAATAATCATGTTTCAAAATAAAAATAGCTCTACCAATGGATGTTTGAGTCTATCACTACACAGTTTGATCCAGATGCCGTTAACATGTAGGGGAACTTTACTAAAAAATAAGTTTTGAGGTATGAGTCTTTACTTTTGTGTGTTTCACTCAAAAAAAACAACTCTAAAAATACCTTCTTAAAGGGCTAAATAGAAAACAGTGATTTTTAATTGTTATATATTTCACAAATGTACTTTTTGATTGCATTTTTGATCAAATAAATGCACTCTTAGTGAACATATGAGAAAGAACTTCTTTCAAAAACATTAAAAAGTCTTACCGCCCCCAAACTTTTGAATGGGACTCTATAACGGTTCATATTTTACCAGCAAAAATGTAAGATTAACTTTCAAGAACACTGATCCCTATTGTTTTATTATTTGCTATTTCTGCCTGCTTGAGACATAGCAATGTCCTTAATGTCCTTACAAAACCTCCAACATCTGTTTGTTCTCGTGGGACCGCTGAGCTTAGAGTGCCCACATCACTGAAGCATGTTGAGACGGGACGCTGTGCTCTATGGGGGAAATATGACCACAGCAGAGAAATGTGGGGTCATGGTGCCACGGCTTAGATGAACCGAACTCATCCGAGAGGAGAAGGAAGAAAGGCAGGATGTGGGTCAGGGGCCAACGAGAGCTGAGGGAATGGGTCAGTGGTTACAGTAAAAGACAATGTTCTTTATCGATCCGCACACACACACATTCTCAATTTCCTACAGTCAACTTCCTCAATTGCTCCCATTTCCTGCGTAATAGATTGTGAGGATGATTAATGAGATATCAGTTGAAATCCCCTGACCAGACAGCACCCGTCTGACTTCAAATGACAACGTCTCATTGTTAATTATTTAAATAGGAATGACAAGGAATTGGCAGAGACAATCAGTAACACACATCACCACTGTAATTAAAAACTGTCTTGACGGTGTACGAGGCTAAATTGGCGTGATGCTGATGAGAATTGAGTACATCACGCGGATTTGAATGCACAAAGAAAACTTCAGCAAAACTGATCCCACGATCATATGTCAGATTAGGTCAGGTCCTCGTGGTTGCGATGGCTGGAGATGGAATTTACTGTGGTGTGCTCTTTGCAGGGGTTATCATACTTCTCCTGGCAGCTTCTGAGTGGAAGTAGACAACTGCGGGAGCTTTCTGCACATTCCTTACACTCATACTCAGTGCTTGCCAAGATTTGCTGTATTTGATGTTCCTCAAACATTCTACTTAAGATTTGTTCTAAATTCATAACCCTGAGTATTAAGCCTCTGGAGTTAAGACTCGTTCACACCAATGATAAGTGTAGAAATAACAAGAATTTATTATTGTTTTAATAATGGTTCTAGTTCTATGACCATTGCGCCAACCTGAAATATTTGCACTTTTTAATGCCATCTGAGCAAAAGAAATTTATGAGATTTCATTATTTCCCCATTGTTGGTTTCTTGCATGCCTCAAATAATTTCATCCTTAGATGTGTTATGTAGAAATTTAAGATTACACTAGCAGTAAAGTTTGGAATAATTATGAATTTTTAAAGTTTTTGAAGGAATTCTCTTATCCTCGCCAAAGGCTGCGTTTATTTGAAGAAAAATCATTTTGATGCAACATATTACAATTTTTAAGATCTGTTTTCAATTTTAATACATTTTAAAATAGAATTCATACCTTGGACCTTGGAAGTTGTTTTTTAGCGGCCAGTACTCCAGTCTTCAGTGTCCAATAATCATTCAGAAATCTTCTAATAGTAATAGTAAATGCTAATTTAATAGTGCAATATTTGACAAGTTTTTACTGTATTTTTATCCAAAAAAATGCAGTCTTGGTTAGCATACAATTTCAAAAACATTAAAAACATGATTCATTTAAAACTATTGATCTGTAGTTTAAGTTTTTGAATTTGAAAATCTTTTGATTTATTGATAGCATTTTCAACATTCAAATTGTACAGTGATGATGTCATTGTAAAATTTGCATACTGAATTGTGATTGGTCTAGTCTTTCTTGGGTGTTCTTTTTTTTACCATTTAAAGCAGACTTAGGCTGTACAGTTGACTCTCATGCACAGCTGACTGAAAACAAGACGTGTGTTGCATGTCATGAAAACAGTAAAGTGGCACTTCATTTACACAGAACCAAAGCCTAAAACATAATCCTGTCTGAAACTTTATTCTTTTTTCTGCCTTGCAGCCTTCAGGGATTGCAAGTGTAAGAATCTATAGTCTGCCCCGACCCAGATTCCACTCCACAATATATGTTTGATCATGCTCATTTCCCAAAATGGCTTAATTATTATAGAGAAGAAGAAAGTCAACAGTTATGTTGTTTCTAGGCCCTTTGGGATGATCACATCCTGAGCAAATGGTGACCAATTGTAGAATGGGAGCAGGTGTGGGACACTTGAGAACCACCTCAGACAAAGGGGTGTCAGAACTGAATTAACATACAGACTACAGCTGTTACAAAAGGAGAAACTTCCTTTACATTAAGGGTAGTAAACTGTAACTGTATAAAAGATTTGAGTTTAGGATATTCTGGGTTCATTCCGACTCTGTTGAACCCAAGATACTACATGTACTTTGTCACTGCTATGCTGCAATAAACATCTTCATCGAGATCTTCAACGTCCTCATCACTTTTTCTTACACAAGTCTAGTTTGAAATCTCGCTCTTTTTTACTCCCTAGACAACTGAGGAAGAGGAGAAATGCGGATCGTGAGGAAGAATCCTGCATTCGCCTCAGTAGCCTGTGTAACCTTGACTTCACAACCTGGGCGTTTACATTGCCATTAGCTATAATCGGTGGATGTCAAAACTCTAACTGCAGTTGCAGCAGGAAGTGCAATTCATGCATTACAGTGTTTATCTGGAGTGCAGACAACAGACAGGTGTGCTCAGAGAGGGGTCTGCTGTTATTTCAGCGCTAGCTGGAGGTGGGCTAAGTGCAGGCTGGGTGAGCAGTAACCCGCTGATGATGGGGAGATGTAGTAGTCATGCCGCCAACAGAGAAAGCCAGGGTCTCTCAGCACTCTGAGCTACTGTGAAGCCCTGACAGGGGCAACACTTCCGGCTTGCTGTGAACAACACGTTGCCAACTGGAAAATATTTACATGTCGCTGGAGGATATGGATGAATGTGTGGTTTTTTTATTTATTTTTTATTATTATTACTTTTTTAAAATGGGCTTCAGGTTTATTTAGTGCTAAACGTCGGTGTAAACAGGATATGTATGACAGCAGCATATTAAAAATAAATCAAATTGTGTTTTTTTTCGTAACACAATAAAGTTTTATTAAGAAATTAATTTTTTTTTTTAATTGTCATTTAAAAGGAAAAAAGTTTAAATATAAACTATTTGTAACAATACACTACTGTTCAAAAGTTTGGGGTCAGTCAATTTTTTTCTTTCTTTTTTTTTTTTTAAATAAATGAATACTGTTACTCAGCAAGGATGTGCTAAATACAATACAATACATTTTTATTTATATAGCACAGTTTAAAAACAACCAGAGTTGACCAAAGTGCTTTAAAACACTATACCAACAATAGGCAAATTACAACCGTTATAAAACAAAATAACATTAAATATACACAAGCTGTAAAAATGTGTGGCGTTCCTGAGAACAAGGTCAAAGACAGTTTGTCATGGGATATCGAATGCCAACGAAAATAAATTGATACAAAGTGATAGTAAAGACTTCTATTGTTACAATAACATTTTAAATAAATGCTGTTCTTTTTAACTTTTTATTCATCAAAAAATCCTGTCAAAAGTATTACAGGTTCCAAACAAATATTAAGCAGCACAACTGTTTCAACCATTGATTATGAATTAGCATGCTAGAATGATTTCTGAAGGATCATGCGTGACACTTATGACTGGAGTAATGATACTGAAAATTCAGCTTTTATCACAGGAATAAGTTATATTTTAAAGTACATTCACACAGAAAAAAGTTATTTTAAATTGTAAAAATACTTCACAATATTACTGTTTTTTCTGTATTTTTGATCAAATAAATGCAGCCTTGATGAGCAGAAGAGACCTCTTTAAAAACCACAGGTTCCAAACAAATATTAAGCAGCACAACTGTTTCAACCATTGATTATGAATTAGCATGCTAGAATGATTTCTGAAGGATCATGCGTGACACTTATGACTGGAGTAATGATACTGAAAATTCAGCTTTTATCACAGGAATGTTATATTTTAAAGTACATTCACACAGAAAAAAGTTATTTTAAATTGTAAAAATACTTCACAATATTACTGTTTTTTTCTGTATTTTTGATCAAATAAATGCAGCCTTGATGAGCAGAAGAGACCTCTTTAAA
>NW_015505460.1:1180190-1195528 GCF_001515645.1 Sinocyclocheilus grahami
TATATATATATATATATATATATATATATATATATATATATACACATATATATACACTGAGTATCAGGATATAATGTTTTTTTTTCTTGCAATTGTTATTTTATTTTAAGTAATAGTTAAAAAAAAAAGTTTGCCACTACAAAAGTAACAAGACAACAAACTGTATTTTTAAATATGGTAAATTGTAGTCAGTGCCAGCACAATCACTTGAGTCTTTTTAAGTGTTTGTGTGAGTGTGTGTATGTATGTGTGTGATTAAGTCAGAATGAAAGACAGAGGGAGACTATAAATAACAGCTGCATACTTCTGAGTTTCTTTTCATCAACACATGGGCACCTGCCCGGAATAACATCACCCATCATCCCATTTGGCAGGAGGTTTGGACTTCATAATTAGAGTCTTTTTTTTTCTTGTCTGATTGAGAGCTCTGTGCTGAGACGAGGGAAAATAGATAGATGCAGAGAGTGACATAGAGAGGTATAGAGAGGGAGAGAAAAAGAGATAGATTGAGGTCGGCGGGAGGAATGAATGACTGGCCGAGTCTTCGTTTTAATCTTGTGCTCTCTCTGTGCAGAGCCACTGCAGATATTTAGATAGACTTGCTTCAGCCAATTACTGTTAGCGTGAATGGATGGCATGAATATTATGACTTGATCGTCCAAGCATGTTTTAAGACATTTGTACACTTTTACCAAAAAAAAATCATAAAAATGTTATCATTTGAATCAATGAAACATGTTATAACTATATATATTAGTGCTGGGCTTTTAAATCGCGATTAAATTATAACTATAAATATAAACTATATTGTAAATATATATATATAAATATAGCTAAATTATAAACTAGTGCATTGTGCATTTTTATTTTAAAAGTACTGCTATATGAACAAAAGTGCAATGACATTTGGTTTGCAAGCACTTTAAACAAATAAGGTGATTTTTAACAGCAGTATTCCCTTTACATAGTAGCACTTAAAATATTTATTGTAAAAAAAATTATATCAGGCACCTTTAGGGTAGAGACCTGCACTCCCGCAGGACCCAACGCAACAGGGTGTAGTGCAGGACAACACTTTATGGGCGAGTGTGGGCGGGTAGACACTCGTGTGTGTGCGGGATGCGAGAGAATAAAACAAAATAGAAATATCTAAACATAAAATATATAAAAATATATAAATTGTTATTCGTGTATTGCACAAAAGCAACAAGAACAAATAATATATCATAAAAATGATTTGCATGCGCAAGCATAGGCAGTTTCTATTTATAACACGTTTGCTGCGTTGAGCAATGTAGACAATCATCTGTTGATTTCAGGAACGCAATGGCCAATCAAAGGTGTTAAAGTTAGAATCCACTCACCGCTCAAAAGTTCTTGTGCAGTGCTGAAAATGGTGTGCTTATGAATCCTCTCATTATAACACACGAAATGTCTGCCATGCTAAACCATGTATGCACTATGCTGCAGCCCATGCTTGCTTTTCTGTTAAAAATATGGTTTGTGAATGTTGATGCTTAGCCTAAATAATTTTATCATGTCAGCGCTGCTGCAGTCTTAGGCCCACCCCAAATACTCTCATTGGTTGAGACGCGTGATGACGCCCATCCCAAGCCAGTGACCCATGGTTTGTCTGTATGTGTTTTCAGAGCCAGTGAGCAATGGACTTTCAAAATAATAATAATAATAATAAAAAAACACTGTGTTAATGCGTGATAAAATAATTGTCAGCGTTAATTAATTAATGCGTTAACACGATAATAACGTGTTAACTTGCCCAGCCCTAATATATATATGTGTGTGTGTTATTACAAATTAAAAGAGCTGAGATATTTTTTTTATATTTTGCAGTGTATTCCTATGATGGATCATATGCCGATTGGATGCTCAAGAAACATTTCTTATTATTAACAGTGTTGAAAATGGTTGTGCTGCTTAATATTTTTGTGGAAACTTTGATACATTTTTTGTTTTTCAGGCTTCTTTGATGAATATAAAGTGAAAAAGCATTCATTTGCCTGAATAAAATGTATAATTAATTTTAAAAACTCACATAATCTAAAATGTATAATCTAAATTTAAATATATAATAACTAATCTCAAACTTTTAAACGACCCTTACAAAAAGTAAACGTTTTGCTACACTAAGCATAGTTTAACCATGGTCTTTGTAGTAAAGCTGTGGTTATACGGTGGTTACTGCACATTAACTATAATAAAACCATGCTTAATTTTTGCAAGGGGGTAGTTTGTATACTTTTATATTGACAGACTTATATCATTAGTTCAGTTTTAACACTTTGAAAACAGTGGGAGATAGTGGGAGGCAAAGAAAGAGTGATTAGCATTCAACCGTCTAGCTGCACCTGTGCTGTCGCTGTCATTTAAGGTAATGAGCTTGCCTACTCACCTCATTCACAGTCGAAACACTTGTCTTATTTGCCTGTCTTCACTTACACACATGCAAACACAGGCACATTGTTATATTCTTGTGTCCTTTATATGTTTGTCCGAATGGTGTGTCTTATTTTTAGGTCTAATATACACACTGTGAGACCGTGAGCTGTGAGCTGCTTCTTTTACTCACCCTCGTTCATTTTACATCACACCAATACATCGCCCAGGCTTGAGCGATTAACCGATGATCAGTAAGGCAAGGCAAGGCAAGTTTATTTGTATAGCACATTTCATACACAATGGTAATTCAAAGTGCTTTACATAAAAGAAAATAAAGACAATAATCACAACAATAAAACAAGGAATTTAAAAACTTTGAAAATTATTTTTTTTAAAGATTTGATTTAAGAGGTTTAAAATGAATTTAAGAAGACGATTATACATATAATATAGTGCAATCAGTTCGGACATCGCACAGTGCTCATTCAATAAATGCACAGCTAAACAGATGAGTTTTGAGTCTGCATTTAAATGTGACTAATGTTTTAGCACATCTGATCTCTTCTGGAAGCTGATTCCAACTGCGGGTGGCATAATAACTAAAAGCACATTCCCCTTGTTTTGTGTGAACCCTTGGTATTTCTAACTGACTCGATCCTGATGATCTGAGTGGTCTGTTAGGTTTATATTCAGTGAGCATATCTGCTATATATTTAGGTCCTAGGCCATTGAGTGATTTATAAGCGAGTAAAAGTACTTTAAAATCAATCCTAAATATAACTGGAAGCCAGTGTATGACACACAAGTCAACTTAATCAAACACAGAGTGTCAAACCAAATCCACCACACACATTCAGCCTCGTTACCCATGTGTCTCCACACCAGTCACTGTTTAGCTCACCACATTTTACAAACTAAAGTTAAACACAATGGCCAAAAGCCACAAAGCAAGGTGATAAAAGTGATTACAGTTATCTCTTTAACTGAGTGGTTCAGACATGGGGAGATACCAGCACTGAACAGAAAATTTAGTTAGTGTGCGTCTGGTCAAAAAACACTTGCTTGAGGTGCAGGAACATAAAACCTGATACTAATAACTGCTGTAAATCTGCCCTGCTGGCTACTGACATGGACACTAGTTTTTAGCATTTTTTTCAGACTCCTAGCGAGTGAATGCTAGCCCAACACAAACCATATCCATCTGATTTTCAGCATGGGCTTCTTATTTAGTTCCTGTGGGAGACTTGCAGCTACTATGACATGGCAAATATCATAAGTTCATGATATTTTTCTTCTGTTTGCATGGCATTGAAACTATATTGGCATTAAACAGACAAACCATTCCCTGAAATCTAATATGAAGCTCTGCTATAGCTCTCAGCTTTTTGTTGTTGCTGTTGTCATTGGACTTTACATAAGAGCTTGCTTTCTGTATTTCTGCAATCTTCTTTTTATCAAAGATGGGCATATCTCAAAGTCATTTTTAGTTGAAAGTGATTGTGATAAAGTTGGTGACCTTCAGCTTGCAGTTAAGTGAGGATATTTCTCAACAGTTCTGTCAAAGCATTCATAAAGAAACCACATGGTAAAGTCGAAGCCATAAATGAAATATTATAAAAAAAATTATACTGGGGAATGTGCTTATGAAAATAATTAGTGTGACAGTATTGACAGCATACCATTCATTTCAAAAGATCATGTTTTGCTCTTTAAGTGTAGATTTTTTTGTTTAATAAAAATAACTAAATAAATAAAATAAACAAAATGTATCTCTAACGTACATGCAAAGGCACATGGCTCAGTATTTATGCTTGTGTTGAATTTCAAGGAAGTATCTTATAGCTTGATTATGTACAAAATGCCAAGCAATAAATAAATAAATAAAAATAAGAAAAAAAACAAAGAACCAAGCCATTGCTGAGTAAGGGTCTGAAAGTCAGCTAGTTTTAGTTTTTTAATTGTATTTGTTTGTTTGCTATTTGATTTGCATTTTATATTTAGCCTATATTATATTGATTTCTTTTATTTGATCAGACAGGATGACTTGTTTTAAAGTGAGACCACAAAGCATGCATTGCTAATACTGACATGTATGCGGTTTACCAACCAAAGTTTAAGAACTTGTCTCTGTAAGGTAAAGTGATGTTTCAATATAATGGCAGGATTGAAAAGAGAATTTTAGGAGACTGGAAAAAATTTAAATTGTTTATAAATAAAAGCAATGTTAAAAAAAAATCTCTATTTTGTTTGAAATTTTTCAATTAGAGAAAGAAAAATGGAAGACTTCTGCAGTATGTCTCAAAAATTGTCAGATATTTTGACAATTCTGACTTGAACTGACAAGTTAGATTTTTTACTCCAGATTTGTTTTTATTTACACTGTCAATTAGTGCATAGCACCCCAGGTTATGGCAAAAAAAATTTATTATCTATATTTTCTGCTGTTTTTAATTAAATAAATAAATCCATTGTGAGCTTAAGAATCTTTCAAAAACATTAAAAAAATCTCACTGACCCCAAACTTTTGAACGGTAGTATATAGGATGGGGTTGTGAAAATACACTGTATAGCAGGAATGACCCACATAGAGATGCACATTTACAAGCAGCTTGCTAAAGTAAAGGCCTCCACAGTGCTGTCAGCTATTTCCCCAGTCTCACTTTTGGCTTTGACAGTGGGTTTTCTAAACGCCGTCTCAATTTCAGCATCTGTACTGTGGTTATATTTTTAACTGTGACAGGACTAGCTAATCGTGCCTCTGTGCCCTCCAATGTAATTGCATCTGATTGCCCATCACTCCCCTACCTGCTCATCTTTTGAGCACTCAGAGCTTGATAGAAACACTAGAGTGCTTTGAGTGTCAATATTTTTGTTGTGCTTTCCCTTCAGAGGAAGAAAAGGGTGTTAAGTGAAATCCAGCTACTTTGCATGCTCTCAGTTCTCTTTCTTATTTGTTAGCATGTGTCCTTACAAGAATGCACAGAAGACACATTTCTGCACTGCAGAATCTAGGATGCATTTCAGCTTTGAAAAAGGACAGTGAGGTTCAGCTACTTTAGCCAAACCAGGTGCATTGGAAAAATGTGCCTCTGCCAAACTCAAAACTCAAAAACATTGCTAAACACACATTGCTAAACACACAATTTGCTGCAGTTCATTCCTTTTCACACAAATTATAATTATGGCCCATATTACGAATTAATGAATGAACACTCAGTTCCTTGCACAATACTATGTTATGACCTCAAAAAGTTATTTTTTTCAATAATGTATGATTTGTAAACTAATACATTTTAACGTTTGCATCACATAATATTAATCTCCATAAATATATGGCCAGCGTAGTAAACTTGCTAGGTAGCTCACCTGGTGCAGCATTGCACTTGCAATGTGAAGCACTAACATAATAAAATGTTAGCACATTTAGTGGTTTCGGAGAAAATCAAACATGATTTTAGGCCTACTCTTTGGACATTTCACTTTGAAACTGCGATACAAGAAGCAACATAATGTCATTTTTGGAAAAATGTCACCACATGCCAATATTTGTCACGAGCCTGGTTTGACTTCTGCCTTTTTTCCAGCAATGTACATATACATTTTTAGTAATTTAGTCACCATGCACGGCAGCATTTCAACCTGCCAGCTCCTTTATGTAATTTTTCTTCCTTGCATCCAGACCCCCAGTCTAGTTAGGTTTGCATTCAGGGGTCTACAAGAGCTCATACATTTTCAGCACTCGTGCTCTCAAACGGAGAATGATGCTAATTAGGAATGGAACAAAGGAGCTCCCGCTCTGATCTTCCACTGCAGACTGCTGACTGTCAGCCTTTTTTAATACTATAATTACCTTCACCAATTACACCCAGAAAAATAACTGATTCAATAATAAATTATTGAACTTTTTCTCGACTTTTTTGCAATGTCAGGTCCTCGGAAAATGCGAAGAGTTCATTTTGGAGGTGATCGGGGATGTAATGATTCATTGTATTATTTTCTTTCACACAGTAAGTGAAGTTTGAGGTCTTGTGCTGTAGTTAGTTTAGTAAATGGCAAAGAAGCAGTATAAAGCCCCCTCTTTAAAAAAAATATCTCCATATTTTGATACTTTTTTTTATATTGTCGATGACAAATTATCGTAAAATAGATTGGAAAAAGATTGGAAAATATCCACCTTATTCAGCGCTCTTTTTGCTTTCTGTCATAAACTATCCTGTTAGTTTTATTTTGTGAGAAACCACTGCAAATGATCCAGTGAACTGTCTGAATGAATCAAACTAAATTGTGAACAATTTCAGATTAAACCTGTTTGCCTGATTGGTTCAGAAGAGTGATTCATTCACAAATCACTAGGTTTGATCCTAACAGCTGATAGAAAAAAAATAATGTCTTAATTGCTGCAATATTATCAGGGGGGGAAAATATTCTCAGATTGATATATGTTAATCTTGATTAACATTTAAGGATTTATTAAAACATTTTACTGGTGCACAGCTGTATTTTACTGGGCCTCATGCACATGTTTTTAATGGATCTTTAATAGCCTACATATAATATTTAATTCATAATGGACAGGGTTGCCATGGCTGCATGTTCTTTGTAATGAATATGGAAAAGAGACATCTCTTCAGATCTTAAGAGAGAGTTGAATCACTTTGTCTTTTTATTGCTTCTAAATGGAGTTTAAATTGGGTTGCAATAAAGTTTCAAAAAGAAGTATTCCATTCCACTCTCTGTTCATAAAGACCAATAGATAGATGGATATAGATTTTTTTTTTTTTTGGATTCCTTATCTTATTTGTGTCCCTGCTAAAGTGTTGATTGAAATGCCAGCGTGATTTTGAACGATTCCATTTCAGAAATTGCCTGTAATTTCACCTTCGCTGCCCAATTTAACACACTGATCAAACAATTATCCTTTATTAGGCAAAATGTTGCAATTCACTGGATTTATAACTTAAATGGCTATAAATGGCTTTCACGCTGTTTCCAGAACCCTCTGTATTATATGAATTGGACTTTTCTGCTCATAATGTCAATAACAGACACTGATTGGAGTAGAAGAAAACAGACAATTACAGTCGTGGTCTTTTTGTGTCAGAGTTGACGTGTAGAACAGGGCCTTAGATTAATCTTGGCTGATACTGAGTGAATGAATCGGCTTTGAAAGAGCATTGTGTGGAACAGAATGAAAATTAAAGTTCACATCCAATTGAAATTCAGTCCAGCTGAGGCCATTCAGATCTGAGAAATACTTTCAACATAATTCTAGTTTTGCATGAATGGCAATGAAGATTAAAAAGGAAGCCACGTTTGTTCAGAAAGGGCACTGCACACCGCATTGACACACTTGAGTATTTAGGATGTCAGTCTCATGCTTTAGTGCCTAATCCTGAAATCTCAGCAGTTTTCACAAAATCGCACTTCTAAACGCTTCATTCACTTTCATTGTAAAGCGAAGTAGCTCTGCATGTCTTTCTTTGCATTTCTACAGCAGAATAATAAGGTGTATGATGTAATGGGGTCAATGACATATACTGTAAGAGTGTTCCCAATAAAGAAAAGGAAATACATCTTTTGAACATTTAGTTTAAAACATGTGCCAAGTTCTTAAAAGCATTTCAAATGGTTTTTAAAATGTTATATCATTTTTTTTTAAATGTTTAAATTCAATTTATGCTAAATATAGTATGTAAAAATCACGTAAAATATATTAAATATACAGTATTTTATTACACCTTGAACACATGTGAGTGTACACATCTTAATAAATAGTATTGTAATGAATTATGTATGTGTGTATGCAAGTAATATGAATGCATGTATGTATTTTAACATCTTTTTATAAATATCAAAAAGTTGTTAATGCAGTTACACATGACATTTTACAACCAGAAATAACAGGCTCTATTCTCGAATATAATTTGTTGTTTTGTTTGGTTGTTTGGTTGGTTGTTTAAATCATTTTTTAAAGTTTGTTCATTCAACATGTTGCTCTCACCACATGTCTTGTAACACCTTTCAGACAAAAGCTTTTCAAATATTCTGCAGTGAAGCTGTTTAAAAAATATATATGTATTTTTTGTTTGTTAGGCATAATTTGTTATTACTCTTTCTTAGATAAAACAAACTACTTAATACTTTCCATAAAGATTATTCTATTAATGAGATTTTTTTTCTCTTAAGTATAATATAAGGACAGTACCACCCTGGAATAAAATTAATTAATAGATAGGACTAAATTTATTTATATGAATTGATTGTTGATTTTTTTTATACAGGTTTTCAATGTATGTTATTAGTCCATGTCATTAGTTAAAATAGTTTTCAGTTAATTTGGGAAAAAGAGAAACACAAGTCAGTCAGAAAAAATTCATCCAGCCTTCCAGGAAATAAACATTAATTCAGCATCACACGAGACGTGAGAGTTACTGCGTCCAAAATAAACCATGTAAGCTTTACATTTATTTGCCGTCAGTGACCCCTGAGGATGTACACAAAAATGTGTGTATTATTCTCTCTGATTCGCCGGCAGCAGCATGATTCCATTCAGGACTTTCATACAGTGACGATAGGATGAGAGAAGCCATTGCTAGCACTCCATTTCTTAAGCTAATCCAATTTACCATGGACAGACAGAGGCGGAAACTTACCACAACATTATCTATGGGGTCCAGAATTTCCTTCGACTTCAATTATGCTCAAGTGAAATTCTTTCATCTAGTCCGCGATTGCTTTACTTTATCGAGGACACGGATTATCCCCTGATATTTTCCAAAGAGTATTATACATCCCAAATGCAACTTAGGTTTAACAGCTAACTTCGAGCTCTTCCAGTGGGAGGTTTTTTTTAACACATTGCTGTCTGGGGTTGTGTAGAATTATAAAACTGTAGAGGAGCAGCTCCTCCGAAGAACTTTCCTCAGATCTGCGTGTGGAGCAACATAATACAATAGTTAGTTGCTGAACCAGCTGCTGCTTTCCCAAACTGCTCTTCTTTGTGCGGTACAGCAGGCCATGCAGAGGTAGCCAACTTTCTCTCTTTTCTGTAAATCTATGCAGAAACTAGGTGATTTGGTTACTCTACAGAGGCAGTTAATTTCTCAGGCCATGTACGGGCTAATACAGAGAGCTCTGGGAGCAACACCTGCTACAGCCTGCATAGCGTTATAAATATTCACAACGTAAACACTCAGTGGGGATC
Source organism: Sinocyclocheilus grahami (assembly GCF_001515645.1). Lineage (NCBI taxonomy): Eukaryota > Metazoa > Chordata > Actinopteri > Cypriniformes > Cyprinidae > Sinocyclocheilus > Sinocyclocheilus grahami. The sequence continues at coordinate 1,189,792 of NW_015505460.1, forward strand.
TTTTGCTGTGTGCAATGTGATGGATTGCTGTTTGATTTTATAAAGGGGATGACTGTAGGTCTATAGTTTAGGTCTTAGCTGTGCTTTAATTGCAGGTATGTTGTTTGGTATGTTTTCTAGTATGTGTGCTGAGCATCGAGGGGCTGCTCTGTTGGTTATTGATACGTGTGCAGCAGACCAAATACGTGAAGCACTGATTGACGTGAAGCTGAAGAGTAGAGATCAGTCAGATTGCTTTTTTGTGATGTGAAGGAACGTTTGTCGTTTGTAGAATCACAGAAGCACTACCCTTTCATTTATGTCATGGTAAAATATCTGACTGGTTAAAATTCTCCTAAAATGTTACTATTCTTGCTAAATCTTCAGCACTGACCACCAGATTTAAACTTTCGATATGTCATATGAAAAAATATATCAGCGATGAAGAGGATAAATATGCTCATTTTCAAAATGTTGGAATTATGATGTCAATTATTAAAGGTAGCAGTTTTGTTTTTGACAAAAAATCTCTGATGCTCACCAAGGCTGCATCTATTAGATAAAAAATACATTAAAAACTGAAATATTGTGAAATATTATTCAAATTTTCTGTAACTTTGTATTCTAATTTTATTATTTTCTATTTTAATATATTTTAAAATGTAATTTATTCCTGTGATGGCAAAGCTGATTTTTTTTTAGCATAATTATTTCAGTCTTCAGTGTTACATGATCCTTCAAAAATCATTCTGATATGCTGATTTGAAACATTTCTTATTATCAATGTCGAAAACAGATCCTTAATATGTTTTTTTTTTTAATGATTTTTTTAAAACAGAAAGTTAAAAAGAAAAGCATTTTTATGAAATATGGGACCAGATTTACTAACAGCTTGTGCCAGCGTAAAACGTATTTTGGCGTTAAAACGGTACTGTCAGGATTTACTAAAGACGCGCAGTGAAAAATTAGCGCTAAAAGGGCGTGTACACAGTTATTTTTGCGCCTGACTGCATTATTGAACATGCATTTGTAGGAGTTTCCCTTTCAGACGCAAAATTTATGGGAGAGTGTTAAAATGAATCACGCAATGCGATTTACTAACGTTTGCACTCATCAAATAACTGCTATTTGCGCCATTATTTAATGCCCAAAAAAGCATGTCTTAAAGCAGGTGGAAATTTGTGCTGCTCTTGGTAGATTACGCTGGTCATTATGGAAATTATCTGGCTGGGTCTGTTTTCTTTAATGTGCGCGTTGTTAGTAAATCACCCGCAGAATTTTCCCCTCCCAACGGCGCTCCATTGCTAATTTCCCCTGTTTAGTAAATCTGGCCCATGAAGTTTTTACTATCACTTTTGATCAATTTAATTCAATTTAATGCATCCTTTAAGAAACAATAATAAACTACTTTTGACCCTTACGCCCCACTCACACGGGGCGTCAGCATCAACGCCTCTCGTTTACTTTGAATGGAGTGACGTCAAGCGTTGGCGAAATGAATTGTCGCATTGGGTCCGTTGCTAGCGGCAGAAGTTGAAAACTTTTCAACTTTTCAAGCCCCAACGCAGGCGTCAGCCAATCAGATCGCCTTATGCATATACCCTAACGCAGACGCTAGCCAATCGCGTTCATGCAACACCAGAAGACTAATGTGATTGGCTGTTGTCACTATGATGGTCGCGTCAGCACCACGCTTCAGAAACGCCCTCCATCAAGTGTTAACGCTGACGCCCCAATAAACTTTTAAGAGAAAACAACTGAAACTATTTTGAATTATTTTCTTGATACTAAGTTCATGTGACTTTTAGTCCTCCAGAGTGAGTAGATGTTCATCCTACTGACCTTAGTGCAAAGAAACTCCCATTTACTCCCATACGCGCTTTTTTAAACAAGCAGCTATTAAGTGTTTGATTTTAAGATAAGTTGGTTCAGTGCCAAAGTGTTGGAAGCCTCAAGACACAACACATTAGCACCACGCACACACACACACACACACACACACACATATTGCCCAGTTTCAATGGATGAGCTGAGCAACACAGAGGTTAATGAGTGATAATCGGGCTCTATTAATTAGTTCTGGATGATGTCTCCAGCCTTCATAATTGGGTCTAAGTGCGTGTGGGCATATGCGCGTAAAGCCGTTTGCAGTGTTGTGGCAACAGATAATGAAGTTAAAGGTGTATGTTATTGCAGAGGCAGACACATCAGCGGAGCCCGTTATAGCCGCTAATACCATCCCTGGTGTGCATCTCAATGCTGTGCATATTAAAACTCAGCTCTGTCTCCTTCACTGTCCCTCTCGGTGACTTTTTGTTGTCTCTAAGCCGGCGGTTGGTGGATTTCACCACATGCAGCAAGTCTAATAAGCCTCTTACTGTCGGACAAAGTCAGTTGATTAGTAGATGGGTGTTTCGATAAGATCAGACCTTTGTGCGGGTTGAAACAAGGAAAAAGTGCCTCTCTGCCGAGACGCCCGTCTCAAACAAACGTCCCAAAGAAGGGCATGAAAACAAACAAGTGCTGCCATGGAGATAAAGTTGTGATGGGTCTTCTAATGAACGTGTTATCTGAGTGACAGCTAGGCGGTGTGTCGCATCTTCACCTTTCTCTTATAAACAGACAGAGTTGTGATTTATTCCTCTGCAGCGAACGGTGCATTTGCCCTGGGCAGATCCATCAAGCGCAGATGGATAAACAACGTAGATCAAAGGACAAAGGTCAATGAGTGTGCAAAGCGCATCACAGGAAACAATGGCTTCTGAATTATTGAGCGCTTCCTTTTAGAAGAGCCTCATCCCCTGCCTCTAATGGATGCCTCGCTAAAAGGCAGAATAAAAGTGAAAACGTAAATTATTTCTGAGTTAAAGAAGTAAAGAGCCTGCCGTCAACTTTCAAAACAGACACTGGGAGATGCAGCGCTTGAATTATGTGCGGATGTTTCCTCTCGAGTCAGTCCTGCGTGATTGAGTCCTTACTGAGGTTTAGTTTTGAAAATCAATTTGTGTACAGACATCCGCATTAAAGTCTTGACCGCAAATTGTTTTAGAATATTTCCACCATTATTTGTCTCTCTTAATGTGGTGAGTTGTCATAATGGAACCTGCCATTAAGCAGCATTATAGGAATTGGTAAAAAAAAAAAAAAAAAAAGCATCATAAAGATGCAACAAAAAATATGTTGCAAAATTATTTATTTACTTATTTCTTCAAAAAAAAATTATTTATTCAAATATGTTTTTTATTTAATTTAACACATTTTATATAAAATATAAAAGTATAATACATTGTATACAGTGCAGAATTTTGTGTGTTTCAGTTAAATTTAAAAGGAAAACAATTGGGGGAAAACAAATTATTTATTTATTTATTTATTAATTCAAATATATTTTTATTTATTTACATATATTTTTATTGAACACATTTTATATCAAATTTAAATATAAAAGTATAATAAATTGTATACATTGTAGCATTTTGTATATTTCAGCTAAATTTAACAGGAAAACAATTGGGGGAAAGCTAATTATTTATTTATTCATTCAAATATATTTGTATTTATTTACATATATTTTTATTGAACACATTTTATATAAAATAAAAAGTATAATAAATTGTATACATTGTAGCATTTTGTATATTTCAGCTCAATTTAAACAGGGAATCAATAAATACAACAAAAAGAAGTCAACATATAACATGACATATTTATAAATGGCTTATATTTATTTATTTAAATTGTTTTATTTATTTACATATGTTTGTTAATTAATTAATTTAATTTAATTAATAAAGTTATACAATAAATTGTGTATTTTAGCATTTAAAACACTATGTTTGTATTACAGCTAAATGTAATCAGAAAAAAGTATTGTGAAGCAATTATTAAAACAAATTCAAGACAACAAAAAAAACTACAAGTCATTTTAACATATTTATCTTATTTATACTAAATAATTTCTATCACATAATCATTTATTTTTAATTATTAAGTTTATATATTATTTAATATAATAAATTGTATACATTTATGTAATTTTTCTCCTATAAAAATTTAACAATCTAACATTTTTAAGGGATGTAATGGTACACAAACATGACGGTTCGGTATGTACCTTGGTTTTGAAGTCACGGTTCGGTATGGTTTCAGTACAGCAGGTTTCAACAGCTTCTGCTCTAAACTAGCCTATAGGGAGCCTTTTATACTACCAAGGTTATAATAATAATAATATTATGATAATATAATAATAATAATAATAATAATAATAACTATAATAATCAACACTCAAATTAAAAAAATGTATGCAAACGTGTTTTTAAATTAACTTCTAAATTATAAAATTTCTATTTGTTGAAATATAATAATTTGTGTGGCTGTCATAACTTGTTTCATAACAGATTTATTTAAACATAATTAAGACATCACTAACATGTAAAGTAAATACAATGAAGTATAGTCTAAAATATTTCGTAAAATGCTCTTCACTAGACTTAATTTCTCTATCAACCACGCTACGAATTACGGGGGGGGAATCGGGTCTGACTCTCCTAAAGAAGGCTTTAACCCCCCTGATGGACGTCAAAACTAGATGTAGGGGGGGTCAGATAGAAAGAAGGCTAGCCTACGCATAATATGAAGATTTACTTGTAAATATTAATATGCATTTCTATAGCCCTAACTGATTTTTAAATAAAATTTTGGCAGCTCCTGAAATGGATCGTATTGACAATACCTGAGCGGTTGAAAAATACGCTACAGCGCTCATTCAAAGACGTGCATTTATTGCTTGGATGGAGCAAGAACACTTAAAATGCACGCGTAGATTTAGTCGAGTGATTTATGGAGCAAACTATTTAGCTAAAATAATCATAACATTAACAGCACCGCTGAAATACAAGCAAGCGGTTCTGTCAGTCAGATGCACGTGAAAGCTGCATAACAAACACTGTGCTTTCTTTCAGAATCATCATTGGCTGGTAGAAAAACAAAAATAGGATACATAAAAGTTTTTACCTAAAAATAAAGATAAGGTAAAGTATGAATAATTACATTTTAGACACATTGTCAGTAATTTCACCAATGAAAATAAAGCCCTATGAGAACTGTTGTGCGTCTCAGATCAACACGCAGCAGTGTTTCATTAATGAATCCACGTTTTCAAATGAATCGAGTGAATCAATGATTCAGTGAACCATTCATAAAGGCAGTCACTTGCTTTGTTTCTGAATGAATCAGCCATTTGAACGAATCGATTGAGTGAATGATTGAATGACTCACTTAAGACAGGGATATGCCGCCACCTACTGGCATATTTCACCGGTCGCAGCTCACTCAAGCCGGCCTCCGCTCACTCTAGCCCGCCGTGTGTGATGCTGTGTTTCGTTGTGAAAGCGAAACTACTTTGTTTGGCCTTCCAAAAGAGGACACGACTAGAAATCAGTGGTTAAGTTGTATTTACAACACTGTTCCAGAACAGTTCAACCCAAGTATTCCGATGTGTCCAGCGTATTTTATGGAGGACTGTTTCCTGATCCTGGTAGAGTAGACTACAATGCCGGCTGTTCTGACACACAGAATGTAAGTACATTTGCCACTGACGATTCAAACGCGAGTTTTGAGCAGTGTAGAGTAGCGTTTGTAGTTTGTAATTTCTCCGATCACAAATGCAGACATGATTTTATGTTTACGTGGCGCGATGCAACGCAACGCGTAAAAAGACAGTATAAGTCATTATAATCCGTAATTATGTCCCCACTGG
>NW_015505460.1:1195784-1200151 GCF_001515645.1 Sinocyclocheilus grahami
AACAACATGTGACCCCTTTAAAAAATAAATCCCCCCCCCCCCAAGTGCTCTGACCCCCACGATGGTCACTTCGTAATTCGAACCCTGCTAGCAACTACCGAGCTGTAGACACTGATGACTTGCCTGAGGTAAATGAAATGCTACATGCCATTTGTTTACAATCAGTTTCAATGATGTCTTTCCGCGGTTATGTGAGGGTTGAGATGTTAATTCATGTTTATTTCGCGTTAAAACTAGTAATAAAGAGGACGGGATGATCGTGCTCGCACTCTGCGCTGCCATCAGAACTGAGGCGTTTATACATATATATGTACATATAAAATCTCAACATTTGTACAATTTTAGTAGGACTTTTAATGGGTATAATTGGACTTTTTGAGTTAAAACCTTTGTGATAACTATAGCCCTGGTTTTTCCTATTATTTGAACTCTGTCTTATGGCTCCTCCTTCCATAGTGAACAAGGACAGACTCTCCTTCTGCGCCCTTTTACTCTCTTTCTCATTCTTACATCCTTCTTTCTGAATGCGTTTTCTTTCAGCCATCTGCACTGAGCTGTACGCTTTTAATAGATGTCCCCCCATGTTGTCATTTATTAAGAGCATGTGTGTTGTTCCCGCTCTGCCAGGTGGCCGTTAGTAGCCTGTCAGGGGTCCTTTAACTTACAGAGAAGTAACGGAAGGATAAACAAGATCTCTAGGAGGTAAATCAATACCTGTGTCACGTCACTCTAGAAACAGAGCATTCGGTGGTCTGTCTTTGTAACAATGAAGTAAGTACATTTAAAAAAATAACTGCAGTGGAATGAGTTATGCATTGTGTTCAAGAGGTGAACGCATGCTCTAATAATACACATTAGCTGTTACTTATAAAGTCACCTTGTTACGGATAGGATATTTCTATTTTGTAGTCCTTTGAAGACTGAAAAGGGAGATTTTTCTGTGCAGTGCGAGATAATATCTGCTGTTTAAGTGTCTGTTTAGGACAAAAATGTCAAGATGACACCACAAACCATAATCCTCTAAGGCAGAATATGCAGCATGGATTACCAAAGATGGAATCGCACAATGCCTCAAACTTCTCATTACTGTCAGTTTTGGGTCACACAAGAGAGCTGAAACCTCTTACCTTGCTCACTGGCCCTGTCCTGTCAGCTTCTTGTCTTTTACCCATAATTCCCTTCGCTTCTGTCTCTGTGGTTAAAGTTGCTATCCTCTGATGCGTAAAGAGTTGGTGGATGGGATTCATATGGTTGGTTTTAAAGGGTTAAAATTTTCACCCAAAAATGAAAATTAGCCCATGAGTTACTCACCCTCAAGGCATCGTAGATGTATATGACTTTCTTCTTTCAGACGAATCCAGTCGGAGTTATATTAAAAATGGACTTTGATCTTCCAAGCTGTTTAATGGCAGTCAGCAGGTGTTGCAGTGCATCAGTCCTGTAGCGAATCAGCTCATGGGGAAATATGAATAATTAACCATAACTAGTTATACAAAAGAAGTTAAATAAAGTGCATCCATCCATAGTAAAAAGTGTCTCACACGGCTCCGGGGGGTGAACAAAGGCTTCCTGTAGCGAATCGATGCGTTTTTGTAAGAAAAATAACCATATTTAAAACGTAATAATCAATTTAATTTAGCTTGCGCTCACTGTTGTACACAGAAGCAGCTCCGGGCGGATGATGTAGGACGTCGGTGTTGCGCATGCGCCGCTCAGAAGTGACGAACGCAGAAGCGCAGGGGAGAGATCAAAACACGAATTAGAAGTACAAAACAAGGATTTGTAAAGAAGAATGTCGGAGGATTTCGATATAAGCCAAGAGGAGACTAGTTTTCCTTTGCTAAAGTAAGGAAACTTGGCTTCCTTTGCTCTTGTAAACAAACGTTGGTTTTCACGAGACTCACCGGCGCATAGCGACATCTTACGTCATCCTCCCAGAGCTGCTTCCGTGTACAACTGTTGGTACAAGCTAGATTAAAGTGATTATTACATTTTGAATATGGATATTTTTCTTACAAAAACGCATTGATTCCCTACAGGATTTTCAAACGATTAATCGCAATTAATTGCATCCAAAATAAAAGTTTTTATTTACACAATATATCTGTGTGTACTGTGTATATTTATTATGTTTATGTAAATATACACACATACAGTATATATTTTGAAAATATTTACATGTATTTACATGTCTATATTTATATTCATTTAATTTATATTATATATAAATATATTTAATATATGAACATAACCTATTCTTCTTAAATATATACATGCATGGGTGTGTATTTATATATTTATTTATATATAAATAAATATACATAGTACACACATAAACTATGTGAACAAAATATTTTATTTTGGATGCGAGTAATCGTTTGACAGCACTATTAATTTTATGTTATTTTATTTTTTGAAAGAAGTTGATACATTTATTCATCAAGAATGAATTACATTAAGTCAATTAAATTGATCAAAAGTGATAGACATTTATAATGTTACAAATTATTTCGATTTTTTAAAATGCTGTTCTTTTGAACTTTCTATTCATCATGGAATCCTGAAACAAAAATGTAGTACTGTGTATTTCAATGATTTCTTAAGGACCATGTGACACTGAAGACACATTTCGCATTTCTCAGGAGGAATTGGAGTTTAAATTTAGGAGTGTTTATACCAAGATACAGTATAGACAGAGGAAATGACAGGACATTAAGGCTGTTTTGTGCCCAGTGCCTCATTAACTCATTAGCAGGATGGAAAGTAATGACGTGAATACATGATATTGTATCTTGTTGATGTTTTAGAATATTAATACTAATTAATTTGACACCGTACTTAGGTGCAGTTGTGACCTTGCATACTCGTTAAAATAGTATGAATTCATGACTATAGCTCACAAATGTGTATACATATCTGTCAGGAAGGTATTTGTGAGCACATCTTCTTGTTTGAGGCTTGACAAGCACAATATCTAAATTATTTATAGAAGTGTCAGAATCGCATCAAAAGTACCAGCTCTGTCAGCACGTTAATGTGCTGTCATACTTGGTGGTTCACTCACTCAGTGAACATGCTTACGTTGACAATTGGATACATGGACACTATAATTTACTCAGAAGCATTTCAGAAATTTTAGAATGTGGTGCACAAATCACATTAGATAACAAGTAGGACAGCTGCTGTGAATAAAGACGCCAGTTACTTTACACAAATAAGGTACATACTTACTTTAGAAGAATCTGTCTATTTTATGGAAGATTTATGATTAACGGTTAACCCTGGAAGTTGCCAACTTTTTTGGCTTAGTTTTCATTTATTTTATTCTACATGCTTTTTTTAAAATGTATTTTTTTATGTTTAGTGTGTATTTGATGTGATAGCAGAATCACACTAATTAGAATTTTAAATAGAATTTAATTGGAGGGGGGATGTACTTTAGACCCTGTTTTGTACCTATTCATGGAAAGGACTGACTGCTGAATGAATGAAATAAATGTAAAGGACAGAAAGTTTATGACACTTGCTGCTAGGAGAAAAACAACTTCTGTGAATACTAGGAACATCAAACAAATGAACATCAAATCAAGTTAAAACTTAGTACAGTACATAGCCATGGAAACCAATTCTGTAAATAAGACAGTAGAAAACAGAAATGATAACATCAGCATTACCCACAAGCCTTCATACACATGTTTAGGGCTGTCGCGATTCGTCGATTTTATTCGACTATTCGATTTTTAAAAAGCCTCGGCTTCATTTTGCTCGCGTCGACTAACCGGCAAGTGGCGCATTTCACGGACGAGAATCCATAAAACACATTTAGACTGTTTCCCAAGGCTGCATGATATATTAAACCCATTTAAAAATCATAATTAAGCATAATTGTGAATTCACAAACGCTACGATTTAATTAAATAATTATATGCGATGCAGTTCTAATACAGTATATGCACTTTAATTATTTACATGCGTGTAGGTTAAGTACATGCATCACACAGCTGCTCCGTTCACAGTATTAGTCTGTTTTCCAAGGCTGCATGATATATTAAACCCATGTTATCATTTACATGTGTGGAGCGTCTCAAACTCCATCTCTGCATGTTGTTGTGAGTTTGGGTTTATTATAACGTTCATCTGGGAACTCAACGTGCACCATTTCATCAGATATGTAAGGTAAATCATTTATAAATCCACGCAAACACAGGAGAATACATTGCGGTTTTAAAAAAAAGCTCAAACCCTCACTCGGAATTTACACGTTTTGATATCCACACATTCATTTAATTACAGTGGCTATAGCGTTTTTGTCCTAAAGAAATGGCCAAATATTAAAGATTAAGTTGACATTTGAATTAAATGGTGCT
>NW_015505460.1:1200234-1203470 GCF_001515645.1 Sinocyclocheilus grahami
TTTTCTATACTCTGTTTTAATGGTTAAATTACATTTTATTAATCAAAAAGCCTGTCTAATTAATTGAGTTTTACAGTTTTATCTTTACCAAATTCTGTTTTCCATTATTTTCTGGATTCCATTTTAATGGTTCCATTACATTTTAATCATCAAAAGCATCTCCAATTAATTGATTTTATTTATTTATTTTTAACGTTTAACATTTAACCTTTTTTTTTCAGAAATACTGCACATTTACATTTTTTCGCCTAAATAAATTGTGGTAAATAACATTTCTGCTAAATACTCCTTTAGAAAGTGTTTTTTGATTATAATTTTATTAGTAGTAGACTAGAACACGTGGATATGTTGTCATTCTTACACTATAATACTGAACTTTGATTTCAGTGATTTGGACTATGAGATGGACGCTTGCTTCTTGCACTCTATGTTGCACTTTACTTTTGCTTTATAAAAAGGATTTCATAGAAATTTGGATTTAATTTGGTTTAATAAAATATTCTTAAGTAAAATTGTTGATTTTTTATGTGGGAAATTAATCGTTTAGATTAATCAATTAATCGATAAGTTAGTCGATAGATTAATCAAAATAAAAATAGTCCTTAGTGGCAGCCCTACACATGTTTTATAATGGCTCAGACATTGAGATGTAGGTTTTTGTACATCAGCTTCATGTTCATCTGTTCTGAGACCTTGAAACCTCCACACAAAGCTCCTCCACACTGAAACCTGAACCTAAAAGCATAAAACCGGATTAACAAATTCAGATGTGCAGACCATCTATCAAAGTCAGACACATATTTTTGATCTCTCTGTCTCAATCTATTGCCTAAGTACTCTTGAATTAAAAAGCATAGGCCTACAGTGTTTGATTGACAGGTTGGCAGTAACCATCACAGTTTATAAAATGCACTTGCATAATACATTCAACAGTTAATTTTTTTGTTTCATTAATTTATTTGCTTTGTTTTGTGTGACAGGCTTTGTGTGTTCTGATTGCCAATTTTCTATTTTTTTTAGTAAAATTAAGAAAACAACTTGTGCAATGCATAAATGTTTTTACTGGCAATGGGAAACTGGACACTAGAAAGAGCAAAAGACAAACAACAAAACTCTACAGAAGCTCTCCAATGCATTATTTACACGTTGCTAAACTGTGAAATTGTATTTCTTTTAAACATATCTCCATAACATTAGAGAGGAATTACACCGCCTATTGAGTTTGCAAGACGCCAGTATTTAGTTTTCCATTATCTGGACTGTGATCCACTGAAGCCCAAATAATTAAGCCACCCATGTGGATAAGCGTCACATTAAATGTTGTGCTGGATGAAGTTACTGGGATTAATGCAAAAGTGTGTCTTTGGCAAACTTCTAACACACTTTTTTTTTCCTCTGTGTAACAGCTATGACCTGACAAACTGTCTAAATTGGCACAGCCAAAGTCTGAACACTTATTTCACATGTGCTCACACACTCTAGTCATAACTCCTATACAGCTTTGTGCACACGTGTGGAACCGTCAGTGCATTTAGCACCAACACTTCCTCGCACTCTATACTTGGTGACACTGCTTTCTACAGTTACTGAGGCAGACCCTGAGAAAAAGATGGAGAGTTTAACCTTAACTCAAACTGTGACGCATGTCATCATAATGTACATGTACAATCTCATCAAGTCAAGTATCGTCCAGATATCACGATTCAAAATTGAATCTCATATAATGTGGAATATTGCCCAGTGGACTATATACAGTATATATACAGCTTATATATGAATACAGTTCACCATGGGCTCATAAGATGTTTTAATGCCTTCCTGGCCATCTGTGGAAATGCCATCATGTATGTCTGCTCAAGCTGTTTTAAACTCATAAAGGTAAATTGCTATGGATGACACATAACATACTTGCATACTGTCAGTTACACTTATTAGTGTATAGTGCATTTATCCTTGCTGCTTGAAGTGTCATTTTATTTTCATTTATGCATCTAGTGGATGCATTTATCCAAAGCGACTTTGATTCAGTCTGACAAATACTTAATGCTTATTTTATTTATTTTTTTATTTTTTTAATAAAGAAAAATATAACGGAATAAATCTATATGTGTGACCCTGGACCACAAAACCAGTCTTAATTCGCTGGGGTATATTTGTAGCAATAACCAAAAATACATTGTATGGGTCCAAATTATAGATTTTTTTTTTATGCCAAAAATCATTAGGATATTAAGTAAAGATCATGTTCCATGAAGATATTTTGTAAATTTCCTTCTGTAAATATATAAAAAATTTATTTTTTGATTAGTGATATGCATTGCTAAGAGCTTCATTTGGACAACTTTAAAGACAATTTTCTCAATATTTAGATTTTTTTGCACCTTCAGATTCCAGATCTTCAAATAGTTGTATCTCGGCCAAATATTGTCCTATCCTAACAAACAATACATCAATGGAAAGCTTATTTATGTATAAATCTCAATTTTGAAAAATTGACCCTTATGACTGGTTTTGTGGTCCAGGGTCACATATACAGATCTTTGCAGCTTAAGTTGGTATAGAGCACAAATAATTTTCCTCTTTTAGTGGAATTTTTTTAATATCAATGAAACACAGATGTGTCAAATTATATAAAGCGTAACTCTGTAGCGTTTCTGCTAAAAAAAAAGTTACAATGACATTTAAGAGGAACATATTTGTGTAGTTTTTACAAAAGTTTTTAAAGTCTAAAGGTCTTTGCAGTTCGAAAAAATAAATACAACCTCACGTTGTGTCAATCACATTTACACAATGCCTCCGAAAGTTTCGTCCATCATAAAAAAAATTCGGACCAGGTTCGATTTTCTGCATTTTCGCATCCGTAGCAAGCATTTTGATAGGAAAGGATGACGAATACAAAAAAAAACTAACGAAAAAACGCATACGAAAATTTCAGACTCAGTGTGCAAGGACCTTAAGAACAGTTGGCATTAAGTGTGCAACTTTGACAACTATACGATAGCAAGCAAAATAAAATAAAGCTTAACAAAGACTCTTTTTATTATTTTTAGTTATTTCAACAAAAAGACTGATTGATATTCACTGTGGAAAATTCTCTACTTCTTTCCAAAAAAAAATGAACAAAATTTCAATCAAAAATAAGTGTCAGCAGCTGTCACTGGTACTTGTACCACAGTTCATTCCCAAAAATACAACGTGAAAATAGACCTACAGGGGCGGGGGGGGGGGGGGGGGGG
>NW_015505460.1:1203549-1207137 GCF_001515645.1 Sinocyclocheilus grahami
GGGTGGAATTGAATTCGGGTTCAAACCGAGCAATCGAACGAATGTGAAAGCAGCCTTAAAAAGAGTGTGGGAGGTTCAGCACAGATTTGTAATCTAATAACATGACCTTTAAATGAGCAAAATAATTCAAGGCGGTTTGATGGCACTTCATGAATACATTCCCGCTCGCCCAGCTGGAAAAACAGATGCTGTGTTAGAGAGAGGGAGAGCGAGTGTATTTCTCTCATTTTCTCTAATCTCATATTTGCATTGGAGGGAGATCGAGAAGATGATACTGTATCAGCTTGGCCAGTGCTAATCTTACAGTAATACCACTTGCAAGTGAACCACATTCGGTCAATTTTAATGTCATTAGTTCGAGCTACAGAGGATGAGCTTGTCAACGGGAGAGTAATTGCATCCTTGTGCTTCTACGGTGCCCGTTTGGAAGATGTGATTAGATTCCAGAATGGTATTAAACACGCTTGGCCTCAGGAACACTTTGCATGTTCAGACTAATGAATGCGCACATAGCTTAGTATACACATGTAGACATTGTTTTACTCGTTTTTGATGGTTGTCAGTGTTCAGAGTGCTAAATCCTGTTCTGTTTAGACACAGATCGTTATTTGAAGTCGACATGTGCGTTTTCAGTAACTGATGCCATTTCATAAATATAAAGATGTCAGTTGTTCTTTACCCTCTTGCTCAAATAAAAGCCTGTATTTTAAAAGCAGAGCTTCTGAATGTCTCCGGTTAGATATTCCTCTCTCTTCTCAACTCTGTTTGTCATGCACAGCAGCATGTGAGATACAGATAAGATAGAGTTCTTCAACAATGCAATCACACTGATCTTGGACATGTTGAGCTGTTGAGGTCCAAGAAAAAAGGCATTGATAGATAAGGGATAGCTGAAAAAGACCTATAAAGTAATAGAACTTCCTCTTGCTGGCCAGTCACGTGCAGTCATGCCTTTCAGAAGCCGATTCTTTGCTCTCTGATGCTGCACCGACAGATATTCTGCCAACTGTCTGAATACTAGAGCAGGTGAGTCAATGACATGTAAAAGAGTCCAAGAAAATTATAATTAAAAGTTTCAAATCTAATTTAAACTAAATGTGCCAAGTCGGTCATTTTTGTACTCGTGTGGTTTCATGTTTTATACAATTTAGGTTTAATATATGAAGAGTTAATTTACAAAAACCAATAACTTTTTTTTTAATAAATTTATTAAAAAAAAATTTTATTTATATATTTTTTATAAATGTTTATTTTTTAAATCACGTTTTTTTATTGCGCATTCCAAGTAATATCAATCAAACTGCAGTTGGGTTGTTTTGATTAAGTAATAATAACTTAAACAAATACAGGTAATTTACTAAATTAAAGGTCATTGAAAGTATGTGGTATTTTTACATATTAAAAGTTTGTTTTATAGCAAAAGCAGATAACTCCAACAGTCGTTTTTTGGCAAAAGCAGATAACTCCACATTTCATGTTTCAGATTTTTTTTAAAAACACTCGTTTAATCTTTGTAATCTCCTCAGGGGTGTATTCCAGAAAGCACGGTTATTTTACCGTCAGCTAAACCCTGAACTTTCGGTTGATTAACCCCAAACCTTGCTTAATCGAGGTATGTGGTTCCAAAAACGCGTCCAGGAGTAAGTTCATTCAACTCCGAGTATGTTCCTGGTTAAGACTCAAGACATTCTCAACAGAGCGACGAATCGATGAGTCACTATGGAAACGGACGCTAAGAAAAAGCGAGCCATGCTGTTTCTTTCTTCTTCTTTTGTTCAGTGGTCGTTTACATGCTTAGTGCATATCGCCACCTAATTGATGGTTGTGCAATTATTCTTTTTTTTTCGTTTAATCTTTAATCCTTGAGAATATGAATTATATTGTTTGTTTGATGATAATTATATATTAAGTCATATCAGATATGTATTTTTTATTATAGAAATACATTATAGAAAATGCCGATCCATGTGTGAGATGATAATATAAAATGTAATAAATATATATGTAGAGTTCATTTGCAAAAACAGATAACTCCATTTTTTACAATGATCAGAAATCATGTTTTTTCATTGTGCATTCCAGTTCATCTCAATCAAACTGCAGTTGGGTTATTTTGACTAGGTTAAAAAATAACTAAAAAAAAACCCCGCTAACTAACACAATAAAGCACAATAAAAACATGATAACATAATAAAAAACATGATTTTTGACAGTTTAAAAAAACGTAAGTTTTTTTAATTTATATATTTTTTTATAATAAATTAAACATTACCTTGTCATAATAGTGTTTTCTAATTTATACAGACAACTGTTATACAGGTGCATCTCAATTAATTAGAATGTCGTGGAAAAGTTCATTTATTTCAGTAATTCAACTCAAATTGTGAAACATTTGTATTAATAAAATAAATATAATAACCATATTAGAATAATATTAACTTCTTTATTACCGGTACTTATATTAGCATTTTATAATTAACATATCATACAACTCTCTCTCTCTCTCTCTCTATATATATATATACCATTTCAATATACAGATGGTGTTTCCTGCTTGACATTTCTGCCTGCCGCACCTCCTCCAGTGCACCTTTTTGGGTCAGCTGCAGGGTCATCAGCTGGTGCCCCCGTTCACGAACATTTCGGAAGATAAGCTGGGTGCCCAGGTCAACACGCATCTTCCATCCCTTTCCAGGAGTGAGCAGACATGTTGTCCTACCTGCCACTGTCTTCTGCCCACCTTCTCCTGGTCTGAGGAACGGGATGTTTGGCTGAATGGGAGCTGAAGAGCTATTTGCCCGGACTCTACATCTTTCCAACTAATATTGTAATATTATATAATGTTGTGTGCTATCTGTCACGCCCACTGAAGGCTCGTCAGTAGATCACACGTGCGCTGATAGCGCTGAAGTGAACAAACCCTGGAAAATAACCTGCTCCGGAGCAGGTTATCTTCAGAGAGCAAGTTGCTATGGTTACTTACATACCCTGAAAGTTACCTCCGATTTTGAAACCAAAAGCTGAGGTTATCCGCTCTCTTATCCTCAAAGTTTGAATATACTGATTGGACTTGATTATACCCAGGTATGTCACATAACCTGCTTTCTGGAATACACCCCAGGTGACAATGTAGATGCCTTGCAAAGGTTGTTGTTGTGATCATAGACTGTATGGATGTGATTACACGCAATACACAGAGCTTTTCCCTCACCATTGTAACGCGCTGCTTTTGCAAGGTTCCATGAAAACGTTTCAGCTTTTATTTTCCTTTTTCGCCCTGAAGAAGATATCACAGGTTCATCAAGTTCTACAGAGCGCTGATTTGCTAAAATGGGCTTGTCGGCTTCTGTTCAAAAACAACAAGGGAGCTTGTCGGCTTCTGCAGTAAAACGTGAAATCACGATGCCTTGAAAGTGGACAAAACCGACTTTTTTGACAAAACGGGTTTAGGGATCAGATCGCGCTATATGTGGAAAATAATGCACGGCAATCTTTTTTTTTTTAAGTGCCGTTTATCGGTTTTTGCTAATAAACGCTTCACATATATATACATATATATATATATATATATATATATATATATATATA
>NW_015505460.1:1207165-1237971 GCF_001515645.1 Sinocyclocheilus grahami
TGTATATATATGATGTACAATACTTGTAAATGTACACCTTTTTTGTTTATACTTCCCAGGTTAAAAAGAAAGACAATAATAAGCAAGTCAGATGATTAGATACAGTATATTAAGACTTACTGACATTATTAAAAAGGATAGTTTAATAATACAAAACATTATAATAATAAATATGGTGTACAATGCATGTGAGCATACACCTGTGTTTTGTTTTTTTACTATATTTTTCAGGGTAATTTTTTTGTTTTGTTTTTTTATTTATTTATTTTTAACAAATATTATAAATTATTAATTCATATATTTGATTAAATTTAGGGGGAGTCACACCACATAACATTTTACAACCTGAACAAACCATGCCTTTTCATAATAAAGTCAAATTATCAGATATATTTAGACTTACTGACATTGGTAGGTTTTTCATGGGTCCTGACTGTGGTATGATTTCCTGTTTTTTGTTGTTGTTGTTGTTGTTTTTCTCTTCATTTTCTGTTTCTGAAATACTTAGTTCCAGATTTACTAAACAGGGCAAATTAGTGACAGAGTGCAATTCCAAAACAGCGCCGTTGGGCGTGGAAATTTCTGTGGGTGATTTACTGACAATGCACAAAATAAAGAACACAGATGCAATGTCTAATTTCCATAATTTCCATAATGACCAACGCAATCTACCAAGCACAGCGCAAATTAGAGTAAGTATATATTCGGATTCGGATAATGTGTTTTTTTGGCATTCCACATAAATTAATACATGTGGAAAAAACTCCTCTCCCTTCTACCACGCACTCTCTGTTCCAAAGGCAAAATGTATATATTTGTGCAAAAGGATCAGGAACATTTTAACTCCTGAAGTTCCTGAACTCCTGCTCAAATTTGATCCGACCTGCAGTGTCAAAGAAGTGTTCAAAATAGTTCAAATTGCTTCAGACTTTATATAGTCACTAGATTTCGTCAGAGCGGAAAATATGAGGAGGGAAAATCAACAAACATCCTCCCTTTTTAGTCTGACAGAACATGGTGCTGCAAAGAAAAAGAGGGATAAATAAAGATGTTTACTCGCCAGACAAAAGAGGGCAAGATAAGTTGCCAAGAGAGAAACAAGAGTACCGCCTACAATGCCAAGTCAAGTGCAAAGCTTCTCTCTCTCTCTTTCTGTTTATGAATTTTAATGTATATGGGTCTTTTATTATTGAACTTTGGATTACTACCCAGCCAAGAATTTTAGGACATTGCCCATGATGATGTTCTTAATTCTGATCCCAGACCTGTTCTGTCATTTCCATCATGACAGCTAAGATTAGATTCAGGGTAAAAGGACTATGTCCCCGATCAGTGTCTACCCGGAAGACCTAAATGGATAAATGATGAAAGTGAGAATGCGGTTGAAGATTATGCGTGGCAGCCTCAGGCAGGCTGTAGGCTAGTGTCAAACTGTAGTGTGTGGTTCTCCAGGCCTGAACCGCATCTAGTCCAGACTGTACACAAACCAGAAGTGTCTCATTTATAATGCAGAGATGGTTAACAAGTAATGAGGATTCCAAGGATAGTTTCAAAAGCGCATATTTAGTGCTTTGAGACAAAACAAGTGATAAAATACAGTTTGTATAGCCCACCGTGGACGTTGGCTATGATTATGGTCTTGGAAAGCATGTTTGTCATTGACACGTCTAGGAAAATGGTAGTTTGGGAGTTCTCGCTCCTAACTTGATGCTCATTATGAGAGTCGTTCAGACATTATCCTGTATATCTGTCTGAATGTCTAATATCTCATACACCATATGGCCAAAATTATGTAGAGACACACATACAGTATAGGACGGTGGCACTTTTGGACATTTACTAAACTCCTAAACACATTTATTTAAAAATGGCTGAATGTTGTCATTTCATGCACTGAAATATACTGATATAAAAGTTAGAATTAAACTTTATTTGGAGTAGTTGTGCACAATGCACATTTCTTAATATTGAGCCTAAAATGTGTTTTAATGTCACTATTGAGGAGGATTGTATGATCTTTGAATAATATTGATCTTTAAATGCAAGAAGTTTACCTAAAGAATACTTGCAATAGTTCCACTTTAGCACAATCAAATATATTTCAGTATATCTTTAGTTGGACTTCAGAAATATTAAAGTGCATTAAGAACAAAATTGTTCCAGTTTAGCAGACTTTAAATATACCAGTATACTATACCAAATGTACAATTGCAGGGCATTTTTTATTAAGTACATAAATCTAGCGTAGCGTCAGTTCTGGCAGGTCACGTTAGTCAAGCTTGCATCAGCTGACTCACAGCTGATCCCCATCAACCTATGGGAATACGACATCCATCTAAGTATTCATATATAAGGTTCTGCAGTAGTATCAGCAGTTTTCGCATTGCTCAATAGCTAATTACCCTCCTCCATCCCCAACTCCTCCTCTGTCAGTCAGGATTCAGCCTTTTGATTCTCCTTTGAATCAGACTAATTCTGTATGCTAATTGTCAATCATCTTTGACGATAGTGGTCCTGACAGAATTATGTAAATGTATTTGTAGTATACGTGGCATGAAATAAATTATTTCAAATACACTTTAGTATAGATATTTTTCACTAGGAATTTTTAGGATATTTTTCCAGTAACATTGAAATGTTCTTTCAAAGTTATCTGTTCTTTAATAATGTTCTCAAAACGTAATATTTATAGATAATTTATGGAATGTTTTTTCTAAAACATTTAATTTGGACATTCAACGAACTGCTTCAATACATTCAGAAAACTTTCAAAAGTAACATTCTCCTAATGTTTACAAAATTATAAAATGGAATGTTCCATTAATGTTTGTATAACCAAGAAAAAACGGTTTTAAATCATAAAAAGGGCATTTTGAATGTTCAGACAACAGTTCGAGAAAAAACATTTTCACAACTTAATGACAATGTTAGCCAAAGGTTCTTAGAATATATTTTTGTTATATATCAGTATAAGTAACTTTCTTTGGAACGCAAAAGAAGGTATTTTATAGAATGCTTTTTTCCCTATACAATGAAAGAACATTTTGGTTTCAAAAAAGTTTTAAATAGTTTTAAAACGTTCTTTTGTGTCCCTTGTCGCAGTCATGGGCTCTCAAATTCCTTATATCCAACAGCTTGTCTCGTCACTACTGATAGCAAGTACTTTTTTTAGTTCACTGCAGATTCACTTTTATTCCTGAAGACTTCAGGACACTTCAGAACCATGCTGACTTTGTCCACACGTGAGCAAAGGTCACCAAGCAGACTGCGTGTAAACTCAAAGGAAGGCATCTGCTCTACTTTTTCATTCCACTCCTCAGCAAGCCCTCCACTCCTAATCCCTCGCTCCTGCTGACCGCACAGAATCTGAGTTTCCATCTCTCAGTAGAGCCCATGTTCATCCTGTCAGTCACAGAAGAAGCCACCTGCTAGAAGCCGTTGTAGAGAAAATTATTAATTTGCTGTAAATTTTAGTAGATGTCCTGTGAGCGACATGAATTTGGACACACCTGCTTATTCTACACTAGAAGTTAAAAACTTGCAGTTGGTATGATTTAAAAAAATTTTGGCCACACTTTATTTTAAGGTTAAATTCTCGCTATTAACAAACCATTAACTACGACTTTTGCCTCAATAAACTCCTAAGTTGCTGCTTATTAATAGTAAAGTAGTTGTTAAGTTTACGTATTGGGTAGGATTAGGGATGTAGAATATGGTCATGCAGAATAAGGCATTAATATGTGCTTTATAAGTACTACCCAACAGCCAATATGCTAGAAAAATGCATGCTAATAAACAACTAGTTCATAGCGAGAATTGGTCCCTAAACTAAAGTGTTACCAATTATAATTTTTTTTAATGTGTTTGAACGAAGTCTTGTTCACCCAAGCTGCATTATCCATAATATATATTTTTAAATATATTTTAAAATTAAATGTATTGCTGTGATGCAAAGCTGAATTTTCAGCAGCCATAACTCATGATCCTTCAGAAATCGTTGTAATATGCTGATTTGGTGCACAAGAAACATTTATTATTATGAATATTGAAAACAATTGCGGTGCTAAATTTATGAAAGTCGTGATTTTTTTTTAAGGATTCTTTGATGAAAAGAAAGATCAAAAAGTTTTAAAGAACAGAATTTATTAGAAATAGAAATATTTTGTAACATTATAGATGCAATTTATTGCATCCTTACTAAATAAATTAATACTTATATTTAAAAACTAAAAAAAAATAAAAAATCTTAAGATTTGTATACTATTTTCATTAGTAAGTGGTACATTTTCAAAGCTCTTAACATGTGTCATCTGACAAAACCCCAGCTAGAATTTCATTTCAAGAACTGTGTACAGGAAATGCAGTACAGTAATTAGTTTAAGCACTTGTTTCATAGTTTTTACTGTATCATTTACAGTATTGACATTATACTCTACTCTCAAATTAAACAAAACCTCACAGCGGTGTCATATCCTCACTGATCAAACATTTTGATAACATATCACTGGACAGATATTACAATTGTATACTTTAAAATGTTTACTATAGAACAAATTGTTAGAATTACTTAAAATACACAATAGGGTTTGTAAAAACTGCAATCATGAATGATTGACATTGAATTATTGGATGTACTGACAACCTTAGAGTCAGTTCATCAGAGGGATGGCTTTCAATGATTCATTGCTGTCCTTAATAAAAGGTTACTGAAATCATTAGAAGAAGCCGGAGGGTATGTTAGATGCTCTGTGTATGTGTGTCTAAAGATACCCATGCGTACACACAAACACTGTGCTTGCCTGTTATCGCACAGCACAGATGGATGAATATTTCAACAGAGCAGAAAAACGTCCCCTCAAACAACCATGACCCCACAACTAATGACAGGGCTCACGTACGGCGCGCCCAGGTTTACGGATGGTTTCCTTCCAGGAGTTTGATAGAGCTACTCTTCATTGCTGAGGTGGGCTGAAAAGACACAGGATATGCACCATTAATGGCTTTATCAATAACTGAGATATCGACATGGACTGGATCTCAAGGTGCTGATGGAGAACGGGTACAGCGTGCACTGAGAGATCCAACTTTGTCTCCCTATAGAGAATGTTCAGCTTTTAACAAGCCAGAAGGAGTTGGAACAGCCACTGATTTAAAGGACTCGCTACAGTAGCATGCAGTGGATCAGGAACAGGTCAGTCGCAAACACCCATAGAGAAGCGATGGACACTAGGGCAGGCAGGAATTCCCACACACATATACTTGTATGAGTGCTCTCATATTATTTATATTTTTCCCGCTCCCCAACATAATGAATTCATACATTTAATTACTTTCCTGTTCATGGACACAGGCAGGTTTGATTGACAGGCCAAGGATTTTCTTGTAAGGATGCCTTACAACTCCTTACACTTTCGAGATTTCTTTAACCAGACCTAACATGTGTTTTTGTTATATTGGTCAGAGCAGGTCTGCTCAAATTTCTGGAACAGTCCAGCTCATACTGTACCACCTTTTTCTGCTTCTTCCATTGACTTGGGATACGAATACAGAGGTTGGTGTTTTCAGAAAATGAACTTGCATTTTTATTTTATGTGCTACACTCTTAAAAATAAAGGTTCTTTAGTGGTATCTGTGGTTTACTGAATAATCTTATACATCCACTCCATTTACAGTAGAAGAAGGTTCTTTAGATTTTGTAAATATTCTTCACACTAAGATTTTTTTTTAATTTTTCTTGTGTAGCTTCTAAAGCTAGAAATGGAAAAGGATATTATGCCCTAAGCTTTGCTTGGCCTATTAGCATCTGACAAACAACTTTAATAGCAGTCATTCTAGGAAAATTCCCATCAGACATCAGAACAACTAACCTAATAAACCATGAAAATGGCTGTTGTTTATGAAGCGCATAAGAGACAACAGTAAGAGAGCTACCAAAGATAAAATAACAGTTCATTGCAAAGACTTATGAATGTAATTAGGCATGGTCAGAAGAGGTTTTTTTTAAGCTTCACAGCTCACCCAAGTCTGTTTAACATAAAAAATAGCTAACTGTGCAGGATAGATTGGCACTTTGACATGGCCTTTCGGTCATTTAAGCTTTTGCTTATTCAAATATTTTGACCGCTGGTCACATTATCTCGGCTTGCTGGGCTATTATGTGGGAATGTCTAATTACTGGTCCAGTGAACTATTAAAATGATATTATTATTTTTTTATTAAATATTTAACTGTTATATTATATAAATGTGGTATTATTGTAAATATGCATAATATATCATTGTGAATTTTGACTGAAAAAAGGCCAAGACATTAATGTTTCATGAAAACCAATATTATACATAATAATTGGCATATAATGAGAAAATTATCCCTTCAAAGAAGGGTTAAGTCTGCAAAATGGTACAACCCTTCTGACATTGACATATCTGTGACATATTGTGAAATGCTGCATAATTGTTAAAGGTTTGATTAATGGTAACATCACATTCAATCAAAAGATAATGTTTATAAATGTTCCACTTACTTGCTCATTTGTGAAATTCCAGACGTAATTTTCTTAAAGAGGACGTATGCTAATTTAGTTTTTTCCCTGAGGCCCACTTGCAATATTCAAAGGGCTTTGTGTAGAAAAAATGGCTTTTGCCAGTGTACCTTTAAGAATCCAATCTGAATTCTCTCTTCTACTGCCAGGAACAGCACAGGATTTGGCAAAAGTTGTATCTCATCTCGCCATTTCTTATCCCTTATAGGTTACTCTCATTGTTATACACCATTCAAAATACTTTTTTGGTCGATGTTTTGAAAGTAAATGTAGGCAAGGATGCAAATGACTTTGAAAACTTAAAGTAAAATTCAACCACTTCTAAAAAAAGCATGCATGACTACCAAAACCAGCTAATCTTTCAGGTGTGCATGCACCAGTACACTATGTTGAAATAGGCTGGCATTCCCTCTACCCGTTCTGACAGATCTCTGACCCGAGCTCAGAGGTAGATTAGTGGTCATCTACCTTTGGCCCAGTAATTCTAACAGTCGTCGTGATTACCCAGTGGTAAATGTGTGCACAGGACCCCATCTGCGTTCGCTGGGCAACACAACCCTCATAAGTCACTTTCCATGTAAATTAGACATGTCAGCTTCCACAGATGAGACAGACAATCATACTGGCCAGTCATAAGCCTTGCTGCAGATACATTGAGGAATGGTGAGGTGTGTTTTTATAATGTCCATTTCATTCAAGGTGACCTGAAGGCGGTTTCCTGCACACATTTTCCTTGCAAACTGGCTGCACTTGCTCTCGACAGGCTGCGCCAGAGCAGAGGATGCTGGGTAATGAGACAGCATGATTGATCAGATGTCTGCTCACTGGCCGCCTGCCAGACCTGTGCCGCCCGCTTGTGTAATGTCCACTGACTGGCTTCAACAAGCTCCAAATGCAGGGAGAGAGAAAAACTCTTGCTGTTACTCACTTCAGACATGACAGGATGATTAACCCTTAAGCAACACTGTATGTTTCCTTGATGAACCTGAACTGAGACGTTCACATAACATTTATCCAAACACACTCAACCAGTTGAAAGTCCAATCAGACAGCTGGTAGCTGTAGAACATTTTAAGCTGTTCTAAGATTATTTTTAGCTGGTAACTTGATGACTAGCCTAAGATTAGCTGGTCTAAGATGGTCATTAATAGGTCTAAGGTGATCATTAGGTGGAAGCTGAATGTTAGCTGGTTTAAAATGGACATAAGATGGTCTAAGCTGGTCGTTAGCCCGTCTAAGCTGGTCTCAGATGGTTATTAACTGGTGTAAGGTGGTCTAAAGTGGTCTTAGATGATTATTAGCTTGTCTAAGAGGCTCTAAGATGGAACATTAGCTGGTAGCTAGATGGTTACTGGTCTAAGATGGCTGTTAGCTGGTCATTAACAGGTCTAAGATGACCATTAGTCACTCTAAGCAGGTCTCAGATGTTATTAACTAGTGTAAGGTAGTCTAAAATGGTCATTAGATGATCTTAGATGGTTATTAGCTAGTCTAAGATGGTTATTAACTAGTGTAAGGTAGTCAAATATCATCAATAGATGGTCATCAGCTGGTCTAAGGTGATCATTAGCTGGAAGCTGGATGGTAGCTGGTCTAAGTTGGTCTCAGATGGTTATTAGCTAATGTAAGAGGGTCTAAAATGACCAATAGATGCTCTTTGGTGGTTATTAGCTAGTCTAAGAGGGTCTAAGATAGTTATTAACTAATGTAAGGCAATTGAAATTAGCTAGTCTAAGATGGCCTTTAGCTGGTCTAAGCAGGTCATTAACTAGTCTAAGATTGTCATTAGCTTGTCTAAGTTGGTTTCAGATGGTTCTTTACTAAAATTGTCAATTATGATGTTCATTAGCTGATCTAAGATAATCATTAGTGTGTCTATGATTGTCCAAGCTGGTCATAGAATTGTCGTCTATTCATCTTTTTCCAAAAAACAGCTTGACCTTAAGTTAGTAGGAATAGTCACTGATTTGTTACCAGTTCAAGGTGGCCTTCCAGCCAAAATAAACCAACTACCATGATTCAAAACACAGCAACAATCTTAATCTGGATTTTCCAGCAGCTTTCAATTGTCCAAGTGTGTGTGTGTGTGTGTGTGTGTGTGTGTGTGTGTGTGTTTGTGTCTTGGAGCCTTTCCAGCCCTCTTTTCAGCACACTGACACTAAAATGCTTTTCTGAGCTGAATCTTTAGGGTGTGGATAAAAGGAAGTCACAGTGGCGTCTTCTCGCTTCAGCCGCTCGCTCTCCTGCCAGCTTTTAAGACTAGATGTGCCCCAAGGAAAGCAGTTCGCCAATCAGAAAGGCAGGTGCAGCAGTTACGAGGGTGCTTGCGCATATAAATGCAGACCGTCAAGAGAAGCATGAAGCAAGTGAGCTTGGAAAAAAAGTTCCTGGAATGGACACAGCAGAGCAGAACAGCTGGGCTATCACTGCATGTACACCTCTCGAGGGTTGATGTTTTATTTATAAACCAAAACCTGAAGTTTTATCCTAAACCTAAATTCTAGCCCTTGTGTGCACCTTGGCCTTCAACTCTGAGACCAAAACATCTGTTTTTGGTATCCCAAGGCTCTTTATCAGAGTTTGTGTTTCCTCCAAGGATGCAAGGGAGGCAGTGCCTCCTCAAAATATTGGATGAGAAAAAAAATAATACTAAAAAGCATAAGTTATCTAAATTGTTACTTAAAAGTTATTATTTTCGAATAAATGTAAAATGCTTAAAACACTTGAGATTCATACTTGGCTTTAATAAACAGAACATTAATTACATTGTTAATGTAAAAAATATTTTTAAAAGTTATTTTTCTGATAGTGTAAATCATGTTTATTTAACCAAGAAAATGTAACTGAGACATGAATTTTAGTTTGATTTTTTTTTTAAACACTGAGGATTTTGCCGCCTCATTTCAGAACACCACCGCACATCACTGACTCCATATATATATATATATATATATATATATATATATATAAGCCGTGAAATATCTCATGATACTCTTTACCGTTAATTATGAAAGTCTATAAGTGGCTGAGAAGGAGAAGCAGAGACAGCATAATTAATGCATTAGTAAAGTGTGAACAGAAAGTGTGTTTGTCCATGTGATAAAGAGCAAATGTGTGGAATAATTTCTAGTTCTGTCCATGTGATTCTAAAAGGGTTGTCTCCTCACAAAAGCCTCACTGAGCTTTTTGGAACCATTCATCAAAACCCATCAATTACTCTCTTTCTCCATCTCCTGTCCTGAATAGCATCTCTTCAGAATGAGAACATCAACAGAGCTCAATTTACTGCAGTCACCTGCACGGTTCGTTGTTCCTTTTCTCTTCTCTCACAATACATCTCTGTACAATTTTTCCCTCTTCTTTGGGGGTTAATTGAGTCTTTTGACCCCATTGTCAACAGAGACTGTTTGTGGTTGGAGGGGAAATGAGTTTGTTTCTCTGGCTAAACACAATCGAAAGAATTGAAGTCACTCGGATATTAG
Organism: Sinocyclocheilus grahami; assembly: GCF_001515645.1. NCBI lineage: Eukaryota > Metazoa > Chordata > Actinopteri > Cypriniformes > Cyprinidae > Sinocyclocheilus > Sinocyclocheilus grahami. Next base: position 1,217,189 of record NW_015505460.1, read on the forward strand.
GAAGATGATGTGTCATCCCCTTGTGATTTATGACCAGATTGGCATGCCAAACTGGAATAGAAAGACAAGCATGAGCTGAAATGTATGCCAAACACACAATAATAAAAAAAAAACTTGGACTGAGTCGTTGTTGTTGATTTGGCAGATGGACATAATCTCCATTTACTTTCCTACCCAGTACAGAAAGAACTGCTAGATTAACATTGTTACTGTTGAACTCTGTCTAAATCTACAGTATTATATCATCAATCAGAATCTTAGTGCTTTATAACAGAGTGTGTCAGGCAGATGCTGTTAAATTTATTTTTTTGAGCCTATGTCAACCTGGACAATGTGATTAGCGGTGTGATAAATTAACCTTGGTGATTGGAGACTAATAACTAAATCACACGATTGACCTAAACAGAGTCTTCTGAGTGCTACTGATGTAATTATATACTGTCAATGTTATTTAATGTAAATAAAGGTGTCTAAGGAGCTGCGCATTTGATAGCTAGTACTGAGGAATTAAGATTTTAGCTTTTAAAATGAATATGAAATCAATACTGATCCTTCTTACTTTTAATTTCCTGGTCTTATTGTGAACCATACATCAGTGCATTATTTCATAATCTAATTCAAATGTAATAACCAACTTTTCCTCTGAAGGGACTTTTCAGCGTTTAACATTAGCCAAATACTGTAACTCTTTTACCAGTGGTTTAGCTGTCAAAATGGTTCCATTATGTAACTTGGATTGTAAACAATTATTTTGGAGGAAAATCTGTGTAATCTTCCATTAAAATGTAATATTCTACAATGAGTTTCATTTTCATAACATAACTTATTGGATAATGCTAACTATTAGCCAAATAACAGATAACAGGGTAATTTTTGTTTATCTGTCAAAAAATAATAATAATAATCAGTTACCCTGTATATATGTATATATATATATATGTACATACAGTTTGCATAAAAATGTCAAGCAGCACAACTATTTTCAACATTGATGATAGTAAGAAATGTATCATGAGCACCAAATCAGCATATTAGAATGATTTCTGGTGAAAATATTTTATAATGATGATAATCTGATAATATTACACTTTTTGCTGTTTTTTTGGGGGGGCTTTTTTTATCAAATAAATGCCATGGTGAGCATAACAGATTTATTTAATCATTAAAAAAAATTAAGCATTATATCTGGCATTATTCTTGTATTTAAAACTATGGTTCATAATCCATTCAGATCTAGATTAATAAATTACAAAGTCCTGATAAATAAATTATAAAGTCCTGCACTGCATTTTTCTCAACGTTCCACTTGCAAATGTGTCTGATTACAGAAGGTTGTGATTATTGCTGTTGCTCGCACAGGTCTAGAGAGACACACAGGACCAGAGGCCAGACACCTGGGTTAATACGGCTTGTACAGTACGGATCGCCCCTCAGGACATGGCTGAGCTCTTTTACTTGACTGTTTACATGCAGAGCCTTTGCATGTGCATTCTCACACCTGGGAGGGACACCAGAGGAGGGAGGTCAGGGCTTTAGAGTTTACTATCAGATGTGCAGATTGTAGATGCATTTTAGTTGCATTTTCTTAGGTGTTAACCGTTGCTTTCCACTGGCTGTATTCTAGCAGGCAGCACTCTGCCATGTCAATCAGTCATCTGTGTGCTTGTCAAGTCCTACAGCACAAGCTTAACTTTTACCTCTAAATTAACTTCCCAGAGGGGAACTGAAGATACCCCTGGCCTGAGGAGTGCTCAGCTCATATTTCATTGTGCTTTTGTCTTCTTCTCTCACTATACCTGTGCATGGGACCACCATCACGTGTTTTACCAAATCAAAATGTGCCACTTAGTAGTTCAGATTTTCTCTGGGATCTTGGGAGAAAAAAACCCCCAGATGACTCCATCTCTGCTTTCCTATTTGTGTAGGATTTATTGTGAGCCTTCTCATGAATGACAAGCACATTGACAATTGCATTTTTTTAATATTTTGTTTATCTATTAATTTATGCAAATGTAATTTAAGAAATACAGTTGATACATACAGCGACTTGAATACATCATTTCTATGACAAGCACGTTTGCAGTTCTTGGTCATGCATCATAAATCAAATCATATTATAATTGTGTGTGTGTGTGTGTGTGTAAGAAATATGTATCATAAATCACGCTATTTATAATAATCACATCATTTCAGATAATTAGATTTTTTTTATTGTAAAATGTCATATGGTGCTACTCCCTGAAATGTAAGTTATTTTTAAATTCATAATTAAAAAAATAAAAATTACAAAATATTTAAAATATATGTATATATATATATCAGGGTTGGCGAACGTCAGTCCTGGAGAGCCGCAGCCCTGCAGAATTTTGCTTCAACCCTAATCAAACACACCTGAACAAGCAAATCAAAGTCTGAACTGTTACTAGGAAGCTACAGGCAGGTGAGTTTTAATTAGGGTTGGAGCTGAACTCTGCAGGGCTGCGGCTCTCCAGGACTGGAGTTCGCCACCCCTGATATATATATATATACAATAGTTTTTACACACACACACACATGTGTGTGTGCAAGGACACATTTTACAGTTATTACATTTGAACTTTAAAACATGCTTTTAAAGAAAAAAACATGAGTACATTTGTAACAACTTGCCACATGCATTTTTAACTAGATTTTTCCTTTTCTTTCTCATGAACACTATTATTTGTCATTGACCTGCCTGTATTCCTGTAATTAATGAAAATGGTTAGCCCCTTGGAGAGCCGAGAAGAGAGAGGAAATTGATTGATTTGTGGTTTTATAGTGACATATTATTTTAACTTTTATTTTTCAAGCACCCTCAGGGTGCATGCAAGACTTTATTAAAGGCAAAGAACAACAGATACTTTATAATGAAGTACAAAATGACTTTGAATATAGCTCTGAGCATCAATTCTTAATGGAGGCCCATGCTGAATATTGAAATCTCAATGGACTATCTGCACATATACACACGCATATCTTAACGTGCCCATCACATTGATAATGCTGGAAAAGAGCAATGTTTCTTTTTAAAGCACACCAAAGAAGAAAAAGGTTGAATCTTTGCAGTCTGTGTATTTGAACAATGAGAAAGGCATTAGAGTTAGACACCCCGGACCTACCATTTGTTTGTTTCAAGCCAACTGAATCAAAGTCAATCTACGGTGGCTGTTCCGAAGTGCGATGTCCATGCAGCCGTGGTGACCTTTTGAGACCCCGACAGCGGACAGAGAGACTGAATGCTCAGAACTGCTGAAAAATTGCTTCTCGTCCGCCAGCGAGCAGTGGCTCCATGCCACAACTATCCAGTCGAACTCTCGCTTTTTCAAGAGGGCAGGCTGAGAGTCACTAAACCATAATATGGCTGAGCTCCCCTGCTGCCCCGGGCCATGATGGTCAGCTGATGAGGTCTGTCAAAGACACTGAGGTTTTTAGTTCATGTCATTTCTGTTGACTTTGTCCAAGTCAATGGTGTTCATCAACTACACCAAAAAAAGATCTAAGAGGCAGAGCTGGGGAATGTTACTTTTAAAATGAACTTTATAATATTGTGTTGATTGTTTTTAGTACTTCAATACTATAATACTTTTCTGGAAAGTACTTTTTTGTTACTTTTCTGACTGGCAGCGCACTGAAACTACTTTTTTTTTTTTTGCTTTATCCCTTCACGTACTGTAGTTTGCATAAAATTATATACAGGCTATACAAAATAGTTTTTTTTTTAGTGCAGTGTGTGCATTTAGTGTATATAATTTCTGTATTTAAAGAGAATTTAGACCTTGTTAGAATTTTGAACTGCATACAACAAATCTGGCAAAAAATATAATAGTAATTTCTATATATTCTGTATAATACTATATAATATATGAAATATATGCCAGTTGTTATGATAAAAGTGTATGACCTGTAATCTTACCCCAATGCTGCTATTTTGTTTACTACAAATAATGAGCACAACCTAATTCCACCTGTTTTGTTTTAAGGTGCAATTCTAGCTATTAACCATTAACTACAACGTTTACCTCAATAAACTCCTAATTGCTTCTTATTAATAGTTAGTAAGGTAGTTGTTTAGTTTAGGTATTGGGTAGGATTAGGGATGTAGAATATGTCCATGCAGAATATGTGCTTTTTAAGTACTAATAAACAGCCAATATGTTAATAATAGGCATTCTAATAAACAGCTAGTTAATAGTGAGAATTGTACCGTATGCTAAAGTGTTATTTTATTTTATTTAGTTATTGATCAGCAGTATTTTGAAGAAAAATGTGTATGTATGTAAATCTGTATGCTGTGTAGTACATTGTTTTATGGTGCAATTATACTGCAGTAACACATTACTGAGAGACATATGTGCTGTCCCTGAGAGAATCAAGCAGATGCCCTCATTTTTTATGAAATATTTGAAGACAATGGAAGAATGATGTAGGTTGATGTAACTGCCATGGTTTAACATGCAAGTGTGCTTAATCCATTCTGATAAGTGGAAAAATGTTAGCTTCTGTTCTCAATGCTTAATCTTATCAGTACTTTTTCCACTTCATCAGATAGAGACAAGATGTCGGATAGAGATTATTAGGTAAAAAGAAGTGTAATGTTTCTACCAAAAAAAGCAGGAATCAAACGTTTGCAAGCCACATGAGCACCTAAACTTTTGCAGTTTTTTTTCTATTGTGACAATGTAATCTTACTTTTTTTCTCTCCTTTTCTTCTTTTGATCAACACACTGTCCTCAGCAAAGCTGAGACTTTTTTTATATTTATTTTTTATGACAGCTTATTTACATCATACTTTCTCACATTACTTTTCTTTAACTTGCATTATGACAAGTGTTGTCGCCACTCTAATGCCACTTCCTTTTTGCACATGGAAAAAGATGCACTTGTCAAACAAACAGGCCCAAAAATGACTAAATATTTCTACTGTTTTTGTTTCCCCCTGATTTCTAAATGAATTGCATCTGTCATTTGTGCACTATTAGAGCACTGTACTTGCTAAAAAAGAGGTGTATTATATATGAGCTCATGCATTATATAGACTCTGGTAATGCACTAAAACAGGCCTGATGCAATTTGCATGAGGTTGTTTGTTCTAATAAGATTCACAAGATCAAGAATCATGTCTTTGTGGCCTTAATTTCCCCTTAGCCTGATTGTAGTATGAATTCATTACCGTGTGATCAGACATACACTATCCCCAGTGTATTTTCATTGGTTCTCAGCGTAAACAATTGAAAAATCTGCCTGTTATATGCCTATTATAATCTTGATTTAAGCATAATTATAAAATAAGTTTAATTCAGGATATTAAAATATTAATATGGATATGTTTAGATGTGTTTTTACTAGAAAAAGGACAAAAATGCTCATTAAGAAAATGTATATATTATGTTATGTATATAATATTGCAAATATATAAATAAATCATCTATATTTTTAGAAAATTATTTTTGGTGTTCTAGGTGAGAAGAGAGTAAGTGAGAAAGAGAGGCACAACTTTGATAATGACTTTTTCCGCCTGTTATTAACAACCTCGAATTCTCTTGATTGCATTTAAGTTGCATGATCCTTGAGAATTCATAACACTTCCTATCAGTGCCTCTTTCTCCGTACCTCGTTCTTTCTCTCCTGGTTGCAGTTCAGTGAAGGTATGAACACCTCCAAGAGCCTCACATTCTCCCAGAATTCCCTGCTCATTGGGTTCAGGAGTTTCACAGCTTGTCAGCTATAACAGCACAGCACATGTTATATTGATAAATCTCTCCTCCCCATAAACATGGGTGAGAGGGACTGTCACAACAGATATTCCCTGTGTACATGACATCAATAAGATGGATTTGTTTGTTTTGTCGTTTTAGTTGATGGTTTTCCCAAGGAAATTTTGGGCAAGGATGGTTGTGATGTAGGAGGTGAAAGAAAGAAAAAGTCCCACAGATGGACATCTGCTCTTTTAATAAGTGCTTTCGCCAGCGTCTGTTCTTCTCTCCGGCACTCATCCCTTGGAGTTTCCCCACAAATAGAGGATTAATATTGAATGCACATGTGTCCTCTATTCCCACCGCAGGCAAATTCTCTCTCTTTGAATTTCATACTTAGCTTTCGTACAACTTATGCAACATTCATAACTCAGGTATGTGGTTTTAAAAACAATGAGTACTTGGCTGGGAGCGTCTTGCATCAATCTTGACACAGGAGAATCCGAGCGTGAGATACCCTTGAAAAAGTGATTTTTGCTGCGCATCAGGAAGCGCATATGGAGGAGTCTGTATGGTGGAGAGGGCAGTGCATGCTTTGCATTCTTAGAGACCACCTCTGTTTTGGGTTGCTGTGACCAGACTATATTACTGGGAGTTAATTTGAGATATGGAGGCACTCGCTCTTTGCCTCTCTCTCTCTCTCTCTGTATTTACTGAAGAGGCTTTTTTATTGACTTGTGGTTATAGGTCTGACAATCCAAAGGGCACAGGACCTTGAAAGGACAGAGGGGAGTCTATCAAACTATTCATGAAAAGGAAGGCTAATGGATGATTTCTGTAAGACCCTTCAGATATTTACTTTTAATTGAGCTGTTAATTTTGCAATCAGGGTTTAGTAGAAAATACCACGTTTACATTTATTAATATAGGTAAATGTATGTATTTTAATTAGGGCTGATTAAAATATTTAATCTAATTAATTACAGGGTGCTGCAATTAATTAATCTAATTAATCGCATACTAAATTTGGCTGTGAAAATACCCCCAAAAGATAAATTAAAGCTGTTATTCTGTTAAATGTTTAGGCTACAATGGCCTAACATAAAGTATGGAACATAAAAGAGGATAATTTGAGAAACATCTCAGTATTTTTTTGTTCATGCAATGAAAGTCACTAGTGACCAAAAGAGCTTAGTTATAAACAGTATTGAAAGTACCTTCTTTTATGTAGTGCAAAAGAAAGTAAGTCATTCAGGTTTGAAACAACATGAGGGTGAGTAAATGATGACAGAATTTATTTATTTATGGTGAACTATCCCTTTAATCCCTTTAATTATACCTTTTTTTAAATAAATGAAATGATACTCTAAAGAATAAACTAAAACTACCAGCAGGTGGCAGTAAATGTCTTTATGAGTCGATTCGTTCAAACGGTTAATTCCGGTAAACGGCTCTCTCTTTGGCTCCTGAATTAGCTTACACGATTCGTTCAAAACGCGGATTCATTCAGAAACTAAACACCACTGTGTTGCTCAGAGACGCACAACAATTCTGCTGTGGCTTTTAGGTAGGGCTGGTCCGAATACATTTTTTTGAGCTTCGAAGCTTCGGTAGTAATCAACACCGAATATTCGAAGCTTCGGAGGGAAGGGGCTGAACATATTCTTCTATCAACACGTGTCGACACCAGACGCGGCAAATTCCCGACAGTAAACTGCTGCTGCGTTCTATTTATGACGTACTGACACAAATTTCAAATGATTTTCAACGATCGCTTTGTCGCGTCCAGTGTAGGCAGACTTTAGCTGTTGCGGCGCGGCGCGGCGCAACACGACAACTGTCACGCGTGGCTGGTGTGTTGCCGTGGACCCAAAGGAGTGCAGTGTCGCATTTTGGTGCAATATGGACACGCGAATGAATAAACTTTTAATAAACTACAGAACAGCACGATCCGGAAGCGGCGCGCCTCTCGCGGGCAGGGCTTATATGCTCCGAGAACGGACACTGCACTAGTGATACAAAACACACAGGTCTGTTAAGAGCAATACTTTTAATATAGACAAATTATTATTAGTCTGGGCTACTGTACGTTTTTTTTATGACTGCCGTATTCGCAAGTATTTTCCAAGCAAATTAAGTGCACATTTTTATCGTGTAAAATTACTGATTAACATGGTGGATAAAAGCAGCTCGTTTTTTTTTACACCAACAATATACTATAGATGTACTACTTGTGATTTTTCAAACTTGATGTGGTGTTGTGGTAGGCCAGTTTCAAATCGCATATTTGGCACACTGCCTTTGTCTTGTCCTCACTCAATTTAAAGTGCTCCCACACAGCTGAGGTCTTCGGCATTTTTGTCTTCTCTTCCAGATGAACTGAATCATGACGTTCATGACGTTCACTCATGGGTGATTCATATTCAAACGCGAATGAGAACCGTTTCGCGGGGGATGCCAGTTGTTCAAGGAAAAAAACAAATCTCAAAATTGAAAATCGAATGCCACCGAACGAATATTCGAATAATCGAATATTCTGGTCCAGCCCTACTTTTAGGTAATATTTTCGTTGGCAAAATTGAACAAAAACACACAAAATTATGTTTAAAATATAGCACAATGTTAACTTATTTACTGAACTGTTGTATAAAATCACATTTGCACTTGTGTTCTTCGTGACAAAAACATCACTCGTGTGATAGCGCTTATCATATGATATAAATAAGAGACAAAAACTCATACAGAGGCATTTTTTTTGCCCCAATATCTTGAATTTTAGGGCATAACTGCATTTAACAACTGAGTTGTTGCCCTGCATCATATTTGTCGACTGTCCACTGTATGAAATGTAAGATGGCGTTCAGGTCTGGCCAGTGCATTAACTGCGTTAAAATATTTTAATCACGTTATTTTTTCGTAACTAATTAATTTAACGTGTTAACTTGATTTAAAAGTTAAAGCGTTAAACTGACAGCTGTAATTTTTATGTTAATAAATACATAAAATAAATGGCCAACTAAAATCATATATTAAACTAAATTAAATAGAATTGTTAAATTAAATTAAATTAATAGTTCACCCACAAAAGAAGATGATTTGAAGAATGTTGGTAACCAAAGAATTGCTGGTCCCTATTGACTTCTGTAGAATTTTTTTTCCCCATACTATGGAAGTCAGTTGGGACCAGCAACTGTTTGGTTCCCATTCTTCAAAATATCTTATTTTATGTCCTTCAGAATAAATTAATTTATACTGGTTTGGAACAGCCTGAACTATCTTTAATTGCAGTTTTGTGTTTATTTTTTGTGAAAATTTTTACTTCTGAATAAATAGTGTTGAATGACAAATGAAATTTTATACAGTATTGCTTACTCACTTATGGCTTGATCCCCCCTATAAAAGTATAATTGAAGAACTTCTACATCTTTGTGTGTTTTAAAAATGGTACATACATACTGGATGTTATATAAATGTCAAGTTGAGGCAAGTTGCTTTTTGCTTTGTTGTTGTTTTATGTTTTATGGCTGTTTTACTGTTAAAATTTGTCTGAAATCCTATAATATGCTAGTTAATTGCTGATTGCCATTAAATGTAAGGTCAAAATGAAAAATGCTGGAAATGTTCAGTTCAGTCTTTGTGTACCCAAAATTTTACAGTATGTGTGTTACAAAAAAAAGAAAAAAAGAAAAAAGAAAATAATAATAATAGTAATTAAAGGGGAAAGTGTGTGACAACTTGCCCCACTCTGACCACTCTGATATTTGAGTAACAAGAGTACTTACATGTACTGTACATCAGGTTTGTATGAGTATGACTGGATCACAATGGTTGTAAATGTTGTCCGTCTTCCTGATATAAACGGAGACATTTAAGTGCCCAGTCCTCTATAAGGAAAGGTAAAACAGCAGCTCTTTGGGACAGCTTTTCAGTGTCTGTGGCAGCCGGGAGGACTCTGAAATATTTACAGCACTTGCCACATATCGTCTGCTGTTTTTCACCATGGGTGATTTCTTTTGTTTTTGCACAGGGAAGGAGACAAACAAAGAAAGGTTTATTTAAAATATTGACACAATATCTAGGAATGGATTCTCAGTGCTGCTTGGAAATAATAACGGCAAACGCTTGTTGTTCAGCCCCTGGAAACAGCTTCCAAAACAATAAAGCTTGGAGACAGATGGAAAAAAATGAATTATAATAAATGAAGCAGCGGTCACTTGCCTTAGGGAACAGGTCCAAATAATTGTTTATATTTAAAGCATAAAAGTCTCAATAATAAGGCATTTCTAACAGCCCATATATTATAGCAGCAAATTTTTAATCACATTTTTAGAGATTGATGCTGTGAAATCTGAACACAAGACTGATTAACACCTAATATTTTCAGAACCCAGATATAACGGACAGTTTTGACTGCATTCTTGCTCTTTAGAACATGATGAGTAGGCGTTAAAACACTCTTTTTGCTTTGTGACAGTGCTTTACATTTCTTTGGGTAACTAGTAGAGCTTAAATTCCTTCATTTCACCTGTAGGGATACTGAAAATGTGCATATTTATTGGGTTTATACCATTGTGCAATTGCTCTACTGCCTCTCCAGCTATGCGGGATGTTTGGCTGGATTGGCATGACAAGCGGCTCTGGAATGAGACATACCGAAATGTTATTGTGGGGCTGATCGGTGTAACATCCACACAGTGACAGTCTGAGAAAGAGAGAGAGTGAAGGGATTGATAGTCCATTTGCTGACCGGCTACTGTGCATTGCACAAAAAAATCGGAAAGTAGGGTGTTGACAAGCTAGAGTTTGATTGGCTGGCTTGAGTAGGTATCTGCAAGCAAATCTGTATTTTTTTTTTCACATAAAGTTTGCAAATTCTTATCACAGAGTCTGTACACATTTTTAACTGTTTTCCATGTTTTCTGAGCAGCTGCTCATAGAAACTACAACTGCATTGTTTAGTTGAATTATTATTGGTATATAATTCACACTATTATCTATGGAAGCTTGTTTCTGCCACAGGATAGAAAGATAAAAAGATAATTGTGACTTTTTATCAGACAATTCTTTTTTTTTTTTTACTCACAATTGTTGGGATTTTTTTCCAGCAATTCTTTTCAGAATTGTGAGACATAAACTCAGAATTGCGAGCTATAAAGCAAGAATTGCCACAAAAAAAAAGCAGTCAGAATTAAGAGATATAATCTCAGAATTTAGAGATTCTGAGTTTGAGATTCTCGCAATTCTGTGAAAAAACATCAGAATTGTGAGCTAAAAAGTCGCAATTAACTTTTTATACTTTGATGAATTTTATACTGCAAGATGTAAACTCACGATTGTGAGATGTGAACTTGGAATTGTGAGTAAAAAAGTCTGAATTCTCATAATTCTGACTTTGTGTTTATATCTCACAATTCCGTTTGTCTCGCAGTTGTTCTCTCCGATCAACTTAGGCTTTCGATGCTTTTGGGAAATGCAGCCAAGGTAAGCAGTTCTTGGCAAGAATTAGCTGCAATGTGGACCTGACTTTATGCCGAAAGCTCTCTATCTCTCATTGTCTTTCTCTCCCCCTCTGGCAAGTGTTTGAGTTGATAAATGAGGCAAGTCATCTATAAATACAGATTGCAGTGTAAAGAAAATGAGAGTCTGCAGTGCAAAGTCTGTTCTTCCTTCCACTCTCTCTCTCTCCCACTTTTTCATTGACACTGTCTCATTTCATGCGTCGTTGCCTTCCGAAATGTGTCAGACCGCAATTCATAACACAACACAAGTAGTCTGTAGTAGACATCACGGGAATCTATCTTCGTTGAGGTCAACTACTAACATGGGACAACGGTTTGAAGAAAAAGAGTTATACTGTATCACAAACTTCTCAAAGTTGTTCTACAGCTCCCTTAAAGGGATAGTTCACCCAAAAATAAAAAATTCTGTCATCATTTACTCACCCTCATGTGATTCCAAACCTGTTTGAATTAATTTTTTTCTAAAGATGATATTGTGAAGAATGAGGAAAACCAAACAGTTGACTGCTGGTTACCCACATTCTTTAAAAGATCTTCTTTTGTGCTCAACAGAAGAAAGAAACTCATGTTTGGAACAACATGAGGGTGAATAAATGATGACAGATTTTTCAGTTTTGTGAAACTATTTCTTTAAATTCAGACATTGTTCCGTGGAACTGGCTGTTTTGCATTGGGGAGAATTCACATCAGCATTTGCATAAAGTATGTTTCTGGCCTTAGCATTTGTGGGTTAACTTTTGACTGAACTAGGCTAAGAGGAAAGTCACTATTGTTCAATATATGCTTCTGACAGGTGTGACAAGGCTTAAATTGAAAAATCGCCAATTTGGATCCACATATCCCGTGGAGTGGAGGAAATGTCTGGGGGTGAATGTAGCTTTCTGCGCTGGCTTCAACCTGGAAGATTTTTGAGTGTGTGCTAGAGTGAATGAAAGAGAGTAAGATAAATCTAAAGGACAGTGGTCAGCCCAATTCATGTCCCAGAGGGAGGGAAAGACTGTCCTGCTGCTGGGACTCAGCAGCTCCAAACTGTCTGATGGAAAACTGCCCAACAGGCCCTCAGCGTCCCACTGTGAAGATTTATGTGGGCAAGAATGCACTATTTACATAATTTCTTTACATATGCACAAGGTGAACTCATCACTCGCTGTTTCGATGAAGGTCAGCAGTGCTGCTTCCTGGTGGGCTACGTCTTGATTTGATTAGCATGTCACATCCAAGACATTTCTGGTTTGGCGCTAATTAAATGCTTTGAACTTTATTATAAAACAGCTTTGATGCACAAATATATCTGTGCTGTGTAATTAAGTGTAAAGAGTTAGTGTAGCATTTTACCACCAGTGCTACTAATTTTAGCAAGGGTTGTGGATCCCAGCTAACAGTGAACGTTCTCACAACTTTCACTAACATTTATTAAAAGTTCTATAAATGGTAACACAAAACATTTATAAAGTAATGTTTACTAATAATGTACTAACTTTACTAATGTTTGATACATATATGTTCTCATAACATTGAGAGAAAACATTCTTATAACAACATTCTTGGAGCATTCTCGTAATTTGTACTTGATTAATGTTCCTTGATTAACGTTCTAATCACGACAAGAATTTTAATGTTCTTAGAATATTAAAAATAAATATTCAAATAATATTATATTATGAGTGAAAATAAAGTTAGTAGAATGGTGAAAGAAACATTTTTGTAATCTTTGGACATTTCAACTTTTATAAACATTTCAAAATAATGTTCCCACAGTGTTTTTATAATTATTATATGTTATGCATTTAGCAGATGCTTTTATCCAAAGCGACTTATAGTGCATTCAGGTTATACATTTTTTACCAGTATGTGTGTTCTCTGGGAATCGAAGCCACAACCTTTTGCACTGCTAACGCAATGCTCTACCACTGAGCCACAGGAACATTTTATAATGTAGTTGTTTTTGCCTTGGATGGCTGCACATGCATTTATCAAAGTTGTGTTAAGAAAATACCAGGTTGCTTCAACCTGTGCTTTCAAGGGGAATTTTTTTTTTTTTTTTTGTTAATTTAAATAAAATAAACATTAACTGATATAAAATTAAATGTTATAAAAAGCCAAATTTTTTTATTTTCTTTTACTCTAGCAAATAAAATATATAAAACTAATAAGTTCAAATTAATAAATACTATGAAGACATTTAAAAAAAACTAAGAAAAAAAAAAAAATTCTAATTAAAGTGAAAAACTATAAACTATAAAAATTTAATTGAATTCAAAATATCAATACAAACTATAAAAGTGTATCAGTGATACTAAAATAACGCTCTTTCCAGGAAGAACTAATCTGTGGATTTGCCAAAATTAGTAAACGAGCTAATAATTTCATACTCTGACAATTTCATAGCATGAGCTTTTCCTGTTTTGTTTTGTTTTTTCTAGAAACTCTTTGTCTGTGTGGCAACAGCAGGTTGATACTCTGTAGGTGCGAGTTTCCTATCAAGTTAGCCATTAAAGCACTGCAGGTTAATGGTTGTCATTTCACTTTAAGCCCATCATTAACCAATCAGTCAGTAGTGGACATCAGTGGGTGACCTTGATGACTATTAGTTTGCTGACCAGAAGTGGACCTTCTTTATGGACCATTATGGGCCTACTCAAAATAATTGAAGATTTACTTTGTTTTGTCCCATTTATCATGCCTTTTCTTCTTGGACTGTACACAGGCCGTGACCTTTCCAAGCCGACTGCGCTTAAAAAGATGGCGTGTTTAGCACAGCTTTAATTATCACTCTGCCTGTGAAGCAGGTGACAAAGTGTTTGAAATATGAGAGCGAGGCGGTAGGAGCCTCTCGGCAAAGCCGTCCTCCACGTGTCCTTCCTCGAGATGGGCTCCCCCGTGGCATCATAATTGAAAATTACAAATGTTCGGGGCCGTGATTAATCTGTGACCTTTGACCCCTGCTGAAGCCAACCCTGCATATCAACTTAGGATGGGGTCAAGAGATACATCTGTGGGAAGACACACACAAACACACACATCCATTCGCAAGCAGACCTGATAATGTAATGCGCCCTGACAGCTTTTTAATTATCACCCTATCCCAGGTCGTTAAAGGATGCCTCCAATATCCTGGTCATGTTTCAGCAGCAGTTAAGTCAAAGGAGTATCTCATTTGGTTTTAATTAATTATCAGATAAAGTCATAAGGAGAGGGTGGCAGGCTCCACCATGACTCGTTTAAACGCTCATTTATGAACTTTGTTCTTCATGCAAAAAATAATTATGCGAGTTATTGCTCTTGTTTTAATGGGAGTACATGGTGGAGAAAGCGGGGAGGAGTGGGAGAGACAGTTTAACACACTTGACACTAGTTTCTTTAAGGAGGAACTGGCGTTTATGGAAACAAATCAATAGATTGCTGAGATTGGATTTGATGCAGATGCTAAACCGTTTATGCACAATGAGTCATAGTAATTTATTGGAATTCTTCCACAGGAAGCCGCAACAAATATATTGTTCAGTAAAACATCATAGGCAAACTAAGTAGCATACATCTTGCAGGTGAAATTAAATTGTACTTTTATAACCTTTTAAACGGAATAATCAACATCTCATAAAGACAAGTACTTTAAAGTACTTTAAATTGCAGTGACCTATGCAATTGTTCCTCAACTAAGTGCATATACTATGCAATGTAAGTGGCAAATAATTTGTGAAGTGGATAATGAGCTTAGTTCAAACATTAAAATAATTGCATTTTCTAATGTTTTAGACTGACTCACTCGAATAACAGTTAAGTGATTGATTGATAGTTTATTTAATGTAGGTGCAATGGTAAACCTGTTTGTGTATTTAGTATACTACATGATAACTAGTTTTTTCATCTTAGTGTAAACAACTTTCAGTTTTGAATATGAGCATGCCAATCTGGCTGCAGGAGTGTATGATGAGCTCCTCTTATGATCAGTCTCTGCTCTCATGTACTAATTAATTTAGTAAAACATTTTGGATTAATAGCCCTTCAGCATGGCTAGAACTTGGAGTCAGTTCACATTCTTACACAGCTTCCTGATGGAAAATATGAAACGGCATATTAACAAATTAAACAGAGAAATAAAAAAATTAAATGAAAATGTAAAAACCTTAAAGAAAAAAAATCTTAAAGCAGTGGTTTAACTCCAGATTTTACATTAAGTGGCAACCAAACAGTATGGAATTATTTAATGTACAAAAAAAAGCATGAATTTAATTTGCCCAACAATATGTAAAATTATAAAAAATTATAGCGTGAATTGGAAAATGATAGGGTGAATAGAAAAATAGATGATTACTGTACGTTTCTGGATGTCTCTTGAATTTTGATGCAATAACTAACATGAATGGAAAATGCTTCTTATATTGTACATTTATTCATCTTGATTCATGTTAATGTTTACATACTAATACATTTTCAAGTAAAAAATTGACAAACGTGAGTTAACGATGAACAACTGTTTATAGATTGGTGAACCAAGTTTTTAAAAATCTTAACAAAATATTGTTCATGGCTAGACTAGTTTATCAACTTTGATGCATTGACTAATATTCACAAATTGAACCTTGTTCTAAAATGTTATTGTAAAACAATAAAAATTACATATATCAGCCAAAAAATTACTCGAAATCATATTTATCCTCAGTGTAAGTAAACATGCTTTTAATGTTGTCTGTATATATTTGCATTTTAGTTCTGTTCATGGTTTAAGAGGATGACGGCATGTTACACAACCTGTCTATACTGGCATCTCTGTAATTCAGAAGATGAATTTGCTAAATTGACATCAACAACAAAACATATGACGTGTTTTTTCTCCTATAATTGATCATTGTTTCTCCCTTTCATCAGACTAATTTTTGAGTTGCATCCCACCAGTATGTTAAAGTGTTTTTTATAAGCTAAATTATAATCTAGATGAGCAATGCAAAGTAAAATTCAGCGAGATGTGAAATAATAAAGAAGCATTCCCTAGCCTGTCTAATACTCTGCATGGTCTCAGGCGAATGTATCGCACAACTTCATCAGTGCATTCTAAGCCTCGATATCTTCAAGCCCCTCCGAAATGCATTCGTTCTGCCACGCCACAGCTATTTAAAAATGAGTCAGTGGAGCGTGGAGTGTATTACACTTCTGTTTCAGCACACCTTATCACATTCTGTCCATGATCATTACTTTTTGCATGTGCAGGAGACAGGCTGCTCTTGGTCTGAGCCTATACCTCCATATAAAGGGATTCATCATAATGACAGTAAGCCGGAGCATTATGTTAGTTGTGATTTATCTGCGAGCCATGATTGATTCATTAGCATGGACATTATGTTGCTTTTCTTTAGTCTCAGTAAAGAGCAGAGTGTAAGGGAGAGGCGACGCTTGGCCCAGTCCCTCGTTTCGCTCTAGCCTAAAACTCGTTGCAGCTCATTAGCTGCCAAATGTATTAGCTTGGAGCTAATGCCCTGTGGCTGAGAACACAGAGATCTTAATGAGAACATACATATGCCTGTATCCTGTACAACCCAAATGAATTATGGCAGCGGGCACGGGCCACAGTGTGCCTGAAACCTCCTACTAGATACGCAGGATTCTTGCAAGCTTTGATTTATTCCCGTGTCCATCAGTGGATACTCATTAAAAATGCATCGCTTCAAAACCATCAGACGTCATTTCAGTTCAAGTGTTTTAACCAATCAATAGCGCTTACTACAAAATCACTGACTGCAGGAGTCGCAACCAGTCATTTAAACTAGATTTTGTACGTTTTCTCAAGCAAAGGCAAATGGTCGGTGTTTGTGCAAAACTCGACACCATGATGATAAGGAGTTATGGTTTTTAGCATGTTGCAATGCAGTTGCTAAAATGTTCGGGTGCTAAAGTGTTGCAGTTGCTAGGTGTTCCAGGTGGTTGTTAGGGTGTTTAGAGTGGTTACTATGGTGTTCTGGGATGCTGGCTTGTTGGAAGGTGTTTTGGCTGGTTATTAGCTTATTTTGGGTGATTGCTAGGTGGTTGTTATAGGGTTGCCTGGGCATTCTAGGTGCTTATTAGGTGGTTTCTAGGCTCTTCATGGTGGTAAAAGTAAATGATACAGAGTGTTTACACTGGATATTTACACTAACTCAGCCCACCAATGTGTGGTAGGGTTACACAACAAGACCTCCAGTGGCGTAAGTATTAAAGCGCGTAGCATTTTTTTTTTTGACGCGATCAATCTGAATTAGATTCCGCCTTTTGCCGAACTCATTCTTTTCCCTTTTCACATTACATTTCACATCAGAAAGGCATTTATTTTCAACAAATGAAGGAAATCATCGAAAAGTGGAAAATAGCGTGCCTCAAGGGTTTTAAGATTAGGGTTAGGTGTAGGGAGGGCTTTATTGTCCCAAAGCATCCATTTAATAATTTTAATAAAAATTGTCATTTAAACTCAATACGTTAATATTGCGTACTGTTTTATATTGTACTACAATACTAAGGTGCAGATATCTGCCACTATTTGCACTAAGTAGTATAAATAGCATGTAACTACTATTATTGCAAAGAAAATACTCCTATTTTTACATAGTGTACATAGAATCATTGCTATTTGCACTTAGTGTACATAGCATGTAACTACAGCTAAGAAAATATGCTATTTTCACTTAGAGCAAATAGCTGCTGCCTAAATGATATCCACGTAACTTGGCTCATACAAAACAAAAGGTACAACCATGAGTGTGTTTTTTTTTTATAGGTTTAAAATTGGGTTGGATGTTTTCAACCCAGTCCCAGGTTGGATGTTTTCATAGGATTTTGCCATCTCAGCATTAATTATTATTCTTTATGTGAACAGTGTTCAAGTGTTTTAGAGTAGCACTTACTACAAACAGGAGTGCAGGAGTCGCAACAACTATCTAGTGAAACTAGATTTTTAGATTTTCTGAAGCAAATGGTCAATGTATACACAATGTTCTCATACTCATTATGTGACTGGGTTGAAACAGTAGCAGTGTTGCCTTAATCACTAATGTAGACATGACATCAAAGCAGTACATATTCGATAGTTGTATGGATAGTGATTAGAAGAATGATACTCTTTAATGTAACTTAATTAAGAAAATCCCTAATGGTCTCTTCATGACTTGCAGCTGCAGTTTAATTAAAGTTTTCCAATTTCTGCATCCTCATTATTGTCTATCTATAGATCTATCGATCTATCGGTCTGTCTAAATATACAGTAAATCCGTATAAACTACAGTGATATCACTTTTGTTCACATGATTGTGAAAAGATGATGATTTGACCTGGAGTATCGACTTGGACTCAGAAACAAGACTTTGAGAAATTGAGAAATGAATCGAGACTGTCTTTCTGTATATCTATCTGTCTGTTCTATTCCTATAGATATTTGACTCTCTTAAGACACTGTTTTTCAGTATAATATAGTTTCAGGCACCCTGCTGCATCAGTGTAGTGTAGTGTCAGATACCCTGCTGGTTCACTTTATACTGTAGTTTCAGAGACCCTGCTGCTTCAGTATAGTATAATTTCAGCTTGAATGTTGCTAAGTTGCTGATGACAGAATCGCTGCCTGTGTACAGAATCACTGCACTGACAACCTGTTCAAATCTCTAATTTTGTTTTCATAGTCTCTATGGCATTGTGAATGTGGGAATCATAGTGTTACACATTCTTATGGTAAACAAGAACCAGATACTTCCATAATTATTAGTAATAACTCGCATAATGTGTGTGTGTGTGTGTGTGTGCATGTTTATGTGGTTTATGAGGACACAAATTTGTATAATAACATGGGTATGACATAGGTATTACAAAGAGAAGGTGATTTATGAGGACATTTTCAGTGTCCCCGTAATTCAAAAGGCTTATAAATAATTCAGAATGAGTTTTTTTGAAAATCTAAAAATGCAGAAAGTTTCCTGTGATGGGTAGGTTTAGGGGTAGGGTTGGTGTAGGGCAATAGAATATATGTGTGTGTGTGTGTGTGTGTGTGTGTGTGCATGCATGCATTGGAGTGTGTTAGCACCTGTATACTCAAGGTAAGTACTGACCAAGCCAATGATGGTGATTTGTGTTGATGGGGTCACTACAGGGAGATAGCCCTACACTCACTCCCCTAAATATTATTTCCCATATGACAGCCTCCCCCATAGCATCAAGAGCTGTGGATGGAGAGACACTGAAATGTGCCCAACAAAAGATGTGGGGGGGAAGCAAAGGCAGGGACACCCAGCGAGAACGTGCTGCATTTTGAGAGAAAGGACAGGAGGCTGATTAATTAAATTTCTGAAAGGCTCGACATTTGGGTTGAAAAAGACTCTGTTGTCTGTTGTCGCACGAGCAAGGACAACAGTGACAACAACAGCAGTATGAAAGTGAGTGATATTGAGGTCATTCGCTAGTTCGATTAATGACATTTAAAAAAAGTTGAAATTGACTTGCTTCCAGACGCATTACTCTTATTTTTTCTTTACTTCTAATGCTGTCACCAAATTAAAGGATGGTGAACGCATACAGGAAAAATGCACATTGAGTGTCAAGCATTTAAACTACCCACAATGCCATCTGTCCCATATCCGCCCGTTTTGAGAGTGTAAGTCTAAATGAAATTACATGTCCCTAGCAGCTGGCAAGTTAATAACGTTATTATATTTTCTGCTAATTAGTTTGTATAGATGTTGACAAATCAATGTAATGATGAGAATATTAATGCCCAAATTACTCCATAATGAGATCAATCGTGTGAATCCGAACATCTCTGGTGATGCTGGAGAAAAGACAATGAGCCTATCTTTTCACTTGGTCTAATATCATAACCATTGCTTTATTATACTTGATTGCTTTTAATACATTTGTGAAGCAGGCAAATTCACTAATAATATATAGCCTTGATGTATTACTTTTGTTTACATGTTTATAAAAAGTAACTAGAAGATGTGATATATTACTAATATATTATGATAATTTTGATGGCACTCTATACAGTATATATGTACTGTATATGTGTGTGTGTGTGTGTGTGTGTGTGTGTGTGTATATATTTATATATGTATATATATATATATATATATATATGTGAAGCAAACTAAATTACAGTATATCATATTAAAAAATATGTTTTTTAAATAAGCTAGCTGTGCATTATCCTGCTTATACCGTAGTCATTTGCCAGCACTGACAATTTAAAGCTGTTAAAGGTGTTTGCAGTGCAATATTTTAGCAAACAGGTAAAAATGATGGTTATTGTCGTCAGTTACAGCTCGTTAGTGCTAGCATTCTGCCCGTTTCAAATCAGACACAGAGATGTGTGTGGTAAGATCACATTTATTTGAATGTATTATAGCATTTATTTAAATTAATTATCGATCAATTGAGAGAGAGAGATAACAGCTGTGTGTACGTTAACTGAGTCTACACCTCGATGCTGAGGAATATAATGTAGCGATCTAGTATCTAGGCTTTTTTATTAATAAAAGTCGCGGGGCAGCACTGACGACCTCTCTCTCTCTCTCTCTCTCTCTCTCTCTCTCTCTCTCTC
>NW_015505460.1:1238982-1347939 GCF_001515645.1 Sinocyclocheilus grahami
CTCTCCCTCTCCCTCTCTCTCTCCCTCTCTCTCTCTCTCTCTCTCTCTCTCTCTCTCTCTCTCTCTCTTGTCCTGGCCCCTCCAAGCCTTACAATGAGGGTAACCAGGTGTTTTTGTCAACAGTCAAATAAAGTGCGCGTATCCGTAATAAAACGTGCCTCACACGGCTCCGGGGGGGTCAATAAAGGCCTCCTATAGTGAATCCATGCATTTTTGTAAGAAAAATATCCATATTTCAAACGTAATAAACACTTTTCTCTCACTTCCGGTATCTATCATACGCGGATCCGTTCCGGCAGATGATGCAGGACGTATGCGCCTCTGAGATATGCTAGTCTCGCGAGTTTGTTTAATAGGAGCAAAGGAAGCAAAGTTTCCTTACGTTAGCAAAGGAAAACCAGTCTCCTCTTGGTTTATATCGAGATCCTCCGACATTTTTCTTTGCAAATCTTCGGTTTGTACTTCTAATTCGTGACCGGCGTTTTGTTTTGTTCTCTCTCCGCATTCGTCACTAATCACGCAACGCCGACGTCTTACGTCATCCGCCGGAACTGCTTCAATGTATGACAGTCAGCGGAAGTGAGAGAAAAGTGTGCGTTACGTTTGAAATATGGATATTTTTCTTACAAAAACACATGGATTCGCTACAGGAGGCCTTTATTCATTCCCCGGAGCAGTCTGCGGCACGTTTTATTATGAATGCGTGCGCTTTATTTGACGCCTTGTGGACTGTTCAACTGCAACACCCACTGAGTGCCATTAAACCTTGAAAGATCAAAGACAGTTTTTAATATAACTCCGACTGGATTCGTCTGAAAGAAGAAAGTCCTATACACCTAGGATGCTTTGAGGGGAAGTAAAACAAGCTAATTTTCATTTTTGGGTGAACACCCTTTAAGAGGGTGCAGTCATGACCAAAAATGGTCTTTATCTTCTGGATTTGTGTTGAGAACTGTAATTTTTTTGTTAGTGTTTTGTCAACCTTGGCTGGTTAAGGTCTGTTGAAGACCGTTCTTATTCAGTGTAGTGGCCAGTTTATACCAGTGAGAAATGAACTCTTTCATTAAGCAGAAATGTTTGACATGAATTCTTCGGGGGGCGTTATTTATATATTTTTCTTAATTTATTAGAATGTGAACACCTTATTAGATGTGAATGTGGACTTTATGATTAATTTGCCATATTACTGCATTTAAACGGCAATGCTTGACATCTTACATTTTCCGGGGCATTTATATATATTTTTTTAAACCTGATTAGCTGAGGATGTGGGCTTAATTAATTTTTTTTTTTTTTTTGCCGTATTATTGCATTTAATCAATTTCAGTAAGAATAAGACACTAGGCTGTTACCAATCAAATGATATCCAGCAAAATCCTTTTTTTGCACCGTACAAGTTCCACAGAAGAGGTCTTTAGCAGTATGTAGATGTATTTGAACCGCAATTGCATAATACTGAGATTTACTTTAAATATTGTGTGTATATGTATATATATGTATGTGTTCGGGCAGATGACGTAGGACGTATGCGTTGCGCACGCACCTCTGAGATATGCTAATCTCCCAAGTTTGTTTACAGGAGCAAAGGAAGCAAAGTTTCCTTACTTTCGCAAAGGAAAACCAGTATCCTCTTGGCTTATACAGAATTCCTCCGACATTTTTCTTTACAAATCCTCGTTTTGTGCTTTTAATTCATGACCAGCGTTTTTTTTTTTGTTCTCTCTCCGCATTCTTCTCAATCACACAACGCCAACGTCCTACGTCATCCGCCGGAACGGCTTCCGTGTACCACAGTCAGCGGAAGTGAGAAAAAAGTGTTTATTACGTTTGAAATATGGATATTTTTCTTACAAAAACGCATGGATTCACTACAGGAGGCCTTTATTCACCATATATATATATATATATATATATATATATATATATATACACAAACACACACACATGCCTTAAAAATGCTGATTTGCTTTTGAACAATTGTATTTAAACATAAATTAATTGCATAAACATAATTAAATGTGTAAATAAACATGTTTCATTTCCACACTATTTATCCTTCTACATCCTTCTACAACATAATTAAAAAATTACTTTTCTCAAACAGGTTTTCCCAAATGTAGGCTATCCTCCATCTGCCATTGGTCAAATAAACCAATAGACCCGCCCCAAACTCACAGTATTGGTTAAGCCATTGTCGCTGTGCCGATCAGCTTTTGGTCATCTTTAACAGGTAACTTCACTTTTTTAGAACACTTAAAACCTACTACATTTAATAGTATGACATGTTTTTACCCAACATTCCAAGTGCTCGTGACCTTAGGTGTTTGCCAGTTCATAGGCAGCGTTGGTAGGCACTTTGCTTCTGTCCTCAGACCAGTGCTAAGGGTATCTGTGGACCCTGACCTTGAGTAATGAGAGCCCATCTCTAGAATGATCCAGCCCGCTTTGACATGACACGGTTCAGGCCGGTCACTCATCCGCTGCCCCGCTCTCTCCGGCTCTGCTCAATCTAATGAGAGAGAGAAGAGAGTCCGACTAACAAGCGACTTCATCAACGTGAGCAATGAGCTGACAGAAAGGATCTCTCTTTTGACCTACCTACAAAAAGAGAGAAAAAAGAGAGTGACCAAATAGAGAACAGCCAAATGAGGACCCGCTGAGGAAGAGATGATCCCAAACCTGCCAGAAGCAAGCAGCGCTCTTTGTGCCGACACAAAGTAGCAATATGCTTCTGCTCTTAACAGAATAAAGCCATTATCATTTAACATAGAGGAACCAGTTGACAAATATATTTTCTGTTTTGTTGGCTTAGGCACTGTTATGCTATTAGACACAGCCCTACAGCTCACACAAACGCACATACATATCCAGTCAACTGTTTAGCCCATAGTGTGTGTGTGTGTGTGTGTGTGTGTGTGTGTGTGTGTGTGTGTGTGGTCCAGGTAAACTTTACATTGTGGATAGGATAGCAAAGCCTGAGATATTGTAGTCTCCATGAAGAAGTTTATACATTAAAATAAAATGAGTTTGATGTTGTTTGTTTGTTTTTAATTCATTTATTTTTTTATTTTTTTATTTGAAAATGTAAAAATGCTGTTTCCACTAAGGGTTAGGTTTATGGGAGAGAATATACAGTTTGTACAGTGTAAAAATTATTATGTCTATGCAAAGTCCCCATAAAACATGGAAACCCAATGTATGCATGTGTAATTTGTAGAGAAATGTATACATTATACAGGCACAAATTTCTTTTAAGCATTAATGTAATTATAATATTTGAAAAATAATTCTGTTAAACATTTTTTATTATTATGAATTATTAATAATATATAATTAATATAATAATTAATATATTGTATATATTTTAGAATTTTATTTCAAACCAGTTGTCTTTTTTAAAATATATACAAATTCGATATAAATTTGTATTAGTTAAAAATATAAATACTGTATACTATTGTTCAAAAGTTTGGAATTGTATTCAGCAATAATGCATAAAACTAAAGTTTTTCTATCACATAAATGCTTTTCTTTTGAACTTTCTGTTCATCAAAAAAAAACTGAACAAATCCTGAAAAATGTATCAATGTTTCCAGTAATTCAGTATTTCATATTAAATAAATGCAACATCTTGGTGAGCATAAGAGACTTCTTTCAAAACAAATCTTACCCCAAACTTTTGAACGGTAGATTATAATTTAAAAATAATATAAATGTAAAGTAATGCTGATCTGCCTACAAAAAAAACAACTTTGGCAATACTCAAACTCAGTAATGTATACATAGTAGGAAATGAAGTTTAGCTTATATAAAAGTTTGCCTTACATAAAAGCAACCCGATCTGGAACATTAAGAAGTACAGAGCAGTGTATTCCACTGAAGGTGCTGCAGAAGACATTAAGTGGTTAAAATAAAGATTTTCAGTCAGCATGGATTTGAAATAAATAAAGCAATATCTAACCAGTGCTGTTTAGATGAAGTGATGGTAGATTTAGTTTATAAACAACCGTCGTCGACAAAATACAATATAGGCGCTGGGAACATAGTAATGTCACTCTAATGTGGATTGTGACTTCTCATTTCTATTAATCTCACAGACAAGCAACTTTAGGCAGTCACCTTTTTCAAGACAAAGGACATGCTTAACATTAACATGCTGGCCAAATCCAGTCACACTTTGATGTGTAACCGCATGATTTCACAGTCTGCATTGATAGCACAAATCAAATTTAAAGGCGTGTTGCCCAGGCAGATTAGAAAAGCAGCGTCCACATTCAATCTCTGCCGAGGCGGCTGTGTTGCCATTAAAATGGCCGAAAATGAAACGCCTCAGGTTGACTGTGGGAATCGGTTATTTGTCAGCACGGTTGTCGGCAGTGAGCGGTAAACAAACATTCTCAGTCATTTTTTCCCTATCTTCTGTCTCACTCTGTAGAGACAACATGCTTATTTAAACGAATAGACAAATCATGTTACAGAAAAACTTTTTTAACTTGCCTGTAATTGCACCAAAATGTTTAGTTGATACACACAGTATTTACATAGCCATGCAACAATTATTCTTTGATATTTGACTGATAATCAACAGACCTTTTGATCGGATGGTAAAAGTTCATTTTAACGGACACGTACATGGTTTCAGTCTACTTCATTGATGGTTCTACATTACCTAATTAATTTCCTTTCTTCTCGTCTTCATTTTTTTGGAATCAAAATGACCTCCAAGGTCTAAGATTATGTAACGAATAATTGAAATGTGACAGTTAATAGCCTATTAATATACTCTGACCTTCACATCTTTTTGTGAGTCTCTAATCATTCATTGTCAGATGATAATGCACGGTTTGATTAGTAGTACATAAAACATTTCTTGTAGTCAGTTGTTTGTTCGATGTCATTGTTTATAGCAAGAACTTGTCAAAGTTTTCTTTACATTCGTCTGCAGCTCATAACTGCACTAAATCCTCCCATTTCCTTTTAAAGCTCAGCAATTGATTTTTTTTTTTACAGCAAAGTCAGTGACTGATAAATCATTGTTTACTGAGTAAGGTTTATGTAGCGGTGCTATGAGTGAAATGGGATCTTCTTTATTTTTTGGTTGATGGGGAAGCTCATCTGTGGATAAATCGGTCTTGCTTCACTGTTTCTCTTTCTTTTTTGGATCATGACTATTACACTTTCAAAAAATGTCATTTCTGAGCTCACTGACATAAAGTAGATTGCTTTCGGCCACTGTGCCTTTTGCCCCTCAGTTAATTTATTGCACACTGTTTTCTTCCAGTCTGTTTGTTAGGTTTCATTTATTTTCTGTGTTCTAAACTAAATTACAGTCAGAGAGATCCCGTATTTCAGGATTTCTTCCACCCACATGGTCACAAATATAGAGCTCCTGTTACTGAGTGTTTATGTTCTGTTCATTCTTCACATTCTCTTTAGACAGTGCAGGGGGAAAAGACCTGAACACAAAATATATATATATTTTTTGCAAATGTTTAGAAAGTTTCATTCATATACAGTGGGTACGGAAAGTATTCAGACCCCCTTAAATCTTTCACTCTTTGTTATATTGCAGCCATTTGCTAAAATCATTTAAGTTAATTTTTTTTCCTCATTAATGTACACACAGCACCCCATATTGACAGAAAAACACAGAATTGTTGACATTTTTGCAGATTTATTAAAAAAGAAAAACTGAAATATCACATGGTCCTAAGTATTCAGACCCTTTGCTCAGTATTTAGTAAAACATATCAGTCAAATTGCATATTTTCATACTGCAGTGGTTGATTGATCCGAAGTGATGGATGCAAGATTTCATGGCAAATAAGGAAAAGCTTAAGAGAGCAATGTGAGGATGGTTTTAGTAATATGATAAACCCATGTTTGGCAATGTCCCCCCCACTCCCCCACCATGAAACACAAGTACGAATGTCACAAGCAATTACACACAAAGCATGACAAAAGTGTGCTATCATGCAAAGCTGTGTAATGACACTAGCATTGATGCCTGGCGGGCACTCAGAAGATGACTGGAGAGACTCGACAACATGTCGCCTCTGGAGTGAAGCCAGTCCTGTTAAAAATGCTCCGGAAAGGCTTCAAAATCAAGCAACATGCAAAACAACTGGCAGAATAAATTGGAGCTTATGGACTTCCCTGGAAAATGGAGGCCTGTTATGCAAACGAACATATCAGTCAAATTGCATATTTTCATACTGCAGTGGTTGATTGATCCGAAGTGATGGATGCAAGATTTCATGGCAAATAAGGAAAAGCTTAAGAGAGCAATGTGAGGATGGTTTTAATAATATGATAAACCCATGTTTGGCAATGTCCCCCCCACTCCCCCACCATGAAACACAAGTACGAATGTCACAAGCAATTACACACAAAGCATGACAAAAGTGTGCTATCATGCAAAGCTGTGTAATGACACTAGCATTGATGCCTGGCGGGCACTCAGAAGATGACTGGAGAGACTCGACAACATGTCGCCTCTGGAGTGAAGCCAGTCCTGTTAAAAATGCTCCGGAAAGGCTTCAAAATCAAGCAACATGCAAAACAACTGGCAGAATAAATTGGAGCTTATGGACTTCCCTGGAAAATGGAGGCCTGTTATGCAAACTCATGCATGACCCCAATGTGCCATTGTAATGGAGAAAAGGATTTTTTACACAGCACTGCGTCTCTCTCTCTCTCTCTCTCTCTTTCTTGCTCTCTGTATCTGTCTATCTATTTCTCTCTCTAGACAAATACAATGATTTTAGCATGCATGCATAATTCGGAGCAGATAAGTGGCAACTGAAGCATTATGCCTATTAATAAATGAACAGTGTGTGAGATGCCAGAAGCTCAGTGATGGGAGCATGAACAGCACAACGCTAAAGCAGTAGAAGACTGTGAAAAACTGCATAGCAGATAGAAACTGCTATTAGAAAGTGTTATAGGCAGACGTTTAGGCCAGATCCTTTACTCTTAAAAATAAAGCGTCCAAAGGAGGGGTTTGCAACAACACCATAACCATTTTGCTTAGTTTGAAGAACATTTTAAAAATCCAAAGAACCCTTTTTTTATATATAAAGAATATTTTCTGTAATTGAAAGGCTCTATGAATGGAACCATAAATGCCAATAAAGAACCTTTCTTTTTAAGAGTGTTGTTCCATTATTCAATTGTAAGTTTGGACTCTTTTTGTTTGACATTTAAAGTTAATGTGTTGCTATAATTTTATTCGATGTTACATTACTTCTCATATCCCAAATTAATGCAGAGAGACAACTATGAGTAAACCATAAATTGATCTGGATATTAAGTTTGCAATGGATGTCAAAACTCAAATGTCAACAATTTCACACCATGATAGGATTCGAAATAATGTGTATAATATTATTCAAACAAGATTTATAGCACATTGATTGGCTGTCTTCAGTCGTTTGCGTTCAATTCACAAGCACAAATGCATGTCTGATATGACTTATTTAATAACTTCATGCTTTTGCACATTCAAGGCACGCATGTATAACTCAGTTGCAAGTTTGTTTTTGTAACTTGAATGTAGGACTTTTTTTCAGATTTTCCCACTTTTTTAGCACTTTCAGTTTTCATCTCTTGACAAGCATGTTCTCTCTCTCTGAACCAATGATGCTCCTTGTAGAGCTATGAATAGACATTCAGATCAGACATTTGCCTTTTGTTTTGTTAATGCAATGTCAAAAGGGCACCTTTAACTGTTTGAATCAATGTAAAGTGCAGAGAATTAAGAAAACTGTAGTTTATATCTGGGTCACACTTTATTTTAAGGTCCAATAGAGTGGTGGAACTATGATGTCACTTTGTAGGCAAAAACCCGGAAGCGAGTTAGCATTTTAGCACTTCCGGTTCCATCGTCCCAGAGTCAATGGGTCTTTTTAATGGGAGTTTGGTTAAATCCCCTAAAATAAGGTCCGTGGTTCACACAAGCTCAAAATACTTTCACGTTTTATTCTACAGCATAAAACACACCAGTTACACCCCACTCGTGATTTTTTTTAAACTGTTACATTTCTTAAGAAAGACGGTTGCTAACAAGTTGCTAAATGGGACTACAGGCGCTGTCGGAGACATTAAACGTCATCACACCGAACAGCTTATCAATTTACAGTATATTAGAATTGTAGTATAATTTATAGTACAATTAATTGTAGTATAACAAATTAATAGTTTACCGCATTTAATATTGTTGTTCAACAATGTTTTTTTGTTTTTTGCTTTGCCCCGAAATGCAACACAAGTCTTCGGATGGAAGATGCTTGTTTTATCGTTTACTGACACGGAGACTCTGGGTTCATACTATATGGTAAACTAATATGATTATTCCATGTATACACCACATTTACCGGCTTAGTCGTGGTGAAAGTGAAACTTTAACGATGCATAGTGCTTAAAGCCACATTAAAATGAAATGTTTACGGCCACAAGCAGCTGTTAGAAAACATATAGATTGAAGATTTTCTAGAAGCACGGATAAAATAACATTTTGTGTACCCATCCTAACAAAACGATAGCTGAAATGTGGTACTTTATTCACTAAAATAAGTTTAATCTTACCATATCCAAAAATTTGCTCACTCCATTACTTAATAGATTAAATGCACTAGAATTTTATTGAATAGTCCGTGGAGACACGTTTTTAATTAAAATATTCATATTAATCAAAGATATATTCACTTTAAATGCACCTTATTTCGAAATACGTGCTTTCATATGTCCTTTAGTTATGATTATTTCATTTATTCACTATACTATTTATTACTAATGTCTCATTTCAGTTTTCACTGAAGAAATTATGTAAAATATGTATTGGCATTATGAGCATGCTCTTAGTTTAGTGCTGAACACCATTTACACGGTGCCATTCCTCATCTTTGTGGGTCAGTTTTGAGTTTTTGGCAGTTCTTTAAAACAGTGTCCCAGCCCAAATTCAATTTCCTAAATGTCTAAAAAAAGATCTGTGAATGTTGCAGTTCCATTTAGAGTAACAGGCATCCCATAATGCACCGTCAGCTCTTGACCTCAGTGTAACCTCACCAATGTAAATATGAGGTTTGGTGCACACCTCTCTCTTTAGATGTGCGAGGCATCATTTTTTCTCTGTTTCTGCAGTTTTCTTAATAAGGCCTGTTGCAGAAGTCCCAGCAGGCTGTGGTTATTTCATGCTAGTGTTAGTATTGATAGTAACTTCTGGTGCTGGGGGCTCCGTAAGACAGCGTGGGTCATGTACAGCTATTTTGTGACACTCATTAAGGATTGATAGAGCCCATTTATTTTGGTGTAATTACCAGTTCCATTACTTTTTACGACTAGTCTGGATGCAGCAGGGACTGTGTGTGCACACAAGGCATTTTTTGAGAGCTCAATAAGCTGGTACAGCCAGGCTATAGGTGGAAACAGTACAAGGAAGTGGTATTTATGAAAAGGCCAGATAAAAAGTGGTAGGAAATGATAATGCAGAAAAGCTGCATTAATGTGTTATTTGTTTCGTATGGTATGATATGTAAAGCCAACACTATTTCACGACCAATTTGTACGTATTTTACGAGGTGGCTAATTTGTACAAATTTGTACGATCTCACTCAGGGGGAGCATAGGTCATTTGTACGAATTCATACAAACTCGAAAAAATCATATGTCGTATGAATTTTTACACATTACCCACCTCAAAAATATGTTTGAATTGCTGTGAGATCGGGTTGGTAAAGCTCCCATACATGCTGTCGGCACTACAAGTAGGGAAAGTGAGAGATAAAGCAGTATGTGTACACGTAAATAAACAGGCCAGACTTGTGTTGCTCAGCTGCGAGGTCATTGACTCCGTCTGAAATATACCCAGGTTCTCGGCGCTCTCTTATTCTGTTTGCTTCGGGCTATGTTTGAATGTGTGTGCGCATTTCTCTGATCCGAGCACCCACTGGCGCATGTGTCCACTGGCTGGTGTATATTTACTTGTATGTGTTTGCTTGTTTCACCTCTCAGGGGAGGCAGACCTCAGCTGCAGGGGATTCGGGATATGTATACTAAAAGGAGGTCACAGACGTTCATTTGAGTCTGTGAGCGGGTGTATAGACTAAAAGCACACAGATATTCTACAGCTGTTGGAAAATTCAGGGAAACGGCTGCATGTCATGTTCGTTTGCATGAACCATTTGTTCCTTCAAGCTATACTGACATTGTGGAAATGTTCTGAGACAGGTGATAAATTTGCAGCAGGACCATGAACCGTGTTTAGCTTCAAACTGCCTTTTCTAACGCATTTACCAATGGGTCCTTCTGCTATTCATGCATGTTGATGTTGACTCAGAGTCTATGCTGAGTCACTCCTATGGCCCAGGGTTCTGAGGAGCTACTTGAGAAATACTGGCATGTAAATGTGGACAGTATGCCACATTATATTACAGATGGCTTTGTAAGAAAAGACCGGATCAGACCGGTGTGGTGCCAGACTTCTTTGGCATATGACCTGGTCACAGTAATGTTGAGAAAACTTAAATTCAACTTCATACATTCAGATTTTTCGGTTCTTTCAACTATTGTCTTAAAGTATTTTAGGTTCTCTTAAGTATTGGCTTTAAAAGCCTTTAAGTAAAACTGTTTTGATCTGTCGACATGAATTGGTTCATTCACTAAATGCAAAATTCATTGAAGAACCACAAATTTTCGATTTGTAACACATAAACCAATCTACAATTTAAAAAAAAAATGGTGTAAACCGTTTTCACACAGAGATTGATACATTTCACAAATAATAAAATTTTAAAAAATGATGTATAAATAATTTTCCCTCAGAAATTGTCAATTTTACAAATAATTACAAAGGAACAAAAAAATCAAATTTTGAAGTAGAAAGTAATAGTAAAGTAGTAAAATTCTCGTAAAACCATAATCCAATAATCTTGGTTTACAATGTACAAATTTGATTATTATTATTATTATTATTATTATTATTATTACTATTACAGTTGTTGTTGTTGTTGTTATCTAAGATATAAAAGGTTGTATTGGACTTGGATATGAAAAGAATAAGCTCTTAACATCATAACAACAATAATGGTAAAACAATAAAAAAAAGTTTAAACAAAAGTTCAACAACAACTAATCATGCATAATTTATTCATGCTGCAATGCATGCTGGGAACTCAGAAACCCTTAATATTTTTAGCAATATTGTTCAATTTAAATTATTTATTCAGATAACTCTGTTTGACTAATTGGGACAACATTTTAGGGAATTCTGATTGTCAGGTTTCGAATGATTCGTATTTTTTTTTACTATTTGTGACTAAAAAGTCCCATAAACTGCTTTATTTACAGTGCAGTTTTGTCTGAGCCTGAATGCTTGTGACAAGTGTGCGCATTTTTGTTTGCTATTGTGCACAGGATGGCACAACAACAAGCATTTATCTGCAACATGCAGTGATAAATTTGTAACACTTTAACTCGCAGTGCAATAATAAATGTTAGGCTCATAATATGCAGACGCCGTCGTATTGTTCTGTGTTGGAAAAATCCCTCCAAGAGCTCTCAGATTGAATGATTTGTGTTTACACATAATCTTCCCGGCCAATGTGAGCTATAAGATTGCTCCAGACAACTCCACATTCGGTCTTTGTACCATTCACGCTTCATTTCCCAGTACGTTTTTTAAAAAATATGTCATGTGAGCAAAATTAATGTCAGCCCAGAGGGAGTAACATGTCGAGAGTTATCTTATGATTCCACCGAGCTCAAAAAAGGCTTTTGGCTGCGTTTTAAGCTGTGAGAAGTGCATGCATACTTCTTTTAAATGCGGAATTGGAATTCAGATTGGTGTTTTTAAAGATGAGAAGTTAAATTTCGACTGCCAGCCCTGAAAGCTGGAGCTATTAAACATGAATGCATGATAACAGCTGGTTCGTATTCCCTTTGATGAAGCATGTTGTAGGGAGATGTGTTGCTGATTTTAATTTCTGATGCTAATCAATAAGAGAAGCCTCTGAATGCATTATTGAAACAGACTGAGCTGGTTTTACTGAAAGGAAGGGGGGAAAAAAACATTTCTTATGTATGATTTGTGTTGGTTGATATGAAACGGGTACGCCTGACCTAGAAATATCTGACCCCCAGTGATGCTAAATTATATACACACACACACACACACATTAATTATATTTACTGTAATATGTCTCTAACACCTTTCGGGATTAATAAGCATTTTTAATGTATTTTTAGTTTCACTCTCAACCTTTTTGATGATTCACAGAAGAAAAAAAAAGATTTGATCATTACTTTTCATTCTTGGATTCAGACTGATGAAATACTTCCATTTGTCTTGTTCTTGTTGATTTATTTGTTTAGTTTGAGCATAGGTCCCTCCTGGGTTCTGACTGGCAAGAGAGAAAGGCGAAGAGAGAAAGAATTTGTTGACGATTAAATAGTTTGCGAACTTCAGAAAATATGAGCATTTATAGCATCACTTTCCTCTAGGCTGCGCTGTAATTAAGCCATGTTTGATGGAAACTGTGAATTAGTCTGGGTTAGATGCACTGTTGTGTGCTTTGCCTGTGCAATACATTACAGTTTAATGGGTGCCATTTGAGAATGAGTACCTCTCCACACTAGACTAATTTCCAATCAGAGCTTTTTCTCTCCAGCTCTCTGTCGAACCGCTCCTCTAACTACCCCCCTCTCTCTTGCACTCTATACATTAAAAGCCCTATCATGACTGGTGTTAATCCTGTGATGGATATGAGACTCAGGTAATTGTCCTTGTTAAAAATCACAGGTGCGCATGCATCAGATTGTCAGGTATGACACTCTGTATTCCCGTCACCACAAGGTGAAAACGAGTCAAAAGTCCTGTTATCGAGTTTGTCATATATTTCTTGTTATCACTGAACCACACCAGCTTACAAATGAGCAATGATTTTAATAAGTGTAAGGATATTATATATTGTATTATTACAGGAGAATGTCACGTACTAATAACTTGGATTTAATGTACATATTTGTATAATATGTTTCTAGTAGAGACCAGGAGGTCTGTAACATTTTTCAGTGTTTTTAAATGAAGTCTCGCCCCGGCTGCATTTATTTGAATTTATTTTTGTGCGTCTATATAGAAATTGATTTGAAAAATAAACCATTATTATTAACTGGAATAAAGAGTGACAACTAGCCCCGGTCTTTCGTTTGAGGTTGGCTGTTAATAATAATGGATCATAATGTTTTACACTCTCTTTATTTGTTACTATTTATATCCACATACAGAAATAAATGTCATGTGGGCAGCAAGAGGAACAAAGTTGCTTGGAGTAAAGTTTGTCAGAGCTGTTTTAATTACACTGAACCCTTTGCCCCGCTGCTCCATTCCACACTCCTTCATTACCGTACTTTTAATTAGCCTTTGACTCACCAAAAACACTAAAGCATTGATTCTCTTAAAGGTAATCTCTATGTGCGCTACTGTAATGACCTCAGGTCTAGAAAGGCCTGATGGGAGAATGGCCAGAGTTGCTCTGATTGATGTGACCCACCTCTAACATAACCTCAGGGGAGAGAGAGAGAGAGAGCGAAAGAGAAACAAGAAGCAAGTTAATTTTACTAGTAACAAGCTTTTTTAACTTTACTTACCTTAAAGGAATAATTCACCCAAAAATGAAAATTTGCTGAAAATGTTCTCACACCAAGACCATCCAACACGTAGATGAGTTTGTTTGTTCATCGGTTCATAGATTTAGCATTACATCACTTGGAGACCCATAGATCCTCTGCTGTGAATGGGTGCCGTCAGAATGAGAGTTTAAACAGATAATAAAAATGTCATAACAATCCACAAGTAATCCACACGACTCCAGTCCATCGATTAAAGTCTTGTCAAGTGAAAAGTTGTGTTTGTAACAAGCAAATTCACAGTTTTAACTTCAAAACATTGCTTCCAGCAAAAATAAAAGTCCTCTATCCATAATATTGCTTTCTCCAGTGAAAAAGTCATCTCATCTGATTCAGGAGAGAAATATGCACAAATCAATCACAAGTGAAAAACAGTTCTAAACAAATATATCGGTAGATTTTGATGGTAGAGGACAACAGGGGATTAACTTTTTGGAAGAAGCGTAATTATGGATTGTAGCCAGGTATTTTGGCCAGAAGCAACAATTTAACGTTAAAACCTCTCAAAGATGAATTTTTTTCATCTAGCTTTTCAGTTTACATTAGGTTAATTGATGGACAGGAGTAATGTGGATTACTTATCGATTATTGTGATTTTTTTTATCAGCTGTTTGAACACATATTATGATGGCACCCATTCACTGCAGAGGACCCATTGGATGGCCTTAGGGTGAATACATTTTCAGCAAAAGTAAAATTAAAAAATCTCCAACATCAGCCACCATAAAAATATTGCCATATATACAGTATATATACTGACTAACATGAAAAATATATATATAAATATATTACATTTAATAATGTCTAACATCGGTGGATGTATATCCCATGTATATATAAAATGTTTCCACCAATACTGACAGAAAAAAAAAAGAATCTATCAGCCAGTAAGTAATGTTGACTGTCAAAACGGTGGGAAATGGGGCACCTCCTCCTCTTTCTTCTTCTTCTTCATATGCTCTCACACCAGTCAGTATGGCGCAATTTCTCTCGTATGTCCTCACATGAGCTCTGGTGTAATTGAGGGATGTGGGAGCGGACGGGTGGACAGCTGTCAGGGGAAGATAAAGAGGGTT
Source organism: Sinocyclocheilus grahami (assembly GCF_001515645.1). NCBI lineage: Eukaryota > Metazoa > Chordata > Actinopteri > Cypriniformes > Cyprinidae > Sinocyclocheilus > Sinocyclocheilus grahami. Next base: position 1,253,742 of record NW_015505460.1, read on the forward strand.
TCCGCAGGTGTTGGCGAAAGGGGAGCATCTGATGGAGGGCCTCGCTGCAGCAACCCCACTGGCTGAATTACCTGGCCACTTTATAATTGTGTGAGAGGGGCGCTTCCAACAGCTCTGTCATTACTCAACTGACCGGGCCCGGCCTGGCCCAGCGAGGGAGCTGCCTGCCTCCTTCCCTCCCTCTTGCTCTTTTCCCGTCCTGCACTCCTGTCCTCCTCTGTTCCTTTGTTCTTTCCTGTCTTGGGGTTGGTGCGGAGCTGTGAGCCCACTGTTTGAGGGGGAAACCATTACCTCTCATCAATCCCCCAGCTCTCCTCAGGGTGCTCTCTATTGTTATGGTGACCCACTAGTAGCCTTTTGCACATTCTGGTCTTTTCCCTTTCTTTTTTTCCCCCTCTTTTTGTCACAATGGGGTCCACTTTGCTGCAGTGCATATCATGTAGCTCCAGATATCCTGTAAAGTGTGTGTGTTAAAGGGCAGGGAGCATGATAATGACTGTGAGGACTTCATAATTGCACTGTCTCAAGGCCTTTTATCAAGAATGAGTCTTGCCTATTTAGTCACATCAATGTCATACCGTGCTATATGTCTCCACTTTGTCTAAACCACGACTGCACCCTCACCTTCCTGCACTCCATATAAAAGCCCTTGTTTACATCACACCAGGGTAACAGGCTTGTCATTTAGATAAGCTAATCAACATGCCTCAAGGGCAATTTGCAATGCAGAGAAAAGAAAGAATACATGGTAATTACACAGAAAGCCTAGCAGTAAGAGTCTGTAGAAGAGCCTATAATTTTCTCTTTAGAGGCTTTTTACAAGGGCCATTTGCTCTAATGCTTATTTAACTGATGACTTTGAAAGTTAATCTAATTAAGGAGCTGAGGCTTCAGTGTTTTATGTCTAAAACACACACACACCAAAAAAACTCTCCAAAATACCTTTTCTGTATGCAGAAAATGATCTTGATTTTTGTGGAAAATATGTTTTGTGTTCCCATCTAATTTTTTACAATTTCCCCCTCATATGTCTTGTCTTTTTTATGTGATCGTTGAAAAGAAGCTGAATCGTATTGATAATTACTGGCTGATGATCATCAAGGGGTAAAAAGTGAAAAAGCATAAGATTTCTGAACAGAATATAAATTAAATCAATTGTGTTTGTTGCTTGTATAGTTTAATTTATTAATTATTTTTAATTGTATATGGTAATTTAATGTGTTAGGGGCAATGAAACATTTAGCTTAGCCCGAGCTTCTTAATTTTAGCTTTGTCTTTGAAGTCTATGTAATATTGTATTTGTGTATATTTTCATTTTTGCACAAAAGTTAGAAAGTGGTTAGTGCAAGATCAAATAATAATTAATCCCTGCAAATCATAATTAATCCCTAAAGCAGTAAAACAAGCTGAAACCCTTTTTTACTTATTCACCATTTACATGAAAATATAAATGAATAGGATTCTCAAACAAGTATGACTATAATTTGAGTATTTGTCAGATTTGGGGTGAGGTTGACTGTTCAAATCAAACCTTCCTTATACTGACTGCATTCATGTTTCATGTCTTCCACAGTTGACCTCACTTGTCACTGATTTGCTTGTAAATCAGGTGTGCGTTGCTGAAGTGGGTATTTCATCAAATATGTGCATCTTTACTGTTTGTCAAAGCGAAAGTATCTCATATGTGCCACTGATGTACATTTGTTTCTGCATCCACAGAGGGAGGAACATGTGAGGTCATTGCAGCACACCGATGTTGCAACAAGAACCGCATTGAGGAGCGTTCCCAGACCGTCAAGTGCTCGTGTTTACCGGGAAAAGTGGCCGGAACAACACGGAACAAACCCTCCTGTGTAGACGGTAGGAATCCAGATCTGACTTCACAGCATCCTCAGTCAAAAATATCACCTTACCCAAAATGTAGCACCATTTAAGTGCAAAATCAGGTTTGGATGCCTTTTTCATGATCGGATGTAAGACCTTTTTAGGGAAATGTTACGAAAAAATAAAAAGCTTTCTCCAGTGAAAATATCTCATAATATCTCAAATTATCTGACATTTAGGTCTGAGTAAAATGGACTGAAATGAATGGCATCTCAAAACAGGCTAAAGGATATTTTTGTAAAAAGACAAAAACAATGACACATAAAATGAACACTGATACAAACTGCATAAATCACAACCTTATTGTTGTTCCTTTTTCTCTTTGAAGCTGCAGCAGGTGTGAAAAGTGCTTTGACAATTCCTGTGTGAGCGTTCGAATATTCAAAAACGAATGCCCATTATAAGTTTAGACAAGCATAATTTGGAATAACAGACTTTCAAAGCTTTCCTCAGATGACATTTCGCTTCAGCTGTCAACTTGATGGGATTTTAGAGGATTTATTCAAATTTGATGCAAATGCCTAGGGGCCCACATGACCTCTCCACTAAATCAAGATAACCCTGTGCTAACGCATAAATAAACAAATATTTAGAAGAAATATATGTACATATACTTTTCTTCGTGTGTCACGATTAGAGCTTAACCTAATCTTTAAGCCTGAGGCTCAAGATGTAGCACATATATAGTATGTATGAATCTATGTATGTTTGTATGTTGTATGTATGTCTCATTTACTCTACTCTCTCTCTATATATATATATATATATATATATATATATATATACGATGAGTTTTTGGCTCAAGATTTGCATTTAAAATCACACCAGTCACCAGAGGTGTTTAACTGGGATTACTTTTACATACATTTAGTCATTTAGCAGATGCTTTTATCCACAGCGACTTACAAATGAGGACAATAAAAGCAGTCAAAACGAACAAAAACAATATATAAGTGCAAATGACAAGCCTCGGTTAGCCTAACGCAGTACACATAGCAAGGTGTGTGTGTGTGTATGTATGTATATATATAAAAGTCTGTGAAAGTTATTTTGTGCCTCTTTGAGATGGCAGAACACAAGCTTCTAGAGGGCACATAACTCTGAAGTAATGAATTTAGGTAAATGGGTGCAGAGCCAGTGGGGGTTTTGTAGGCAAACATTAATGCCTTGAATTTAATGCGAGCAGCTACTGGTAGCCAGTGCAAATTGATGAACAGAGGTGTGACGTGCATTCTTTTCGGCTCATTAAAGATGAATCTTGCATTGGCATTAGAATTAGGACATGGCTTTCTGCAGACCAGTCAAGTTCTTCCACACTGACTGAATCAATCATTTCTTTTTGAACCTTGCCTTATACACAGAGGCATTGTCATGTTAGAATAGAAATGGGTCCTGTCCAAGCTGTTGCTATAAAATTAGAAGCACACAATTCCCTAGAATATCACTATATGCTTAAACATTCAGATTTGTACTCATGGAAATTACTAAAGTAGTCGAACCTGTTCATTAGAAGGGGGTGTTCCAATACTTTTGGCTCACTTTTGTGTATATAGCGACAGTAAATTAGTATTGCACTTGAGTTCCCTTCCACCAAAAGAATACAAAAGTGTTTGAAAGGTCACTTTTTTTATGCTACATCACTTTCTCCATTCCTCACAAGTCTTTTTCAAGCTTCAGATTCCACTCGTTTGTCTTTTGAATACTGTCAATGTGATTTCACCGCCCTGTTCCACAACAGATCGTACTGAATGCCAAACTCTAGGTGGTACGATGCACTAGAGCTGGAGCCGTGCTTCTCTTCGCAGCATACTGATGTGATCTGTGTAATAGCATAGAGAAAGATTCACACTTCATGCCTCCATGCGTGTATCCTGCAGGGAAGGCCAGGTCCCGCACATCTGCTAGTGTATCGATCAAGCCAGGCAGCTTGTTATGTGGGCAGGTGAGATAAAGAACGGAGTTGACAGACCACTGGGCAGTGATGTGTGAGGGGTATGACCATCTACATATGGTCATACATATGAGTCACCACATTATAAATGTGCGTCCTTTGTGTGTGATAAGAGTAGGATTTGGATTACCACATGTTAAGGGTGACATTTAGACTATGGTTGTCATGATGGTATCTTTGGTACAGAATGCTCATAGGTCAGGTCAATACACCAGTCAAACACTGCATCCAAATGTGAGTACTTCATACTATATAGTAGGTGAAAAGCAGTATGTGAAATACGTATTACGTTTAATTTCATGAAACAGTGGATGAAAAGTACCCAGATAAGCTACTGATTCCACTGAGGTTCTGAAGTACACTTTACTATCCTAAGAGGCAGTCAAGCAATGTACAGTAGGTCACATGACAGGGCCAACTTGGCGCATATTGCATGTGTATGATTGTAAGTATTACGGGAAATCATGTCTTTGTTGACTAATAGATTACGTTTTAACAACATTAAGTTAAAATATGTACAGTATATAACTGCTTACTATACAGGTATAGTGAATTATAAAACAAATTGAACATCGTTTCAAAAATTTTAATATCTCGACTTTAACACTTACATACTCTAATTACATTCAAATTGGTTGTGAATACAATTAGGTATTTAGGTAAGTGCAAATGTGTAGTGTATAAGCTAAGCTGTCAAGCTAATTGGGTATCTGTATGTTATGCTAGTTCATAAGCTAACTAAAACATAAAACAGTCTTTAATGGTCATTAAAACATAGTTCAAACAACATATATCATAACATGTTAAAATAAATATCCATTAAAATTAAAGCCCATTTAAAGTACTCATTAAAAGGCAGTGAGGTCCTAATGGAGACCCAATTTTGAGGGAGGACCCGATTTTTCATTATACTGGATTGCATTCATACTACACAGATGCATATTATAAAAAACAGTCACAAAGTTCCTCATCAAATATAGTAGGATATATACCTACTCAGACGGAGGCCTCTCATTATGAAATTGAATTTGAACTAGCGATGGATTGGGCCGTTTCTGAGAAGTTGGAGTTACACAGAGGCAGCAGGATTGTGTGATATTGCTTTTACATAGTTAATATTGAGTAGCTTTAATATTGCCAGTTACTTTGTCTGTTTATGCACCGATGAAAATACTTCCAAAAGAAGTCAAGCACAACCAACCAACTTCTATCATATGACATGAAAAATTATTAATTTTTACTTAATGCTGACATTGACTATTTCAGAAATATATTTGATTCAAATTAAAGTTTTTGCAGAGAAAATAATCTTACATTTTCATTTTATTTTTAACCTATTAAGGAATAGCAAAACATAGTGTTCCAGAAATGAGCTGTTTCCAAGTTACATGCAAGACTAGTTTTCCAGTGTTTGATGCCACATTGATGCTAAACTCATTTGCATTATGTTGTCTGAACACGAACCTGTGTATCACGTCTGGTCTTTGTGTAAACCAACACAATATTATTATTCATCAGAGTAATACACATAAACAGCTGCAGGAGTGTTTGAGTGAGCATATATGCTGAAGCCTTGTTCTGTTTCTGATTATGCAGTTGTGGAGGAAGTTCCCGCTTCCCTCATGTGTGCTCTGGCCTGGATATACACTCATCTTCTGCTTGATAATAATACTGTCTTTATGAGTAACGACCCTGTCTGCTGAGCCTGACGGAGACCTGAGGGAGGACCTGCGGGGACAGACTCAAACACACTGCTGCTGTCACACACGAGCACGCTTATGCACATAGTCACACCCCACACACATTTAAAGCACACACGCTTCTTTGTCACCACCTTTCTCTCTCTATTACACACTCACACAATTTTTGTCGCCCTACTAAAATCTGTCAGCGAGTGTGCATGGGGTTCACATCCTTCACACGTGCCAAAGAGAGAGTGGCTAAATTTGGAGAGCCGTCGCCCTCCTGTCATCTGACTTTTTAGAAGTCGTTTAGGCAGAGTTATTAATGGAATAGCAAAAACATACATTCTCCATCTCTTATCACCTGAAGGGTAAACAAAAAAAATATGAAATTCTTTGTGCCGAAAAACTTCATATGTTTAATAGATCTAATTCAAACAGGCAGGGAAGCCGCAAATTAACAAATTTTGTTTCATGTGGTAATTTTTGCTATTTATTCCTAAAACATCCTAATCTGGTTTGCTGTACTGAACTGTTCTGTTTCCTTGTAGAGTTTCCTGGTTTGGAGGTGTTTTGGGCTTTTTTTAATTATTAAAGCTTATAAGGATTTGTTTGGATGTTGGAATTGTGTTTTGAAAAACTTTTTTAAAATATCTCATTCAAACAGGCTGGGAGGCCACAAATTACCGTGTTTAGTTTGCTAGTAATATTTAGTTATATTTGTGTTAAATTTCTGTAACTAATTAATGAAAAAATATCTTCAACCAACCAAAGCTGGTCTTAAGTGGTCTGTTGTCTCTTTGGCACTTTTCTCCAGCTAAACACCAGCTAAATCCAGCAAACCAATTTAAAATGGATAAAGCAATTTCGTTAAATAGATGTGTTAACATTTTATTTTATTAGACGTGCACTAGTTCAAAAATGCCATTCTCATGGGAAGAAGCTTCTTAATTAAAAAATATATAAAGGGTAAGCAATCAAAAAATATGAAGAAAGACAAAAATTAGCTAATTTTGTTTCATGAGCTAAAAACACTGTCTCTTAAACAGACCTAAGATGGTTCTTTCCCCAGGCTAAACACAAGCAGGGTGGGAGACCATGTTAAACCAGCAAAGTCCAGCAAACCATTCTAGAATGATTAAACAGTTTTTATTTCAACAGGACTTTTGCTGTTTACAAAAATAAAATCTGACTTTAGCTACCATAATCATGCCCATGTTTTTTGGGCACTAGTCTAGCTAATACAAGCTCTAAGGGGAAAATAATTCTATCATTTACAGTATAATCATCCAACTTTATTATCAAAGCTCTTTTTTGTTTTGTTTTTTCCAAAATCCACTTGGTTCAAAATTCTCACAGGAACAATGCTTCTTTTATTAAAAAATTACCAACTTTTTCCACCTGAAGGGTAAACAAACCTAAAATATTGAGTTCTCTGTGCTGAAATTGTTAATAATATCTGGTCTTAATATATTTAATTTGAAAAGGTGGTGAAGGGACAGATTAGCTAATTTTGTGTTAGATTGGAGAATTATTGTTTTGGGAGATATGTAGCTGTGTGCATAGAGACAGTGGCACAGTTAGTGGGAGTGTGCTGTCAGATTATCCCAGCATGGGAATTGATTATTAGCTTTGACAAGGAGAACTACGTCCCAGTTATGTCAGGCCCAACAAGACTCTTAGTAAAGAACATCCCTTTTAACATGTCAAATGCTGGGCTTATTCACCACATACACACATACGGGGCTGTTCACACACATAGGGATTAAATAACCCAGCTTTAGACCCAATTTTACAGGGTCATAAGCACAAAAAAACCCACAATCAGAAATGTTTCATCTTTCGCTAATGCTAACATTGTCTGAAAGTCCACTGCCGTTTCCACTTTTACATTCGTTCTGTTTTTTTCAAGCTGTTTTCTGTCCTTTTTCCTTGTTCCTCTTTTCTCGTCTCTCTGTGTTGTACAGACATTCACACACACACCCTTTCCGTAACCATCACTGATGTAGAATGAGCCCTTCTGTTTTGCTGGGGGCCGTTAATGCAGAGCATGACAGGTTGTCATGGTGCATTTGATAGAAACCCTGCGGAACACACACAAACCAGATACACTTCAAGTGAGCTAAATGACTTCATAAACATAGCTGATCAACATCCACTAAAAGAGAGAAAAAAAACTATACATGAGATTATTTATGTATGCTCCTCCAGACATGTGCAATAAGATTGCAAGACTTCATACACAAGCCCAATCAGAAGCAGTGATGTGTGCCACTATGAAAACCAGCAAGGGCATTGCGGGATGCAAGCTTTTTAATTACCATTATGTGTAACTTCATAATTAGAACCACTCTCATTATGTTTCCACATTTACATATTCTGTCTGTTTGTTTAATCGCAATTAAACTTTGCCCCAGTTCTGAAGATTAATTGCATATTTATGGTGTCATTCGCTTCTCACCTTAATAATAATGTTTTAACACAGCGCTTAGTGTTCATCTGAGGCAGAGGCGGTATTGTGACTGCTAGGCATTCGATGGAAGTCTGAAATAATGAACATCAGTGGCACCCTGCAAGGATGGAGCTGTCAGAATCCATGAGCACACAGTTCTCTGAGCACCTGGGCAGAAGAACTCTGAAACAGCTCTACCTGTAAGTCAGGTGCCCGCAGAGAGGACAGGTCAGGATTAGAGCAACTCTGCACCAATAAACACAACATTTCATTTTTCCACTTGCTTGCTCTTTCTAGATCTCTCTCTCTCTCTCTCTCTCTCTCTCTCTCTCTCTCTCTCTCTCTCTCTGTGTCCCTTATAGAAACTCTTTTCTCTCTCTGAGAATCTGCACCAATAAACACAACATTTCATTTTTCCACTTGCTTGCTCTTTCTAGATCTCTCTCTCTCTCTCTCTCTCTCTCTCTCTCTCTCTCTCTCTCTCTGTCTGTCTGTCCCTAATAGAAACACTTTTCTGACTCTGAGTAAAAAAAAATAGCATACTAATGTAATTGTGACTTTATTCCTCTTAATTGTGACCGTAAATCACAATTGAGGTATTATAGCCTTCTACAACTTCTTCAAAATTGCGAGTTTATACCTTTCAAATGAATAGGTCTTGAGCAATTTCACTAGCCACTTTATGTATCGCAATTGTAACTTTACTGTATATCGAACAGTTGTGATTTTTCTTGACAATTGCAGGCTTTTATCTCATGAATTTGACCTTATTTCTCATAAATGCAACTATTTCTCCCAGTTGTGTTTTTTTTTTTTCACAATTGTGACTTTTTTTGTCTTAATTGCAAATTTTTACTTTGCAACTGCAATGTAATTTTTCACAATAGTGATATTATATTTCACAATTGCAACTTTATATATTACATTTGGGAATTTATGTCAAATTTGCAACTACAATTGCTGCGTTACTGTATTTCAATTTCTTTTCAAAATTGCAAGTTTATATCTCACAAATGTGAACTTATATCTCACAACTCTGACTTTATATATCACAGTTTAACTTTTTTTTATCTCAGTTTTGACTATAACACTTGCAACTTTGTCTTACATTGACCATGTCTCACAATTGCAACTTTTTACAATTTAATTGCAAACTTTTTCAGAGCTGTGACATTACAGTATATTTCAAAATAGCAACTTTAAATATTACAATTGGGATTTTATGAATCAACATTTTATATATCGAAACTGAGATTTTCTCATGAATGCAACCATTTAATATTTGCTATTAAATGGTTACTATTACTATTACTATTACCGTTACCAACTATTACCAACTTATTTTCTCTTGCAACGTTATATCTCATCACTGCAATTTTTTAATCTTGTAATTGCAATCTCAGCTGAGACAAAATTGTGACATCGTATCTCACAATGTGATTTTTTGGACCCTCTAAAATGAGAATGACCTTTCCCTAATTCCACTTGCAGCTGACTAGAACAAATCATGGTTGTAACTAAAACCTTCTGGCTATTGAGGGCTGAGCCTTTCACTGTGGCCTGTCCACACATGCCAGTACGAAGCAGAAAAATACAGGAAAGAAAACTGCACAAACAAATTCACAAGGTAGTTATCAGCAAGTATCAAAAAAAGTCAAATTCATGTGTTGAGAATCTTCTGAGCCTATATATAATCAAGCATTGTTTTGTGCATTTATTGAGAGCTGTGAAGAAGAACACACACACACTGTATGGTGAAGCTCACTTTGAAGAAAGGCTGAGGACTCTGAGGTCTATTCATTAAGAGTGGAGAGTTTTGACAGGGTCATGATTGAGAGACCTTACGCTGCTCTTTGAATGTCTAATCAAGCCACACTTCTTCCTCTGTGTAAAACACTGACTAATGGCGACTAACGGCACTCCATCCCTTCCGAGGTCGGCCTTCTCTGACCCTCAGATGGAGACCTGATCTCGGCTCCCCGTTAATTACACCCCAGGTTAATTAGAGCTGTTCGGCTCACCCTCTGACCTTATCCGGCTTTATTGCGACCGTTACCTGCGCCTACTTAAAAAAGATCATTCAGGTCATTCTGTCCTCACTAAGAGCTCAGCAAAGGCCTTATTTAATCAATCAGGTCATTAACAGACCGTTTCTCTGGGCAGACAGAGAAAGAAAGAGTGGCTGAAGTGGATTTAAAGAGTGAGTTCATTTTTCACTTTGATGACGTTGGAGGACAGCAGGGGGCGGGGCCAAAGGGGGCTGGCCATTATCTGCACTGATGTATCGATCCAGACCCCGGCGCTGTGAATTAACACCTGCAAGAAAAGCAAGAGAATTTAAAGTGTAATTGCTTAGTGCTCTTAATCTCCGCTGGAAGTGATCGATTGAGTGACATTGGGAAAACATGGTGTGCCGCTGAATCCATCCTGGAGTCCCTGGTGTTTTCATATAAAATTCAAAGCTAGATGGGTGTGCCAAAATGAGACTCTTTTAGGTGCTGTAATTGCCATTATTATTTGGGTGTAATACTTTACAGTTGGGTATATTTTACACTTATAATTAATTCAGTTTAAAATAATAAAATAAAATATTAAAACTAATAAAATTAAATTAAAAATGATAATTTATAGTTAATTGTAATAGCAATTACAGTGTTTAAATTAATACAAAATATTTGCACATTTAATTCATGTAGTTTATTCACAAGACTTTTGTAAACGGTAGCATGAGTGCAAATGTGAATGCGTTATCTTTAAATAAGCTTTATTAATAGTCACAAACTGTATTAATTTATGTAAAATATAATATATAAGTATATAAACTAATATAAAATATTGAAATATGTCAACTAAATTATTGATATTATGTATTTATTAAAACTTGTTTGAACACCATGTGAAAAAACTTTTTGCCGTTTTTATTTCACATCTTTAGTGAAACCATGCAACCATGACATTAAATTTCGTACACAAACAGTAACATGAATGTAAATGTATTGTCTTATTTTTACTTTTAATATTCACAAGAATTATTTATTTGTTTTTATTTTTATTTTAAATAAGCTTTATTAATGTTTAAACACTTTATAAATGTATTTAATATGATAATTGTAACATTTAAGAATATTAAAATATAAAATATTGAAAAAAGTATTTTTTTTTTTTTTTTGCTAATTTGTTTATATTTAGATATTCCTGATGTCCTAGGCAAAATTCATTATATAAGATTTTTTTTTTAAATTCTTCAGTGAAACCATGTAACTATGCCATGTGTTGAATCTCTTCTTATGGTTCCTCAAGGTGCTTCCTTTCACAGATGATTGACAGATACTTTGTCACTCTCAGTTTTGCTTTTGAATGACCCTGTCTGTCTGTGTGTGTGTGTGTGTGTGTGTGTGTGTGTGTGTGTGTGTGTGTGTGTGTGTGTGTGTGTGTGTGTGGAAGTGTCATCTCTGCATCAGTGATAGACAACATAGTGTGATGTTAATGAAAAACCCTTTGACAGCTTGATTTATTTAATCCCAAGCAACAGATGACATTATCTGTTACCTGACAGTGCTGCCAACCTGCGTACAGCTCGGGGTCACAGATCTACAAGCACGTCACAAGGTCCACACCTGCTCCCAATCATCCAGTACTTATGATGATCAAGGACCTTCAGCAAACGCAACCACAAGCCATTACAACACAAACCAGAAAAACTGAAATTTAAATCAGCCTACCTCTACCTACACTTCTGCTCGGCAGCGACTCCAAGAAGACAGATGACCAGGAAAGTGAGACCTGGGCCCCATGGGTCCTGCTCTGCTCCAATAAGCCACTTTTTCTTGCCCTCTCTTGGGAGAAAACACCATCCTGCTGAGGCTACGATGGCAAAAAAGTTGCTGAAGTTGTGACTTTTTGATGGCCGGGAGGACCCTGAAGAGGGCGAGATGCCGGAGGGAACCATATAAGGATCAAGGCCCAGTGAGAAAGGCCTGACTTCAGGCTGAGAAGGTCACCTGAACGGGGTCTGGCATGAATCCAGACAGATAAAAGTCTGAGAGCAAAAGCACTGACCTTGGTGTCCTCTCTCGTGAACTCTCTTCCGCTTGCCAAGTTTGCGATGGAAAGAGAGAGAGCGGGCCATCTGTCAGACGGGTCAAACGCTGGTGTGGTAGACATCAGACCATTTGTCTCACTTTGACTCTGCTGTATCCACACATTTAAGGACTGGCAGTAAGTGCTGGAAGTGTCTTCTGGTCATGTTGCTCATGTTTTGTGTAAACTTGTTTTATCATGGAAACGTAGTATAAGTATACATTAGAAAATGGTGTATAAATAAAATCATGTATAATTGTTTAATTAGAGTGAAAACAAAGCAGAGAGTGCATGATCCAGAGTGTGATGTTTTTATAAAATGGTTTAATAAAATAAGTTTCATTAATACTGAGTAAATTGTATTTTAGACAGATGTGTCTAGGTAATTTTGGATATTTTTGCTCTACCAGCAAAAATAATTACAAAGACCGAAAAAGTAACTGCCCAAGCAACAACTAGATATACTTGGTTCCTGGATGAATCAATTAATCTGTTGAGTGAATGATTCAGTGACTCATTGATAAAATCATTCACACATGATATGTGGTCCAAGCGGGCCGAAGGGGAAGGTTAGGATGATCCCTGCGATTTCTATCGCAATTTCACTTAGGTTTTACTACCAAATTAGATATTAGTTATAGAGATGTAGTGTATGTTTTAGTGTATGCTAAGGGCAGTCAGCACACCTTTTTCTTGCTGCATACATTCGCTTTGAAGAGGCCAAGACTACAAGTGTTGGTATTGGGACAGGCCAAGTCATTTGTTTTGTTACTTAAATAAATCAGTGTTTTGGAATTAATCAGTGCGTGATTCAAAGACACTTACATGTTTCATTTGTGAATGAATTAGTTTCTTTAAAGGAATCAGTTGAATGGATGATTCAGTGACTCACTTGTAAAGTCACTTGTTGCCCCCTACTGGCTCATGGATGTAACTTGCAGAAAGAGTCGCAGAGCTACATCAGCACTTTTGGAACATGCTCAGCCAATCAAATCCGAGGACCAGAACTATCTGTTGTATCATCAAATGTACATCTTCCAAATAGCCATCTTATAGTACAGGTGTTGTCCAAAATATAAATGTAGCCACATTCTGCTCAGACAGTACAAGCCTGAGTGCCCTGAATACAATTCTTTTTTTGTACAAAAAAAAAAGTCTCACATTTCATAGGCCAGAGTTTTAATCTGGGCTTCGGTGATTCCATCATTGCTCTGTTCCATGGAATTTATTTCTTTGTCTCTTTTTTGCTTTGTTGCAGGTATTACTTGACTATTTTTCAAATGGCTTCAGCATTTAGAGTGTCTGAATATCACTCCTTCACTGCCTGGTAATAAAAAAGAGGCTTGTTGGTTCTCTCGATGTATGAGCTCAGGAACATTAAATTTGAGAACAAGCACCCTGTGGCAAAACACCTGTGCAATATCTGCTTTCAAAAAAAGAATGCTGCATTTCATGTAAATTGTGTCATTCTGCGCTTCAGATCTATTTTTCACAGTTTCACTAAGTTTGACCACTCAGATGGGTGTTTTGGGTGTTGAAACATAACGGACAAGACGGACTATGATAACAAAACTAATATCTCATCTCCTCCGTGGATGACTAACTGCATGGTATTCGTCCTGCACAACAACACAATCCTATCTTTAACATGTACATGTATACAATCCCGCTGACCGCTAATTGCTTTGTGATTAAGATGGTACACAGTAAAACTGAGCTGTACAGAAAAGTGGCAGGTAAAGGAGTAGGAAGTGTCTGTGGTAATCACTCTCCATCCTGTTCAGACCAGAGGGAGTTTAGTGTTTAATGAACCTTGGGCTAGTGTGTGCACCGCACAGCTGTGTTTTATTTAAAAAATATGGTCATTGAAATGATTTCCCACTATGATGTTAGTGTGTTGGTTTGAAATAGAAGCTACACTAAAACTATGGAAAACATTTCGAGAGCTGGTTTCGTCGAGGGAAAACACATTGACTTGAGGCAGCCTCCATTTCTGTCGTCACCACGTGTCTTCCTCTCTTCCTCCTCCCTCTGTTGTGTGTAGCAGTGAATGCTCCCTGACACGTACACACAAATACATACTCAAAACCCATGCTGATTACAAGTGGGGGGGTTTTTTCATGCTTTGCTTTTAGCCTGAGAGAAACTATTCAGCAAATGTTATTCAGTGAATATTTATGTCAAAATATACTGAACGCCTTTTTAATTCAGTGTAATATCAAAGTAAAATATGTGGCTTGTCACGTTGCACTTAAACCTGAGTTACCACATTACCAATTATAGACTAAAGAGTGCTTGCCTTATTAAATATTCATGCTCTGCAGTCACAGAAACTTTCACATGCTTCATCAGGTAAAGCAAAACAAGGCATAGCAGATTTACATGCTGACATTTCCACAGACGGACAATCAAATTAAAACCGGTCACATACTTGTTGCTAGTTCAGTCAATGGGATTGACCTCATAAATATGCAAATAAGAATTGTATCCCAGGGTTTACAAAAGTACTGTATGAAATCTTGAAACTTGAATGTCTAGGATTCATTTCCAAACTCATGATAAATTATTAATAGCATGAGACTAGATAACCCATGATTAGAATGTTTAGAATAGTCCTGGTTATCTGTTCAAAGTGCAAAAAGCCAAGAATTGCCACACTGCTAAAGATTAATTTAATAAATCAGATATAGGGTGCAATGGTGCTAAAGGTGCACCAGGTTAAAAGGAGCATTTAATTTATTCTCCTCTAAATCATATATATATATATATATATATATATATATATATACATATTTGTATTTGCATATTGTACTGTGAAGTCATAAATTATTTTGGGATCTCCTTCAAATCTTTCAGAATATTTGTTTTTGAAATATTTTGTTTTCTGTATTTTTAAAATGAACATTTTAATGACAGTATATTTATTAAACAAAAATGATTCAATCAAAATAAACAGAAATTAGTAAAGACTTTGCTGAAGTGATTTGTTTTGAACAAGAAATTAACTTAGATATTATGCAAATTTAGATATTATGCAAAACATTAATAATTAATAAATACTAGGAGTAAATACTGAGTGTTGGGTAAAGCACTTCCCTTCCCTCTTCATACATTTATAAGATTTTTAAACAAAACAAATCACTTGTATTATTTTCCCACAAAGTACATTGCACTAGTACTGTTCAATAGAAAAAAAAATTCTTCTGAACAATTTTTTTTCTGTACTATCATGCACTATGGGAGTAGTGTAAACCCCGCTGTACACTACATTTAATTTGTCCACATGTTTGAAACTCTTTTTCTTGTGTGTGTGTGTGTGTGTGCGTGCGTGCGTGCGTGCGTGCATGTGTGTATGTCTGTCTGCAGCCTCCATCGTGATTGGGAAGTGGTGGTGTGAGATGGAGCCGTGTCTGGATGGAGAGGAGTGTAAGACACTACCAGACAACTCCGGCTGGATGTGTTCCTCTGGGAATAAGATCAAGACCACGAGGGTGAGGGCTCGGAACATGCTGAACATCACTTCACAAACACACACATATACAAATATTTTTATTTATTCTTTTTTTCTGAAAAAATTATTCAGTTAAATGATTCAGTGACAAGAAATATTGTCTTATAAGACCAAGGGACACATGTAACTCTGCACCTCACTAACCTGTTTATTCCTCATGATACCATGTGGCAGTAGTGTGTGTTCAGACAACACATCTTCTTCATTTAGTCCTAATGCAGCATTATAAAGAGTTCAACTTAAGTAGAAACTAAGAAGAAACTAGATAAGTTCAGAACATCAAGACACAAGTCAGACAAAAATAAACTAAATATCACAACTCTGACCAGAAGTATGCATGACACAATATTAAAACTTGATGAGCAGATCAGTATTCCCATACGCTGATTCAGTAGAGAGGTGACAGACAGCGGATCTGTGAGAGTCATGTGACAGTGAACACAAGTAGATAGTGTTGCGGGGGTTTGGTCCCTCTTTGGCATCTGCACGTCTTTTAAACTATCCCAAGCCCTGCTTATCCGATGATGGCTGGATGATTTTCGAGATTTCCCAGGTAAGATCCTGCATACAAACCTAATGAACCAGAGAAAGCATCTCTTGAATTATTAGTGTAAAAGTATCTTTAAAGAGAATGAATCAAATAATGTGCTCACTTGTCAAGCAAGGAAAGTTTGCACAAAAATGAAAATTGTCGTTATTTACTCACACTCGTGTTGTTCCGATGCTCTTCCTTCACAACAATGACAAGACTAGAAACTTTCAAGCTCCAAAAACGTCAAAAGAAAAACATCAGAGAAGTGCTATTATCTGCTAGAGGAAATGATAATCAGACCTTATTTACTGATTATTTATAATTCAAAACTCAATATTCACTTATAATCCTGCCCTAAAGCTCACGTCTAGACCAAGTTTGCATTCATTTTTGTACAAATTCAAAAATGAAATGCCATGTTTGGTTGCTACACACACAAGAATCAGTGGCGAAGCATCTAATGCACCATTTTGGAATTTGGATTTAGGATGATGAAAGCTTTGGTAAAGATGAATAATCTAGGTTAATGCTTTCTAAACGTTCAGTCTTTACTTCACAAAAGCATTAAAAGTATTATACGGAATATTGCATACAAATCATGTCGACTACAACTTTTTTTGTTCTTATTTGGAGCCTGACAGCTCATTGTTTGGCAATAGTTGCGCAGCAATTCTTCAAAGATTTCTACTTTTTGGTTTGGGGTGACATGAAGGTGAGTAAATGATAACAGAATTGACATTTTAAGGTGAATTCTTCCTTTATCTCTAATTGAGAATGAATAGAAAAAACTGTAAAGAAACAACCAAATTTACTCATCTTTTCAAAAGTAGAAATTAGAGCACAGGTAAATGGGAAAGAAAACCCCACTCTTAATATTAAACTTCCTTTTTTTCCCCCTCATATATTTCTTCCCAGAACACCCAGCCATATTCAACTTTTTAGCTCTGAGGGCCACCGAAGCTGGCTCGCCAGAAGCTCAGCGGCGTCCTTCTCCTCATCAAGGTTGGCATTTCCATTTTTTTAAACATCTTGAGCCATATGATTAGGCTTACACATTTTAATCACTGCTCATCAACATCATTACAGTCCCAAACATAATTATTGCTGAGTCAGTGTTTGTGTTTGTGAGTGTGTTTATATGCTGCGGATGATTAAAAAGCCACAAATATATTCCTCCTCCAGTGTCTATTCTCCCGTCAGCGTAATTTATAAGTGTGCGCACACATGAACATAATGAAAAATGTGAACGCGGCAGTCTGCGCAGTAATTACCGAATAGAAACCGATGAAGTAACAGATGCACAAGCAAACCGTCTTTGTCGTGTGCAGTCACACACTCCAAAACATACTGTGCCATTGTACTAATGCAGCATAATTGCATGCATGCAAACACGCAGTCACATGCACCCAGGGACAGGCTCAAATTAATGAGCGTGCAAACACACGCACGGCGAAAAGGGCTCAAGCATGACCGTGTAGTCGGTAATAAGTGCATAATGCTGAAATCAGTATTTTGCCTCGTCATTTGCTTCTATTGTCTGCCGTTTTGTAAGCTCCAAGGCATGGTGAGGATTGGATTACCATGTTTGTTTGTGGGTTCCCCAGCGTTATCCCATTTTCTTTGAGGTGTGCAGGGTGTATTTGTGCATGCGTGTGTACGTGTGCACTTCCTGTAGCCTCCTAGCCTGGAGTGTCTGATCTGCTTCACTGGAGAGTTGGTATCTGTTTGAGTCCAGCGCTGGCTTTCTATAAACGCCTTTGACCATCTTGCTGGCTCGGTCACCTTCATCCCCCATCCCGACCCAGCACTCCCTCCCGGTCCTTTCAAGGCAATCTAAGGAAGTCTATGATCAGAACAAACATAAAGAAAGCTAAATGCTAAAACCGTCACTTGCAGTATTTTAATTTATTTTTTGCTCTGAAAACTACGGTTTAAGCACTCACGCTTACACACACAAGCTTGTTTACTCACAAACGCTGGTGTGGCGTCCATTCTCGTTTTTTCAAATTGGCATGTGAGTAAGAAAAAGCCAAAGCGTGTGCCTGACACCCTTTTTTCTCTTTTTTTCTTTATGTCTTACAGAGAGGGACCCCTCCTTGCCTGTAGCTCCAGACAAGGCAGGCCTCTTTTGAGGAAGGCACACAGTGAAAGAGGCTGAGAGACACCCTCACCCTCGCCGTGCATTTACCTACTTATACCTGTTCCTAATGGCTATATCATTCCGTTCCTTAAAATACAACCTAAATCAATGCGTAAACACGAAGACAAGGTTTACATCCTCCCCCAGTTCATGTAACTTCATCTGCCTAATTTGAGAGGAGAGTTGGACTCAACCTGTAGCTATTGTACGGCTGTGAGCCATGTTCTCCAGGCTGGATAAATCACCTCAGGACTGGCCCTTTAATCCAACGTCAGAGGCCAGAACAAAGCATCCCAATCTCATTAGTGTTTACAGGTATCCATACATACATTTGGATAGATGGTGAAGTGTACAATATGGACATATTGACAGCATCTAAAATGTATTCAGTTATGCAGAGATTTAGAAACAAATATATGATCCCTGTATATTATATTTATACTATACACATCTGTATAGTTACATTTTACAACTATAGACATTTTGAGCCCATAACGCCACAAAAAAACTGTAAAAAATAAAAAAGAATAGGCAAATAAATGTACAATGACAATAATTTTAATTACAATTTACCATACTATTATATCAATATTTTATTAGATTTATTTGTATTATTATTAAATTTTTTGGCCTTTTTGCATTTATTATGATAAGACAGAACAGAACTGACAGGAAGCAACGTGAGTGAGATCAGGATCAGGAAAGGCCTTCGAGTCGGGATTCAAACTCAGGCGCAATGGCGCTGTATGTCGGTGTGCTGCCCACGAAGCTATCGGCACCAACTTATAAGTGTTGGGTGTAACTAGTTACTAAGTAATTAGTTACTGTACTTTAATTACTTTTCCCTTAAAAAAGTAAAGTATGGGATTACTCTTATTTTTCTAACCTTAAAATGCATGCTTTTTATATACCCTTCTCACTTTAAATACTTTGGTGAGTTTATAATAATATTGGTAACACTTTAGTTTCCAATTCTCACTATTAACTTGTTGGTTATTAGCATGACTATTACTGGGGTATTGGCTGTTTATTGTTACTTAAAAATCACATATTAATGTCTTATTCTGCAAGACCTTATTCTAAATCCTTAATCCTACCCAATTCTTTAACTTAATTGTCAACAACTACTTTATTAAGTATTAATAAAATTAGGAGTATATTGAGGCAAAAGTATAGTTAGTTCATAGTAAACAGTTAGTTAATAGTGAGAATTTGAACCTAATCTAAAGTGTGACCAGAATAATTTATGTAGTTATCTATTATCTATTTGAAAGAATTAAAATAACTGTTTCATGTCTATCCTTGTATCATTCATTAACTTTGATATAGGATTTAGAAAGTAATCAGTAATAAGTAATTACATACTTTTTGGAGAGAGTAATTTGTACAGTAATCTAATTACACTGTTGATGATGTAATTAGTAACTAGTAATTAATTACTTTTTTTTTTTTAGAGTAACTTACCCAACACTGCGACTTATATCGATATAGAATAGAATGGATTACATCTATTATTATTATTATTATATAGTGTATTTGGCATTCTTTGGTGAAACTTTAAAACGAGTTGAATATGGCAGCAGAAATCGCAAAGCAGGTTGAGATAAATGCTTTAAATACAGTAAATGTGATGGCATTTGACATATTTCATAAATCTCTTCAGTTATATACAATAAAGTCAACCTATTCGTTCCATTAATTCAATATTATATTAAGTTCAGAAACATTTCATATGTCTCTAAGGTTGTTTATATGTTAAATCTAAACATTTTATATGTTGTCAATATGTTAATATTGTACATTTCAGTGTCTAAGTACATGTACAAAACTGCACATGTCCTAGAACTACACTTTAATGAGATCACATTGTGATAACGAGTGTGAGTATTCAAATCCAACCAATTTGTCCACTAAACCGGGGGGTTTTTTTCCTGCATGTTCCACAAATACTTTTACATGGAAACAGTATGTTTAGTTTTGAGAAATTGTAATGGCTTGCTGTTTCCTCTCTGTTTCCTCATATGTCTTTGAAACACATGTTCTTAACAGGAGGCTTTTTTACAAGATACCTGTACTATTTAAAGAATCCCATCTGTGTGGATTTTCAGAGCAAAAGTAATCTGTCAAGTGATGGTTTAAGATTAAATCACATGATGATTAAGTCAGTTTGTCCCAAGAGTCCTGTTGAACCCAGAGCTTTGACTGTATCTGTATCACTTTCGGCTGTCAATGTCACATTAAATTAATTCTAACACATTCATGCTGTCTGGAGTCTTGCTGTATGCTATCCTCATTTAAAAGTCACATTCAACAGCTGCATAACCTAAACCATATTACATTTTTAGCGCATGGAGACAAAACTGAGATATAATTTGAGAATTAAAATGCAAATAGTGTACAACGAATGTCTTTGGGATGTGCTTTTAACCCTGGATCCAGCCAATCAATGGAAGCTGTAGCAGACAGTAGAGGACACCTGACAAGAGATAGAGGAAATATGGCAGCATTTGCATAGATTCCAATATAACTAACCACGCTGGGAGACACAGAGCCATGCATACTAGCAGACAGCCGAAGACAAATTGCATCAGGGTCAAAATACTGCTTCTTGCGTTGTATGTGGGGGTTGGAAGTGGCACAGCATGCAAAAGCTTTTATTTGGAGAGGAAAGACTAGGAACATTCGGCTTAGGACAAAGAGCTGTCAGCTAACGTTTACATGTATATAAAACAAGCATTTAAGTCCAGCAAATCGGCTTATTTTACACAAAGAGATTTTTGCATCCTTTGTCAAAGAAGCAGCTGTTTTCCCTGTCTCATGTTAGCATTGGTGCAGTGCCACAGAAGTGCAGGATATTACTGATGTTAGCCAGGGTGCTGTGTTTGGTTGTCATTGGCTGGCTAACCTCTTTTGATTGGCATGAACTGGTCCCTTTCCAGAGGGGATCTGTTATGATGGACAGCTCCTCCTCTGCCGTGCCTTGCGCATGATGATGGGAGCACGCGGAGCGTAACTCTGCCGCATGATAGCTGTCTGTCTGTTGGGTTATAGGGTGCCCCAAGGGGTGCTTCTAATTTCTGTTCCCAGTCACTCTCTCTGTCTCTGTCTATGTCTCTCTCTCAATCTGTAGCTCACACCTGGCTGCCTTCCTTCACATCTAGACGGAGAAATGTCAGCATATGCTTTATGTGCTGAGGGCAAAGCCACAGGCTTGAGCATTTAATTAGCTTCATTGCACAACTGACTTCACAACTTTATGATAAAAACACCACCTAGCTCTGAGTGGGATGGATTGATTGATGGATGGATGATTGGATGATTTAGAAAATATTGTATGTGTAACAATCATGCCAGTAAAGTACTTCTTTAGACAGACAGAGAAATACACAGACAGACAGACAGTCAGATAGAGAAACAGAGATCTATCTATCTATCTATCTCTGACTGTCTGTCTGTCTGTCTGTCTGTCTGTCTGTCTGTCATTCTCTACCTAACTTCTCATTTATCTCTCAGATAGATAGATAGATAGACAGGCAGAGATCTATCTATCTGTCTATCTGTCTGTCTGTCGTTCTCTACCTAACTTCTCATTTATCTCTCAGATAGATAGATAGACAGATAGATGCATAGATAGACAGACAGACTGAAAGACAGATATCTATCTATCGATCTAACTATCTGTCCGTCTGTCTGTCCATCCGTCCATCTGTTGCTCTCTACCTAACTTCTCATTTATCTCTCAAATAGATAGATTGACAGACAGATCTATCTATCTATCTATCTATCTATCTATCTATCTATCTATCTATCTGTCTGTCTGTCTGTCTGTCTGTCGATCTCTGCCTAACTTCTCATTTATCTCTCAGATAGATAGATAGACAGACAGACAGACAGACACTCAGCAGTGGTGTCATAATGTATGTGGCGTGTTTGAGATTGATATTAAACATTGATTGTGTGAGGACTGTGACATGTTCGTTCAGCGACAAGCTTTTTGGAAGCACATCTAAAGACGATTTGCGCTGACATAAGATGGGCTAATCGTTAGTGACTGTGGCTGTTATCGTGCATTTCCTCCAGTCTGAGGAGGGAGAAGACAAATCATTAATAACGGTCTGAGTGAAGCACAATATAGCACTGAGAGCACGACACACTCAACAGACAGACTAAATAGGGGTCCCTGAAGTCACAAAGAGAGAGAAAACGAGGGACGGAGAAACAGAGAGGAAGAAAAGAATCTTACTTCCCTCTTGGCAATGCTACTGAGCTCTTTTCACTGTGCAGTGTAAACAGGGAACATACAGAGATGGCAGATGGGCAACTGAAAACTTTACACGTTCTGTGCCAATCGGTCCATTAACAGTATAGATATGTTACAGTAGACAAATTACAATCATCTACACACAAACAATAGCACCACAGTTCAAAGGAGCTTTCTTTGCTGGTTTGAAAATCTGAGATTCGTTCTTCACAAGTATTTCATCTTTGTTCTAAGCATGCATGTGTTTTCTCTCCCTTTTTATCTGTTTTTAGATTCATCCCCGGACCTAACAAAGAGCTCCTTCACAGGCAGTGAATGTGGATTCTTTCTGTCAGAATGGACGAAACCATTCATTCCAAGGGGTGTTTGACTGGATTACCTGTGACTGAACAATAAAGAAGGACATTTTTGGGGATAAGGACCAGATTTGCTCATTCGGTGCCAAGGAATATGACAAATAGAAATAAAGCAGGCTAATCTGTGTTTTTGATCAATGAGCCCAACACTGCGGACTCTACCGTGTCTAATTCTCTCGATTTTCTGCGTTTCTCCTCACCACCTTCCACTGGTTCTAAACTCATACAGCTTAGGGGAGCCGTTTACTGGATTTCAAATTATATTTGATATATTTGAAAACTTTATGTCCTTAGGTAAGCTAGACAATCCTGATATAAGCTGTGAATGACTGTATGAAGGATCATGACGGATAAGCACTGGTCTGTGAAAATGAGGTGGAAATCAATAGGAGATTTTTTTTTTCCATCCCGCCACCAGTTTGTCGTTCTGTGTCCGCACTGGCTTTGGTAAAAGACTAGGAGCTCATGAAGCCCTGCTATTTCCCTCCACTTCTGAGTTTACCGCTCACTGCTAGTGTCCACATGCTGTCAATTTGGAAGATTCCCCAGGTCAAAGGTCAACTCACTGTCTACAGCTACTTGGGCCAGATATCTTTTTATTTGTCGGCATGCTCAATGTATTTTGTGGGAGCTTTGTATTGAAAGTAACTGTATATATACATATAGATACATATTAAAAGACATCATATGACGATCTATCATGCCCTAAAGCTGTTCAGTGGGTTTAAATTAAGACTGTATTCTTGGTTTTGTTTCCTTGAATTACTGGATTAATCCCTAATTTAAGGCTATCTGTGGAAATACATATTCTCTTGATGTAATGGAAATCTAGCATTTTTTATTTTGCTTGATTGAGAATTTGTTCCATTGGATCCATGATGACAAAAAAAAAACAGTTGCAACACAATATTTCAGCGCAAACATCTTTAGCGCTAAAATAGCACTGAGCTGTAAGTATTCGTTGTCATTCGTTTTCAGCCCAAATAAACAAGTTTCCATACAAATTAGACTTATGATTGATATCATTATGATTGATATCATTATCATTATCATTATCGTTAATTGATATCACAATCATTATCAATGATTGATCGCAGCTTATTCACAAAACTCAACTGCTACTCTAGTGCTACTACCGCTGGCGGAAATCAGATGGAAAATTACTTTGTACATTTTCTACTGATCATAGCAACAGTAATTCAACAAGTAATGAGAAAATAATGGAGAAGAGCAGATGTGCGGAGTGGTCGACTTGGTGCTGTACAGTATGTCAAATTATGGTAGTGTATCCACTTTATCCTCCACAACCATAATGCACAGAAGCAACCAGCAAATTTGGGAATTGTGCCATGCAGATTTTCGGGTGCTTTTGTTCTATTATCTATAGTTGCGTAATTCTGAATCGGGCAGTTAAACACAACAAACAATGCAATTAATTGCCTCTGTCGGCAGGCACAACTCATTCTTAGTGAATTTCCCAAAGATATCAGTCTGTCGACCCAATAAAAGAGGCCAAAGTCACCTACTGGAACTCAGACTACCATTCATATAGGCAAGTCTAACTCCAGTTCAATCCATGATCCAGTTTGTTCTGTGCTGTTCTGAGAATAGGTAGGCTTCATTATGCTTGTGTAGGTTTCATAAATACAAGACAAAAGAAAACATTCATTTTGTTAATGATGATAACCATGATAACCAAACACTGAATCTGTGTCACTAGACAGAAACCTGAATCAGTTAGGAAAAATGAAGCCCTAATTTGGTAGGGTCAGTGCAGTAGGGAACATTTGTTGTTTTTACCATCTTAACAATTACCATACCTCCACATGAATTATGTGGGAGATGGCCATTCAGAATGCCACATTAAACATACTTTTAGTTTTCTGTGAAATCCAGTTTCAATGGTTGGCAAAAAAGTGGGCTTCATTTCTCTTTACTGGCATTAGTAGACATGCAACTACAGTAGCTTTGGTAGATAAACATGCAGCCTTATCAGAAGCAAATCAATATTAAAATGGTTTTCTATAAACTGTGTCTACCTTTATGTCTCTATCAGTAATGCTGTTCTCTGTTGATTAGCATATTTTATCCATTTAATTACACACGTTGTTGTTGACGTTTTATGTCATCTCTGGATATGGGGAACACTGATGTTTTAACCAGACTAGAAGTAGAAGAAAACAATTAATCTTTAGTTTCTCACACTGATAATCTCTTTGTGAAAGAATAGAAGGGAAAAACGATGTTGAGTCGCTTAGACATTTTAGACACAGTTTTGCAATTACTAGCCTATTTTGGTCCACTAAAATAATTATAGAAATGAAAATGTCCAAAAATGAAGCCACAGCAGAGCAGTTGCACATTTCCAGTAGTGTCCTTCCTGAATGAATCAGTGTTTTTGAATGCATCGCTTGAGTGAATCATTAACACATTTGTTGCCGCCACCTACTGGCATAAAAATGTAACCTGCAGAAAAAAAATCAGAATGACTGTCTAAAATCAAATTGAAGAATCAGAACGAACTGTCGTATAATTATGTCTTTCAAAGTTTTCCTCTCAAATAGGAAAGCTGGGCTCCACTGTTTTCTCCAGGATTTTCGCAATTGGGACTGAGAACTTGTCTTCAACAATGCAACATTACACAGAAATTCTGCAGTTTGATTTGTGTATATACACTATAAAAATACAGAAACTGAAAATCCACATTGTGGGCATTATTCAAATGCTTGCTCATGAGGTACTTTGAGATATGTGTAATCATGGTAAATATGCCCAGTCTTGTGAAGCCTTTTAAACAGGAAAACATATTCAATGTTAAAGCAAGATGTGCATCTTTGCCTACAGGGCAGTGTTTACGTTCTGTATATACAGACATAACTGGATCTTTGATTTATAATTCCCTGTGGCAGGCTGCATTTATCAGCATTGCCCATTTTGTTATTCAATTAGAATACAGATTTTCAGTTCTACACCAAGAATATTCCCATCTGACTCCCATAATAAATCTTCCTTACTGAAATTCTTCAGGTTTGCTTCCTCTCCTCAACAAGTACCATATTATTAATCATTTAATGTAAAAAAAAAACTCAGCTTTTTTGTTTCAAGTCATTTTTTCTATCAGCTAAGTCACAGAGGGCCAGAGATTGACAGCTACATCGATCTCCCAGCAGTTTTCCCAGAATGCTAAGCAGGGAATTACAAACAAAAAGATGTGTTTTCTCTTCTTCAATGAGGCGTTTCCTCATTTTGCTGTTGTTTTTCTATCTTAAAGGATACAGAGCAGCTCAGAGCCTCAGTGTGCATTTAATGCCTTACAGGAACCAAGGGAAAACAGCCACCACTGAAACAGAATGGTGAGATTATTGTGGAGGGGGAAAAAAGTATGTAAATGGGATGCAAGGGATTTTTTCGTTGTGTATTCGGGGTTTTAATGTGGATGGGTCGTAATAGGTGCTTTGGGATGGATGCTTAAGGAAGAGCTTTCAATTCTCTTTCATGCATTTGCTTTTTCTGGGTACGAATGCTGGAGTCTTGCTGTGAAGAGAGCCCTGCTTCTTTTTAGAGTGAGAACTGCCTTTGCATAAATAACCGAATGCATTTGCCGCCGCCCAGTTCTTTGTTATTTTGCTGAAAAAAACTTCAATCGAGTTCTTAGAAGAGGCTTCTGCTTCTGGGTTACCTCATATTTATTTATAACCACCCATTGTATGATTATTAGAATGAAAAGGTTATTGTACATTACGACATCACAGACCATGTTTACAATGACTGCGATAATAGATGCTATTGACAGTACTCTGAAAAGTAAACTGCCTTAATGCAAATATAGTCATATTTGGAAGAAGCATAATTGAATAAAAGGAATGATTCACCCAAAACAGAAAATTCTCACACTTGTGTCGTTCCAAACCCAAATGACTTTCTTAAGTAGATATTTCTTGTCTGTTTAGTGAACATAAGTGTTGTTTTGGACACCACTGATTTTCAATAATAATTTTTAAAGTTACGTCATGCAGGTTTGGAATGACATGAGGGTAAGTAAATGATGACAGAAAAGTTATTTGCTCCATCTGAAACCCCAAAGGCAACTTCTTCTTATTGTGACATCACAATCAGCCTAAAAAGAGGGTAAGTCTTCAACATCAAATGATTAACAAGTACAGGACTGTCAGAGACTATGATCATGATAATACATTTCCCCTCCGGTTTATTCTCTCCCTTGTGTTCCCTCAAAACAAGCTAAAGTTGAAATGCACAAGGCATGAGACAGGCCAAACTGTGAAATCCATCATTTTCTTCTTGAGTGGGTCTGTGTTATACATGACAAGTCCTGTCCCTTGTGGGACACACAGAAAATTGCAGTCGCTGTCTCACGCAAGATTTCAGCCTTCCACCATCCTATTAAGCTCAGAGTAATATTTCCACAGGTTTCAAAGAGTATCAGTGAGATGTCATCTGAGAGAACTTCAATTGTACAGCATACTACGAAGATGGTTAGATGATATAATAAGATGTATAAGATATTAGTTATATAAGATATTAAGCCAAGAAAAATAATCCTGATTTCCTATTTAATTAAGTTTATTTTTTTTACACCTTTGGCAGATTTTTTTCTTCTTGTTTTAAGCATAAACTTATCTCATTTAAAACAAGACTTTATATCTTAAGTCATTTGCTTCTCAAGTAAATGTATCTTGATTTAAGAATGTTTAGATATTTGTACTGGAAAACAAAACAAAAATACTAAATGAGAATAATTTTTGCAGTGTATAAGGTAAGATATTTCTGTCAATAGTTGCTATTATATCTTAAGTTAATTTATTAATACTATTAATCATAATAATAATAAAATATATTAAATGTCTCTTCTTTAGCTTTCTAAGGCTCACAAATGAGTCACTCTCACTATAACCAAAGTACTGTAGAGTTTCTCACTGAATTGGTCATAAATTAATCTTACTCTGAAGAACAATTCATTTTTTAAAATAGGTTGCATATTGTTTTGACAAGTTAAATAGGTTTTTTGCAAGCTTTATTGAAGTATTTTTGATCAAAAAACAAGCTTCACCAATGGTAGAGCCTTTATGGATTTCATCACAATATTCTTTTCATGTTAGTTTATAGCAAATCTTTGTTCATCCAACATTTATTCTCATCTACTCCCTACAATCTTCTTTGGATGTTCTTGATGTTTTTCTTAGAAAAAAAATTGTTGTTTCTCTGGCACTTGACAGATTTAATACACATGCAAAACTTTTTTTGTTTTTTCTCTCTCTCTCTCTTATTTATTTATTCATACAGTTGTTTTCCTGAACACTGATTTTTCATAAAGAATTAAAATGGGATATTTAATCAACATCTAGGAGCTAAATGTTACATTTGAGAATAGCCTGCAAAAAAATGTAGTTAAGAAAGTTTCGTTGTTTAAAAATGCTGCAAAAACATAGTGCTATATACAGTAGATATACAAGTAGTATATATATATATTAATATAACTGTACTGTTTTCATAAATAGAAATGAAAATGGTGGACAGTCTTCCAGGTGGACAGTCTCAGTGGAAAATTGTGATGCTGTGCATGCAGATATTTGTAGCAGGTGCCCAGCAAACAAAGGCGCCAAACCCTTCAAGTGTGTCATTTTTAATACAGACTATATGCTGAATATGAATCAGCACATTTTTGTATGTGTAAAGTGATGAACATGTCCAAAACCCTGCTCTACGCCACAATACAATCCCACTTTGCAAGACCAGAAGATCAATAAAATCCAGGTCAACACCGCACTCCTGCTGGGTCATCAGATTCACTCAAGACAGCAGGCCAAAGACTTCACTACAGCAAGTACAGAAACTCCAGGCTTCAAGCACAACTCTGTTTACTTGCTGATTCTTTTACTGGTCCTTTTTCCACCCGTTTTGTTCAGCTATTCAATTCAAAGGTAGAAAGTGCTCATGCTCTAGGCAAAGGAAATTGATTCCTATTCTATGAAGTAAAGCTTTCTCATCAAACCGTGCTGACTGGCCCATTTACAGTAAATGCTATGTTACGCTGTAACGTGTTATTATTTTATTTTTTTTCATGGATTTTTTTTGGTAACTGCAAACTAAGTGTTCTGCAGAAGTGTCATTAATGTTTAATTAGTGTTTTTGTTGTATTTGGGAGTGTGAGAAGATCAGTAACATGCTAGAGCGGCACAAGGAAAGGTTCATTCCTCTGGGGTCAATGCTGGATCAAGGATGTTCCTTTAATCATAAATAAATAGCACAGCATATTTCTAAATTTAGCTTCAGATTCACGGTGAACTGGTTTGAAGGACACTTCCAAGCTCTGGAGAAATAAATCAGGGTCAGTGGTTTGTTTTGATAGCAGCACTGGGATTTTCACTGTTCACTCTGCTCGTCTGTGTCTCTGAAGATCAGACAGACTGTCAGTCTGTGCATTAGTGCTGGGCATTTTTAAAAGACTCTTTTTGAAGTTTACCTTTATACTCCAGTAGGTGGCGACGCCTGGCGGTCTTTATGAGTGAACCATTAGCTCATTCATTAAAGTGACCCAAAAACGCTGATTCGTTTAACAATCTACTGTTCTGCAGACTAGGTAAGTTTTTGTATCTAAAATGTAAATTACTCGATATTAACTTCTGAAACTGTTGTAGCCTAAGCAATAGACCTTAGTCAGGATAGCGCCATGTTTAATTTTTTATATGAATGAAAAAAAAAAAAAAAGTTCAATAGATAGGACAGTGCATCCTATAAATACTGTCTATCCCTCATATGTACAATACAATATTGTTACCCTGGACCACAAAACCAGTGTTAAGTCGCTGGGGTATATTTGTAGCAATAGCCAAAAATACATTGTATGGGTCAAAATTATTGATTTTTATGCCAAAAATTTGGATATTAAGTAAAGATCATGTTCCATGAAGATATTTTGTAAATTTCATACTGTAAATATACTAAAACTTAATTTTTGATTAGTAATATGCATGGCTAAGAACTTCATTTGGACAACTTTAAAGGCGATTTTCTCAATATTTGGATTTTTTTGCACCCTCAGATTCCAGATTTTCAAATCGTTGTATCTCGGCCAAATATTGTCCTATCCTAACGATACATCAATTGAAAGCTAGTCAGGATAGCGCCATGTTTAATTTTTTATATGAATGAAAAAAAAAAAAGTTCAATAGATAGAGGACAGTGCATCCTATAAATACTGTCTATCCTTCATATGTACAATACAATATTGTTACCCTGGACCACAAAACCAGTGTTAAGTCGCTGGAGTATATTTGTAGCAATAGCCAAAAATACATTGTATGGGTCAAAATTATTGATTTCTCTTTTATGCCAAAAATCATTAGGATATTAAGTAAAGATCATGTTCCATGAAGATATTTTGTAAATTTCATACTGTAAATATACTAAAACTTAATTTTTGATTAGTAATATGCATGGCTAAGAACTTCATTTGGACAACTTTAAAGGCGATTTTCTCAATATTTAGATTTTTTTGCACCCTCAGATTCCAGATTTTCAAATCGTTGTATCTCGGCCAAATATTGTCCTATCCTAACAATACATCAGCTTTCATATTATGTATAAATCTCAATTTTGAAAATGTGACCCTTATGACTGGTTTTGTGATCCATGGTCACAACTTGACTTAGTAAATCATAATGGTGTCCTTTTTTCTTTCTTTTGTTTTTTACCAAATATCTTACAGCACTTTTTCTTGTGTGATAGGGCTTAATAAAAGTATGTTTATCCACATATCTATATTTTTGTTATATTTGTTCAGTAGCATCTGATATTCAGTAGCATCTACACTGTCCAGAACTGATGTCGGATACATCAATTGAAAGCTTATTTATTCAGCTTTCATATTATGTATGAATCTCAATTTTGAAAAATTGACCCTTATGACTGGTTTTGTGATCCATGGTCACAACTTGACTTAGTAAATCATAATGGTGTCTTTTTTTCTTTCTTTTGTTTTTTACCAAATATCTTACAGCACTTTTTCTTGTGTGATAGGGCTTAATAAAAGTATGTTTATCCACATATCTATATTTTTGTTATATTTGTTCAGTAGCATCTGATATTCAGTAGCATCTACACTGTCCAGAACTGATGTCGCACCTAACACATTGCCTCACCTCCACCTTGTGCGTTAAACATTAATCCAATTCATCGCTTCTAATCATCTTATGTTCTTGCCTTTACTTTCTACAAATAGTTTGCATAGCCAACTCGAAAGTGCAAGAGTCAAAGAAAGCTGTAATTATCGTGGACGACTGTGACACCTAATAAGAGATCTAATTAAGAAAATGAATAAGGTGTCAGGGCCCTTTCAGAGTTGCTTCGACAGGAAGATTAATCGCTCGCTGGGCTAATTTGATTTGTGACAACGAACAGGATGACCCGGTGAGTTGTTTTAAAAAGAGTCCATACCCAAGAGCACATGACATTAATAAAACATGAATGGATTGGTTTAGAGGAGGGAAAGACCCCTTTTTTCACTTCAAAAGCTCAATGGATCATCTTTCTAGCCGTTTAAGAAGGGAACAATTCACTGAACAGCTAAGGGGCACTGGGAAGCCTGTCTGCAAGGACTCTTATTACTGTATATAGGCTACCTCTAGGAATTACTACTAGTCTAAATATTGACCTAGCTATGTTTTGATCCTGTGGTTGGTAGTTTCTTCAACTACAGGCACTTCATAAATCCCAGGGGTTGATTTTATTCAAACTTTTTTCTTTTTATCATATGAAGGTCACACAGTCTTCTTTTTAAATGCATTTTTATATATGCATTTTATTTTTGTTACAAACTTAAAATATGAAAATAACAAAAAAAAATAATATGACATTTTAGAACTACTATATTTTAATTAGTTAAATAATCATGACCCATTTCACTACTTTTGTGTGGTTAGTTGCTAATCATGCTTGACATTAAACAATGAGATGTGGTGCTTTAATAAAATGAAGGATCAAAGTATTGTAAATATAATATTTAAAAAAAAAAAAACATTTTTGTGAGCGGAATTGTTTTATTGTGCATCACGTCCTGTCAAGCTATATGTATGTGAAACAATGCAAAAACTTTGACAATATTATTTTGTGTATTTAGGCTATATAAAATGCTATGAAATATGACGAAATGCTATGACGTTTGTTTAAAAATATTTAAAATGTTACTTACACCACATAATGCTATTAAAGAGATAATTTAACCAAAATAATAAAAATACTGTTATTACTTATTCACCCTCATGTCGTTCCAAACTTGTCTGACTTTCTTTCTGGTATTATGACAGAAGATGTTATGAATGTTGAATGTAACCAAAACCTATGTCTTCCACTGTATGGCCAAAAAACACCGAGATATTTCTCCGAATATTTCAGAATCTCAGAAGTTTGGAATGACATGAGGGTGAGTAAATGATGACAGAATCTCTTTAAACAATGCATGACATGTGATGTATTAAAAACTTTCTCGATGTCTAGAAAAATGACAGAATTCTTAGGTGATGCATAAATACAGTATTCATTGTTATTTTCATAAAATTTACATTGTTTGTGTTATAACGGGTGTGCCTCACACGCCCTGAAAAGTGAAGCTGCAGGCTCTTTGGTGGCTGGCTGCAGTACAGTTCATAAACCCCGCCCTCTCCATGTAAACGAATAGGACTTGAGTCA
Source organism: Sinocyclocheilus grahami (assembly GCF_001515645.1). NCBI lineage: Eukaryota > Metazoa > Chordata > Actinopteri > Cypriniformes > Cyprinidae > Sinocyclocheilus > Sinocyclocheilus grahami. Next base: position 1,286,296 of record NW_015505460.1, read on the forward strand.
AAATAAAAAAAATAAATTACACTTCCAATACAATTTTCCGAAAGATGGTTTTGGTCATTTAAGGTAGTTGTTATCACGCTGATATATGTTAAATTGTTCGTTTTTGTGATAAGTTTGATTTTAGCTAGTAATGTGATGCTATAAAAATGGGGCGTGTCTTTATGGTTGATTGGGTCTGTGGGAGTTTGATACCGCGTCTCCACCTCACGACACTACTGCGCAGACTCTGGCTCCAAACAAATCTCTACTGCGCAGACTCTGGCTCCAAATGACGTAATTTAAGATGGCAGCGGCCATACTGAGATGCTTTGGCTTCACTTTTATACAGTGGAAGGAATAGGAGATGCGTCGTCCATCTTTTTTTACAGTCTATGTGTTACAAGAGTGCAAAATTACATTCTCTAAAGGTCCACATGGTCAAAAGGGAACCGAATTAAAGAAACAGACAGTTACCATCAGACAAAGCTGTTTCCAATGTACATTCTCATAATGTACTGCAATGCATTTATAAGAAATCTGAAAATGCTCTGGAGAGAAGTCTTAATGCTTTGCATGAAGGTCTGCTTAAATGCACAGGAGTCAAACTGATAAAATTATAGCTGACACTAATAACTGTGTGATTAATGTGGACTACAGAAAAGGAGACATATGTGGGTGGTTCCTTTGCTTATGTGCATATCCTCTATTCAGCATCAGTGCCTCATGTGTCCATGGATCACAGGCTTTGAAAGCAGATCATCGTTGCTGAGACTCATCAATCATAGCGGTTTCTGCCTCTGAATGAGCAACCACCCGAAAGATCACATTCAGAATATTCATCTGAGTAGCGACAGTAAACATGGCAGATTTCATACACAAGTCAGCTTACTTGAAGCCTCATCTGATTTTAATTTAAATTACACGCTGTAAAGACTGTCAGAGGTACACTACAGGCCGTTTTGATGAACAGGGCGTACAGCATCTTACTGACTCCTATACTTGTCTTTCAGCTTCTCAGCCAAACTTCAATCTAAAAGTAAAATTGATTTTCCATCCCACTCCTTTAACCATGAAAGGCAATCTGTCCTCCACCATCAGTCAGAACATACACATCCAGACATTTTCTCTGAGCAGGCAGTGCCTCCTCAAAAACATTCAGATCAGAGAATAATTGACAGTACTGCAAAAGAAAAACAAATGCTCAAACTTTGTGTAAATCATTCATTTTTGTATGAAAATACTGTTCAACAGTGACATCAATAGATAAAAGTTTAAACAGAGATTAGTGGTGTATGAAGGGAGTGACCAAAAATAGTCTAAAAATGCATTTAAATACAAACTCCAGGCTGCTGTGATTGAATGGACTAATTAAAATGAAAACAAGTTGTGTTTGTCTAAACTAGTGCGATTAATCGCGATTAATTGCATCTAAAATAAAAGTTTTTGTTTGCATAATATATGTGTGTGTTCTATTATTATGTATATATAAATACACACACATACAGTATATATCTTTTAAATATTTACATGTATTTACATGTCTATATTTATATTCATATAATTTATATATTTTTTAAATATTTAATATATAAACATAACATATTCTTCTGTAATATATACATGCATGTGTGTGTATTTATATATGCATAATAAATATACATAGCACACATACATATACAGTGGGTACGGAAAGTATTCAGACCCCCTTACATTTTTCACTCTTTGTTAAATTGCAGCCATTTGCTAAAATCATTTAAGTTAATTTTTTTTCCTCATTAATGTACACACAGCACCCCATATTGACAGAAAAACACAGAATTGTTGCCATTTTTGCAGATTTATAAAAAAGAAAAACTGAAATATCACATGGTCCTAAGTATTCAGACCCTTTGCTCAGTATTTAGTAGAAGCACCCTTTTGATCTAATACAGCCATGAGTCTTTTTGGGAAAGATGCAACAAGTTTTTCACACCTGGATTTGGGGAACCTCTGCCATTCCTCCTTGCAGATCCTCTCCAGTTCCGTCAGGTTGGATGGTAAACGTTGGTGGACAGCCATTCTTAGGTCTCTCCAGAGATGCTCAATTGGGTTTAAGTCAGGGCTCTAGCTGGGGACCAGAGAATCTTATTTCTCACCATCTTGGAGTCCTTCAGGTGTTTTTTTAGCAAACTCCATGCGGGCTTTCATGTGTATTGCACTCAGGAGCGGCTTCCGTCGGGCCCCTCTGCCATAAAGCCCCGACTGGTGGAGGGCTGCAGTGATGGTTGACTTTCTACAACTTTCTCCCATCTCCCGACTGCATCTCTGGAGCTTAGCCACAGTGATCTTTGGGTTCTTCTTTACCTCTCTCACCAAGGCTCTTCTCCCCCGATAGCTCAGTTTGGCCGGACTGCCAGCTCTAGGAAGGGTTCTGGTTGTCCCAAACGTCTTCCATTTAAGGAATGGAGGCCACTGTGCTCTTGGGAACCTTAAGTGCAGCAGAATTTTTTTTGTAACCTTGGCCAGATCTGTGCCTTGCCACAATTCTGTCTCTGAGCTCTTCAGGCAGTTCCTTTGACCTCATGATTCTCATTTGCTCTGACATGCACTGTGAGCTGTAAGGTCTTATATAGACAGGTGTGTGGCTTTCCTAATCAAGTCCAATCAGTATAATCAAACACAGCTGGACTCAAATGAAGGTGTAGAACCATCTCAAGGATGATCAGAAGAAATGGACAGCACCTGAGTTAAATATATGAGTGTCACAGCAAAGGGTCTGAATACTTAGGACCATGTGATATTTCAGTTTTTCTTTTTTAATAAATCTGCAAAAATGTCAACAATTCTGTGTTTTTCTGTCAATATGGGGTGCTGTGTGTACATTTTGAGGAAAAAAAATTAACTTAAATGATTTTAGCAAATGGCTGCAATATAACAGAGTGAAAAATTTAAGGGGGTCTGAATACTTTCCGTACCCACTGTATGTAAACAAAAACTTTTATTTTGGATGCAATTAATCGCGATTAATCGTTTGACAGCACTACTTGAAACATGCATAAACCTGATTTATATTAGGCTTAATAAACACTTATATAAATAAATAAATAAAACAAAAAAATTATATAATTAATAAAATTGAATCAAATATAAATAGATATAAATATTATAGTACTGGTTGCTTTATAATAAAATATAAAGATGGTGTTCCATATGTCTTTAACCTGGAAACCATGTAAACATTCAATTCAATTTGAATTAATATTGGACATTATTTGTGTAAATATGACACATTGTCTACATATGCTGCTTCATTTCGGACTTCCTTTTAAGTTGTGGCTGTTTATCTTTGCTCTCCAGTTATTTTGTGTCTTTCATTTTTCTTTTTCTGGGATTTTAACACCTCTCCAATCTCTTTCTACTTTAACTTTATTCACCGGTTGTCAATATGTGTTTATCTTCAAGGGTGCCAGGTATAAGTAGAATAAAACCTCTAAAATAGAAGAAAAGGTCAAACTCTGAGCCAGGTTGTTGGGGACAGTTTGAGTAGACAGCGTTAGAGTTAGGCTGAGTAAATTAATCACAGCTCACTTTACATTTTCCTTGTCTTAGTTCATCTATTGGCAAAAGTGTTTTACAACCCTGTCTGCTTCCTCATGATGAAGCTGAATAAAAGATCATGGAGGAAGGAAGGCCGTTTTGACAGGTTGAGTCATTATTCAAAGCCTTATTTAATATTAGCACCACATTCTGTTCTTGTGAAGTCTAAAGTTCAGCCTGTTACATCACACATGCACTAATGCCAACACAAGCATATGTATTGTTGGCACACATGCATGAGAAGGTAAAACGTGAATCAGCCATGTAGCATGTGCATAGGTGTGAGTTTATATGCTATGTTTGTGCGCGGAAAAGAAGACTGACATTCTGGCAAACGCAGAGAGAGAACTGTGTGTGACAAGACTGTGTGAAAAACAGCTGCGAGTGCTGCATCCTTTAGAACTGCCGGTGCTAAAAGGAAGTGCTCTCATAAATATTACACTATATTCCCTTGTATGTAGCTTTACTCTGATTTATTGAGTAAAGGAAAAGTGTTTAATTACTGACACTATCTGCAACTTCAAACAAAACATTGGCTGAACTAATGGCATGAATTTACTTCTTTGGTTTGGTGCTTCTAATGGCACAGCTTTGATGCACTTCAACTTTAAATCAGGTGAATTTTCTTAAAGGGGTCATCGGGTGCGACATGCACTTTTACAAGTTGTTTGTACTGAAATGTGTGTTGGCAGTGTGTATACACAACCACCCTATAATGATAAAAATCCACCCAGTGTTTTTCTTTTTAAATCTGGTTAAACATTTTCCCCTTTCTCAAATCGAGCTGATCTCAGATGCCTGTCTGTGTGATGTCACACAGACAGGCCCCTCCCACAATAGTTTGATTGACAGTAGCGTTTCAGCACAGACTGGACTGGCGTCTTACCTTAGACCCGCTCTGAGTGAGCTGTCATCAGTCCGCCATTGTTTCACCACCGGAGCAGATGTAGACAAGAATGACTCCTAAGCGATTGAGGTGTTCTGTTGTTGGATGTAATAATGAACATAGCAGTCGTCATTTACTCCCGACATCTGAGCCGCTGAACTCGCAGTGGATTTTGTTTGTTTCTGTGGGGAATGTTCCCCCGATCTGCCTAAATGTGTCTATGTTCGCGCGAATCATTCATGATCCAGCCTCACCTACAGAAGAGGTGAGTATAATGTTTTGTAATGAATCTTTGCAAATCGCTCCTTTCCTAATAATGTGCTAATTAGCAAGTTTCATGATGAATGTGGCTAAAGTAAATGGTCTCTCTGAGAGCGGCTCAGAAGGGAGGGGCGGGGTGAGCAGAGCTCATTAACATTTCAAGGGAAATGCGACAAAAACGGCTTGATCTGAAAAGAGCTGTTTTTGACAGGGTTCATGATGAATGTGGCTAAAGTAAATGGTCTCTCTGAGAGCGGCTCAGAAGGGAGGGGCGGGGTCAGCAGAGCTCATTAACATTTAAAGGGAAATGCTACAAAAACTGCTTGATCTCAAAAGAGCTGTTTTTGACAGGGTAAAAAATTTTTTTTACCAAACTATGTTACAGACTTTTCATTAAGACCCTAAAGAATCATATCAACTTGTGGAAAATGGGCATCATATGACCCCTTTAACTGGATGTTAAGGAATCAAAAAGGAATCAAAAAATTCACCCTATTTTGCAAATGCATGTTGTTTGACTTATTGTGAAAGATTCGTTCATGTATATTACATTTTTCTGACCAAGTTCTGACCTTGTATTGTTTAATCAGAATGCCGTAACTCAGTCTTCTGCTGAAAAAGACAGACTTGTCCCTGGTGATGTAAGACTTCTTCATTCATTCAGTCCGCTTAAATCTGCCTCACCATAATCAACTACAAGCTCGCATTCATTTTGCAATTTCCACATCTCAAAATTCAATCAACAACCAATGCATAGAACCAAGTGTCCTTCCTACATTTTTTTTCACTAAGCCATTATATTTGATTGTACATCACAATACTGAAGAAGAGATCGCTACTTCCATTTTATCAAGACTTTAAGACTTTTTTACAGCAAATAAAACCTGTTAACACCCACAGACCAAATAAATACAACATGTAATCATTTATTAATAATATGAATGTATTTATCTGTACAGTTAGTTTCAAATAAAAAAAAATCTAAACATTCATAAATAAAAAAGAAGAAAAATGGTCTGTAAAAGAAGTAAAGCTCTACAATAGTCCTCCTAAATATTTAAAAAATAAATAAACATATATAAAAACTTTAAGCTTATAAGATTTGTTAAAGTTGCAATATGGGTTTCAAATTCTAACAAGTGCAGAACAAGAGATTTATTTGCAGAATATTGGCTCATCTCTTGTGTTTAATTGTAAATCTCAGCGTTATATGTTAAAAGTTGAAATTCATGCCAACATAATCCCCGGAGGTAGATCATCCCTTTCTAGTGCTATTTCCGCTGTAACAACATGTTAAATGTACTGGCCTCTGGGTAACAGCCTAACCATGAACCACTTGGCAAGACTTTTTGAAATTACCATCAACAGTATCAGTTAAAATAGAATATAATTCACCTCAGCGGCTCTATTGTAGAGACACCAAGAATAGAATAGAATAGTTTTGCATTAGATGATGACGTGTTAATTTAGAGTATTCTGCATATTCATCTTTCAGGCTGGTTCAGATGTTTCATGTATTGCACTTCTTTCAACTTGGATTACATGCAATGAGACTATTTAGTTAGGACTAATTAATTAACTAATTAGTATGCAGTGACTTGTTGGACTGTTCTGACACATGAAGGTATGCCATTTGACACCATCACTACTCAATATGTTAGCACAGTCTTATATTATGGAATTGCTGATGATATCAACTCAGTAATAACCTATTAGCTGATGACTGTGTTCCCAATGCTTTTGTTACATTAAAAGGCTATTAATTATTGACAAAGTAATTATCATAGCATTGTTCCTAATGTAATTAAAGTGTCACTAATGGATCTTGGGACCTAATCGATCCCCGTAACTCTCCCTAACCTCTTGATCTGACACTTATTTATTTTAATAGCGGCTCTATTTTTCAAAAACAATTCCATTCATCCCTGCTGGGGTTTCATGCGGAGAGCCTTTCTGCAGATTGCTTTCCACTGTGGTCTTATAGCCTGCACACACACACACTTTATGGAATAGACTGTCTAAATAAACTCTGAATGTCAGTGCCACTCTCTGTGAAGGATTTAATTTTTTACAGCCACCTGTGAAAAGTATCCACAAGCCTCCCTAGGTTTCGTTCTCCCAAATTGTGCGCAACGGCAAAACCGTAATTTCCAAAATTTCATAATTACCTCTAGCAGTAATTGGCAATCTGCATGACAATTTGTTTTATTGGAAGCGTGCTTGATTTGTCCCTGACTGAAAGGAGGTTATTGTGTGTCGATGTTAAGCACATCATAATCTAGGCTGTGGAGAGACCGACGACACAGACGTATTGGTGAGACGTGAATACTGCTGCTTGCTGGGTAACATGTCATTTCCAGCGCAGTGTGAAATCTGGGTGTGATAGGCCAATGGAGCCTGATGAGTAAACCAATTAGGATCTACCAGCCAAAGTGTGTGGCATTTAAACAGTGAGACACAGGCTAACATCTGCAGGCTAAGATGGCACTGAAAATTGAAATTCACCATAAAACGAAAATTGTCCCTATTTGCGTTTTTATTACACTTCCTGGTTTTATTGTGAATTGGTGCACATTATTCCAAACAAAACGTTTTGTCTTTGTTCAGCAAAATGTAATAACTTGCTCAATCTCTGAAACTTACATAACTATGACCTTTTTCTTTTTTTAACCCCACCCCTCCAACCACCTGTCACATAGGGACCATTTTTCACTTTCGTTCAAAGTCTTGTACATTTGTATAGACACTGAAACCAGTGCAGAAACCATAGATATTGAATTCCCTTTCCGAATATGATTAACAAAGAATGCTTTTTTTAAATAAAACTATTTACAAAAAGTTGAAATGCATTACTTTGCAATAAATTGTTATTCATTTATTTATTTAATTTTTGTGTATTCTTTTGTAACCATTTATTTTTTTATTTTTTGTGTATTCTTTTGTAACCAGTGTTTATGGCTTTGACTGAAATGTACATTATTACCTTATTGACAACATATAAAATATAAGCATTGTATGAATAACTTTAACGATGTACAAATGTTTGCAAAGTTATTTTGTATTTAACAAATTAGATTAATTACGTTTAAAGCCAACACATTAATCTAATTTTTTATGCTTTCATTCTGTTCTTTGTGATTTCTTGTGCCATATTAAAAAAATATAAAATTACAAATTCAGTCATTGTTTAATCATATCTTAATTGTTTTTTTGTTATTTTATTTTGTGGTACACAGAACTGTTTGCTTAGAAATATCACAGTATATATCAGGAAATAAAATCATTAGTAACACCTCATTTTAAGGTGACGCAGTTGCAAATGGTATATGTATACTTAATATAGTAATAACAGTAGATTATACATAATTACAAGCAACCCTAAACTTAACCGTACAGTAAGTAAATGTAGTTATTTAATATTACTTGTTACTTCTTTGTGTAATTACATTGTAACAACATCACCTTAAAATAAAATGTAACTAAATTATTGTCTTTGCGCATAAATCTGTCTATTGTATTTTTTATTGTTGAGTAGTAATTTGGTGTTATGGGCTCAAAATATCTAGATAATAGTAACAAAGAAGGTTACACTTTATTTCGATAGTCCACTTTAGACATTCTATTAACTATAAGTAACTTTGTAACTACATGTCAACTACATGTCAACTAATTCTCATTAATTTGCAACTACATGTCTACTAACTCTCAGAATACACTCTTAAAAATAAAGGTGCTTCAAAAGGTTCTTCAAGCGATGCCATAGAAGAACCATTTTTGGTTCTACAAAGAACCATTCAGTCAAAGGTTCTTTAAAGAACCATCTCTTGCTTTTCTTTTTATAATCTGAAGAACCTTCTTTCACCACAAAGAACCATTTGTGAAACAGAAAGGTTCTTCAGATGTTATAAGTTCTTTATAGAACCATTTAGACAAAAAGGTTCTTCTATGGCATCGGGAAGAACCTTTATTTTTAAGAGTGTAGACTGTTAGGGTAGGTTTAGGGTTAGTAGAATAAGTTGACAAAGAAAGTGTTAGAAGATATTAAGCAGACAGTCTACTAATACTCTACTAACTGCTAGTTGACATGTAGTTGCAAAGTTACTTACTGTTAATAGAATGTCTAAAGTGGACTGTCGAAATAAAGTGTTACCAAAAAGTAACAATATAAATATTTATTTATAACATAAATATGAAGGCTTCATAAATATTCTGCATATTTAAATCACTTTCTGTTTTAGAGGCTATCAGTACACTCAGATATGAATACAAATAAGATGACACTAAAGCGCATTGAAAACAGCTACAGAGAGAGAGAAAGAGGCCTGATTAACTGAAACTTTGCACATTTCTAACAACCCTCCCCTGACCTGAGATACCTCTGTAGGTCAGCACGTCAACATGGTGTCTGTGACCCACCCCTCCTTCTGCTGACACGTTCACCTTAGTGCTCCGGGCCCCTGACAGAGCAGGGACTGACCCTCGGTTGCTGCCCTTACCTTATAACTCCTGGAGACAGTCAAAGGTCACGGCGGGGTGGCAGCAGACGGCACTCCACAGATGGAGGACGACTAGTGTTGTGCTCCTGTCACATCAGCATGCGGTGGTCTCCTCCTGAGGGAGTGAGGGAGATGAAATGAGAGGGAGAGCGAGCGAGCGAGGAGGAGACGGAGAGAGACCCCTTCCCCTAGCCTTAGTCAGTGGTAATGAAAGGACACAGGGGCAGGATGGGAAACATGTGAATCAGTGGTGTGCCGGCGAATGCCCTGAGGCACCTTGGCATTCACAGGCAGCTAGCAGGTGGCAGAGAGCCAGGCGAAGTCTGTGCACGACACACACATACCCACGCGTTCCATCTATCCCTGTCTGAATGTCACAAGCTGGGAACACAGCCAAGACAAATCTGGGTTTTTGTGCGATTGGAGCATGTCAATGTAAGCAAGAGGGAAAAGGGAAATAACTTATTACAGCTCAAAAGAGGATGACTTCAGAAGCCTGTGGAAAAGTCATGTCAAATGTTTGTTGATGTTTGTTTGGTCAGCATGGTTTCAATGATCTGAATTGAAATTCACTGAATTGTTCGATTTGCGCGATCAGACAATATGGATACAAAATGATCTTTGTTTTTTTTCCTTTTTATAAATCAAACACATACCCAAATTGATTTTAAAAAAGAAATGCTATGCAGAATTCCAACATAACACATGAGGTCTTTCTATCTATTTTTATGGAGGGTTCTTTAGAATCTTTACCTTTTTTTAAAATTGCGTTATATTATTACATGTTATTAAATTATAATAACACATAAGTATTATCATTATTGTTATTAATAATAATAGTTCTTATCTAAATAAATATAATATTAAATGAATATAAAATAATACAACAATAATAAGTAATAGTGATAGTAATATTAGGGCCACTATTAGGGCCACAATACCAATATTTACTAACCACTAGTGCGCCAGTGCAAACTGTCTTTTGGTGTTAAAATAGTACTGTCAGGATTTAATAAAGACGCACAGGGATGAATTAACACTGAAAAGGCATGGACACAGTTATGTTTGCGCCTGACCTTATTGAATATGCATTTGTATGAGTTTCCCTTTCAGACACAACATTTTTGGGAGGAGACGAGTGTTAAAATGAATCACGCAACGCGATTTGCTAACGTTTGCGCTTGTCAAATTACTGGTATTTGCGTCAATTTGCTCTGCTCTTGGTAGATTGTGCTGGTCATTATGGAAATTATCTGAATGCGTCTATGTTCTTTAAAGTGCGCATTGTCAGTAAATCACACACAGAATTTTCCCCTCCCATTGGCTCTTTTATGGAATCGCGCTCTAATGCTAATTTGCCCTGTTTAGTAAATCTGGCCCTTAGTATTATATAAATATAAAAATATATACATATAAAGTATTATAATTATTAATGTCATTATTATTATATAAACATTAATTCATGCAGCCTTCATGAATAGGTAACCCTCTATATAAAAATAAAAGATATGATACTATTCATATCTTTAGAAACTTTAGAAACTATTTTTATAATTTCTTTGAATTTTAAGATATTTAAACTGGTAAGCTGAACAACCAACAGTCATTACTAGCAGTAATCAGAGTTGAGTCTGCGCAGTGGGTCTCAGTTATGACTACAAACTTTTCATCATCTGAATTCTCTTGGCACAGTGGGGGCTGTTGACTCTTGGGGAATGTTTCTGCTGGAGGCTGGCATATAAATCAACTACTGAAGAAGTCAGAAATGAGGAGTAGATGTTGCATGTGTCAGAAGAGAAAATATGTCAATATTTATACTGACAGACTGACACAGACAGTGTGCAGCACAGGCCTAATGTATCAAACGTCCAGCTTCATGTTTTCAGCCCAAATTAACTTGCCAGTTTGCTTTTTGAAAATTTTAACAGTCCCTTCTGTAATATGCCATTTAATTTAATCTTTACTGTAATATAAGAGAGATCCAACAATAAAATATCATAACAATTCACTGACTCAATGATTTGGTTGCAGCAGTTCTGAAGTAAACCGCTCAATGGAGGGGAATATAATGAATGAACAATAACTTAAAATCAGTCTAGTTCTCACACAAAGATATTGTATAGGTCTAGATGATTTAGAACTATAGTGCACAAGTTGGATAGACTACTTTTATAGAGCTTGTTTGGTGTTATATTTTAATATTTTGGAGCTGACTATGGTCATTAAGTGTACATTTTGTGTAAAATACAAGCATAAGGATTTATGTAATTTTTTGTTGTACAAAAGAAATGAATTCATATGGACTTGATGTTTTGTTTGATGCCCAGTGTTTTAAGGCATTTTAAGGCAGTGTTTTTGTTTTGTGGTTAACTGTTCCTTTAAGATTTTTTTTTTTTCACTTAGGATTTTTCTCTAACAAGGAAACATCACTGGTGCACCTCCTCACCCTCAAACCACTGTGACCTCTGAGGTGATATGACTGGATGCCATGTTTTGTTCAGTCGATCAGCTGTTCCGTTATGAAAGTGAATGCTGTGTCCAGTCAAAGGTCTCCATTCCTGTGCACTCTGACACTGTATCCACTACAGGATCTTTATATCGATCACACCCTGCGATCTTAAATACACTTCTTCTGCTGGAAGATATTAAACGTGACAAGCCTGCCAACACCTTCAGAGATGGAGAAAGAGAAAGACAAAAACAGAAATAAGGAGACGCAGACATGCATCCCCTCACACCGCACATGTACACAAAGCACAGAGTCCCTGGAATTACTCTCTAGAGAAAGACGAGCTGACAGAAAATGTCATGAACAATTAGTGAAAGACATTTATGAGATAAACACAAACATCCATGATAAATAAACATGCAATAATTAATACAGAGCCACAGAATGGGAGAAGTAAGTCTGTATTTGGATTTAAAACACAGCCAGGCAAATAATGGAAGACATCTGTAATCTGCCTCTCTCACTTTCCCCTCTCTCTTTTTTTTCAGTATGAACATTCTTGGAAGGAAGAAAAAAGAAAGGAAGGACAAGGACAGGGATGATGGAAGGAAAATTAAAGGAATTTAAAGAGGTAAATAAAGGGAAAATTGAAGGAAGAAAAGGGAGAAAACGACAGATGGCGGAACCAATGGTAGAAATAGAGAATAGAAAGGCTGGAAAATAAAGGAAGGGAAGAAAAGGTGAGGAAGAAATTACATTTACAGAAAGGAACTGATGATTGGAAATAAGAATGGAAAAATGCACATAAAAAACAAAAAATTTGATGAAAGGAAAAAGTACTGCATGACAGGAAAGTGAAAAGGAACAAGGAAAATAAGGAAAGGAAGTAAGGAAATAAGAAAAAGGTAAGAAAGGAAAAGGAAAAAGGACAGATGGAGGAACCGATGGATGAAAGGAAGAATAAAAAAAAGAAAGGATTTAAGAAATATAAATATATATATAAAATAATAATAAAGGAAGCGAGACAGAAAGGTAGGAAAAATGGAAGGAATTAAGTAAATCAGAAAAAGGAAAGGAAAAGAAAAAAAGGACTGACAGAGAAACCAATGGAGAAGATAAGGATGGAAAGGAAAGGAAAGGAAAGGAAAGGAAAGGAAAGGAAAGGAAAGATAGAGAACCCAATGGAGAAGATAAAGATGGAAGATAGAAAGGAAGGATAGAAAAAGTAAGGTAAAGAATGACAGATGAAAAGGAGGAAGAAAAGAGGTAACAAAGGAAGTAAGGTAAAAAAAAACAGGAAAATTGGAGAAAGTAAGGAAGCAAAAAATTTAAGACAGGAAGTTAGAAAAAAGAGAGGAATGCAAGGTGGGAAGAGAAAATGAAGCAAGTAAAATAAGGAACAAGGAATAGACGTAAAAGAAGGAAGCAAAGTAAGAAAGCAGAGAAGAAAGTACACATTTAGGCAGTACATTAGAAAATACTCAAGATACTTGTTAGTAATTCAAAGACAATGTTAATTGTTTCACTTTGCGCAGAAATATGTTCATTTAATGCTCCAAATGCCATAATTTCCCAGCTTTTCCCCTCTCCCACCCATTAAATCAGACACAATTTGTCAAGTAAACAAGCTATTAATCTTTTAAACAGTTACAAATCCTGTATTCTGGGCATGAATGATGAATTATGTATGATAGATATAAGGGGGAAAAAATGTCACTAACAACAAACATTTCAACACTTGTTCTGTGCCAGAGAAAACAACATTTTCCCAGGCAGTTGCTTAGCACTGTACCCAGCGTTGCCGTGGGTCGTTTGCTAACTTCGGTTTCTAAATCTTATCCTGCACGCTGCCTCCTTGACAGTAATTAAGAACGGCAGTAAATCATATTTCCACAATTTTGGGGGGCAAAGTTCTTTAAATAGCTCTTTAAAAAGACATACTCCCAGGCTGTGTTGGGCAATATTTTCATATCCAATCCTATCGTATTACATCATTTTCCAGAGGTTTTGTAAGATGTGTTATGGAGTCTCAACGCATATTGAGTCTGTTTGTGTGATTTATGAAATGTTGTTTGGTAGTCTGTGTTTATGCTGTATGTGACAATGAGAAATCTGTCCTTCTTGTCAGCGGCAGGAAGGGAGACTGAAAGAGCGGCGCTTGGTTACAAGCCTCAGAGGTGATATCGCTTACACGCTTGCATGGACGTATGTATACCAAGACACACAATTGAATGGCATAATATCACGTATGCGTGAGTTTTATCACTGACAAGCACATTTTGATCCATTTACGACAATATTCTGTATCGTCATACATATATTGATGAGACATAAGCAAAACATCACACAGCTAGATTTAGCATTTAAATGCTCACACCATGTGCCTAGCACTATTGTTTCTCTCTCCAGGTTCCTCCATTACCGCGGCTCTTCTTCAAAGCACACAGATGTAACGAACGTCGCAATATCTGCTGCTTCAATCCCATTCGACACGCTAGCTGTGCCATGACAATGTGCCTCCAGCACCAGAACGCTGGCCACGAGTGAAAGTGGGTGCCCACAGGCGTCTATGTTATCAGGCTTGGTCACATTGGTAACTCCTTTGGCACATATTAGTGAAAAACAGGGTGGTATCTGAGGATAATGAATCAGGGATGTTCCTGAACCTCATATCCAGAGCAAACGCTGGGGTCAACATAGACTGCTAGTGTGGTTAATTGGTTTTGGGAGATAACAGATTTGGATTATTGTAGCACGAAGAGACAAACAAAGCTAATGGTTTCGGGGTCACAGGCTGTGTCTCACCAACCCTTTAAATGTTCACTTTCTCACGTTCTCTTACAAAACACTAGCATTATATTCAGCCTTTTGGACATGCAGGCAGTCCATTAATGTATTATTTATTATATTGTAAATATAATCACAGCTAAAGGGCATTGTTATTGATGTCTGCAACCCCTTCAGCTGTGATTATTATTATATATGTTATGTATATTCCCAATACAGTGACTTATTGCTTATGAAATAAAAACTACAATAAAATAAAAAATTATGAATAAAGTTTTTTTATTAAAACTTTGTTGGGAATTCTTAAAAAAATTTAAGATTATTAAAATTTAAAAAGAGAGAGGAAGAGAGAGAATTTCTTACACTAGAAAATATAGTTCCTGGTATGTAGCAGAATGTTATTTAATGAATGCTGTGCAGTCATGTAAACAATATCTTGGTTAACATATGATAACATATATATATATGTGTGTGTGTGTGTGTGTGTGTGTGTGTGTGTGTGTGTCATAACTGTAACTAACTATATTGTGTATTTCAATGCATTTGTATTGACCAATCCATAAAAATGCACAATAATTCAGCGTTCACACAGAACGTGGGCCTCATTTATAAAATGTTGCGCAGAAACCAGCCTAAATTCGATTTCACGATCATCTCTCAAATATGCGTACGTGTGATTCATAGAATGAACGTACACACCAAAAAACGCACGTACGCCTCTCTTTCAGATGTGAAATCTATGAATCGCAAATGATCTTGAACTTGCGATCAACAAAAGATCACCAGTCATCATCCAAATTCTTTAATTTAGTGAGCTGCAAGAACAGCTTACATTTTCAAAAACCTGCAGTACTCCAACAAGAAAAAGTCCATACGTCTGCTCAGACCCTGACGTGATGCTAAGCACTTTTCCACGTCAAAGGCAGTTTTTACAAATAGGAGCATTGGTGGGGATTTAAGCGTACACTCTAAAGATCTAATCTGAGCGTATGCTTTATCATTGCATTTCTGTTATTTTTGTTACCGTTTTTCTATGTCTCTCCCTTGGCCTAATGAAACAAAAACACGTCTCGAAACACATCTCATCCAACGATTCATGGTCTTGATGAAAAAACATGTTCAATATATAAATATAACGACCTTGAACACATTTTTTGCACTCCACTGTCTTGTTTTCCATTGTTTTTCTATGTAAATATGTGCTAAATTGACATATTTTAGTGTTGAACTTGTGTCTCGTGTCTTTTGCAGCCTCTCATGCACGGTGCTCATGTTAAAGTTCAACTTAAAAAAAAGCATCTCTAGACCTTGCATTTTTTTTCCAATTCCACTGCCCTGTGCCTCACAATTTACAGAAATCACGTTGTGGGTAAATCACCCCTAACATGAATAATTTCATATTAACACCTAAATTTAAATGTTGGAAATAGACTGAGATTGTGCAGTTTGCTTTTCTTGTCATGATTACACTCTAAAAAATGCTGGGTTGTCTCAACCCAACTTTGGGTCAAATATGGACTAACCCAACTTTTGGGTTAAAGATTTTATCTAAAAATTTAACCCAACGGTTGGGTTAGTCCATATTTGACCCAAAGTTGGGATGAAACAACCCAGCATTTTTTTAGAGTGTAGTCTTAGTTAACATGGGATAACTTTTATCTAGAACATCTTTAAATATTCAAAAGTTTTATTACATATGTCAAAAAACGATGTTTTCAGACTGAACTGCAATGTCATTTGTCTTTGAAAAACCCTTCCCATGTGTCCTCAAAATCCAAGTTTTACGTCTCCTTGCAAATGCCCGGAACAGCAATAATTCTTTGTAGCTGGTCGTCATATGTAGTAATTAATTTCTGCTGTCAAAGCAAGCAGCACATCACTCTAATTCAAAGACCAGACGAGATGTCATTTGCTTTTCATACTTACTTTTCATTACTTCATATTCTAGTATCCATAAATTATTCACTCTAAGCATTTTACATCATAGATTATTTATGCTTTGTAGCACTTTGACAAATTGTATTGTGACAGCGGTGCCAGTGGAGAATTCTTGAGAACTGGATATGAAGGGAATGTCATTCAAATTCATTCCGAGTTCGGGGACGATTCAGCATGTGTGCTCAGTTCTGTAATAAACATTCCCCAGTCCTGGTGTTTACAACGGCTCCCTCATAGCACATAATAATCAGTTGTTTATATCAAGGTTTCAATTCACTTTCTACACAAACACAACCGTAAGAAACGTTCACTCCGAGCGAATGCGAATTAAACTCGACAAAGGATGACAGTCCGAGTAGAAATAGCACTGCTTATGTTTATCTTTGCTTAAGGTTTTGTTTCTTTTCATTGCTGAGGAGAATGCTGGGTACATGCCACCCCATGCAAGCCAGTGTTTAAGTGGGCTCCTGTGATGCGGAGAGATTTGAGCACAAACAGTACACTTATGAACACCACACTCACTTATGAACCTTTTAAGAGGTTCAAGTCACCCGGCAGAGCAGAACATCGATCCGCCAATCGAAATTGTGGGCTGTGCATGGCACGTCTCCTCCCAGGCTGTTTAAAGTGCTTAGAGGTATAGAAAACAGTAGGTGTATATATACATTATTTGAGTATCATAGACTCGCATGTGCGTTTGTTCTGCCAATGCCACTCGAACACATCTACAAATACGGTGCAGCTGTGCTTTGAAATATCACTGACCTACTGGCGATTCTCATCTCATTTTTCTTCTCTCGGCGACAGGCCGGATCTGCAACAACAGGCCACGGCCACTAGGGAGTGGTGCAGAAATTGTCTTCAAATATTGATTCTTGAACCAAATGTGATGTTGGGTCAGACTACGTATCAGGTTCATCCTCAGAGCACGGCAGCCTCTCGGGACGACAAGCGAAGAGGCTTCATTCCGTGTCCGCATCAGGATTTAGCAGCTTTCTGCTTCCCGGAAGAACGTCCCGACAAAACAAAGCCTTTTTAGATGGATCTGTAGATAAACATATGCAGGCAGGCAGACACAAACATACACACCTTTGCAGGAAAAAAAAACTGAGAAAATATTCAGTCATCATTCACGCACTTCCAGTTGACCACTTGAAACGAGAACAGGATGAGCTTTTCCCAATAGCAGCAGACCTAAAAATACACCCGGACCATCCCAGGAGAGGGCTGGCGGTATCCTGGGCTTCAGTAATGAGAATTCGAGATGGCACTCGACCCTATCTCCCAAGGCTCAACACTGGAATCACAGTGGTTCTGATACATTCATCACAGCTCACAAAGCAGACGGTTGGAGTCTGAAGGGGCTTTGAAGCCTGGAAGATGTCTGGGCAGGCTCAGGGCAAGCCTAGTGTACAGTCTTGTAGAGAGAAAACCTCATTCAACACTTCACAAGCCACCAGAGCCCTGAGAAAGACATACAGAGATAAAGACACAATGGACAGCGTCTTTCTGCAAGTTCGATCCAACCCTAGAAAAGGGAATGCTCAGCAAGAGTGAACAAAAGGGCCGATTAGAGTTCAGAATTCACGTTTAGGTTAGGTTAGAGTCTGTGGAGGAACACATTGAGATTAGAAAACCGGTGATGAATGGTGGAGCTGATTCTATTTCAAACTTTATTTTGTTGCAGTATTGGGCATGAGTTATGCCTCTTCACATTGGAGCTTATCTTTAAACACGTTCATTATCTCAGTCGGCACATTGCTAACCTGTTTTCAGAACTTCACAGAGTACTTTTGAGAGCTTCACAGTTAAACCAGAAAGCAGAATGGTAAAAACAAGATACTGTATTTCCTTGTTTAAAAGTGCACCAAGTAACTTTCTGGTTATGTTTAACTTATCGATCACTTGAATTTTATACTGACACCTAGTGGTGTGGATGTACTGTAAACGTTTTTTTGTTTAGTTTTTTTATGCAGATGCATTTGTCACCCTCTTATTAATTTATTCTGAAACCAACAGTGTCTGGTTATAGGGGTTGCCAATGAGTTTTATTTGGCAAGTCATGTGATCAAAGCATCGTGGTCCAATGTGTCATTTGTAGAATAAAACAGCTTTTATTTTTAAGCATTTTAAACATATTTATCTATATTATTAATTTATTTAGGTTTTAAATCTAGTATAAAATGTACTTAGTGCACCTTTAAGTGGTTTGTGGATCTTTTTACAGAGTAACATAGATGTTTTTAGCCAGTCAGTTTTAAAAGTTTTTTGAAGGGGATTGCATCTGTAAAGCTCACATTACATAACATTTTACAGCAAGGAGGAGCTGTATTTTACTGCAGTTTACCATTGTTTTACTGATGACTACATCACTTGCATTTCTACTTTGAGCATTTGTGGAAGGAAGCTTCATAAATGTTTCTCTCTTGAATTCCATCTTACACGGACAGTAAAAGACTAGAAAACGGAAAACGTCTCCATATGATCTTATCTAGTGCAAAAAAGTCGCCCATTAATTTTTTATTTGTCGTTATGATCCTATTCAGCAACCCTAATTAGAAGTGCAAAATGACTTAAAGGAAACATTTGACCCAAAAGAGCAAATTGATAACTTGTGAATCACACATTCAGAGCAATCCCCACCCTACACATGAATATAAAGTTTGCTGTGTGCTGGAAAGCGGATAAACAGTGTTCAACTACTGTCTCATCATCATCAACCTGACTAACACACACTTACACACAGACACACAAGCTCCAAGACAGGCCTGAACTGTCCACAGTTTGTCCTACAAGTCCCACGTCCTACTATCTGTCTCACACATGCACACACATACACACAAGAGAGCCAGTGGAAATCCAAAAAGCTGACAAATGCAGTCTCTCACAGGAGCACCTGTGTGTCCAGCATCTTCAGTCGAACCTCGGATTTATACAGAGATTCTTGTCCATCCTCATCTTCTGTCGAAGCAAGGTAGCCATCTATAGTCTACAGTGAGTTTGTCCATCTTTCACATGTATGGAATCCTCTGTAATGTCAGTGTCTTAAACAAGAGGGTCTTCTTTTCCATTAGGGGTTGGTAAGGAGTCTTGAGCCTCTTGGTACGGCAGCCATGTTCTTGCTATCGAGTGACCTATGAATAAAAATGGAGGTAGGATTAACATATTAGAAAATCACTAGAATGGCAAGCAATGTGCATCGAGATGTTTAATCAATATTTGTCTTTTGCAGTAATATACCTTAACTTTCTAAAAAAAAAATGTAAAGGAATATACTATATACAGTATATATATATATATATATATATATATATATATATATATATATATATATTTATGCATGGCTCATAAGTAACTAGTTAATAGTGAGAAATTATCCCTAAAATAATGTGCTACCGTAAATACTTGTCAATGGGGCAAGAAAAAAATACATACAATTTTGTTCCTTGGTTAAATGTACAAAATTATTAAATTATTTAAACATTTAAGTGCATTTCAAAACATTATTAACATTATTAAACAAATTCTATTATTTTAAAATGATTTTTTTAAATTATGTATAGCCTACTATTTTAGATCAATTCTACATATTTGAAGTGTGCACTCAGATGCTTTAGTGTTGGAAAGAGACATTAAGCTGTACGGCAGCTGTACAGCAGAAAGGCAGACAGTGGAGAAGGATAATAAAAACATAAAGGACAGATATTAAGCGGATGGTACAGGAGGAGAATGTAAAGATATAAAAAAGCAGATGGAAAGAGACAGAGAGAGAACACAATATGTATCCTGGCTCATCGCCACAATCTCCTGTGACATGTGCGCTGAAGCCTGCTGGTTACTGTTCCATTTCCACTGCTATTAAATGCAGAATTAATGCTCACTGGAGTAAGACACACCCTTCCGCCTCCCATCTGTGACTCACTGCAGCCCATTGGCTCCTGTGGTGGCAGAAGGCGGGGCTTAGCCCACTGACAGTCAACTCAACCAATAATGGACTCAATAAACAGAGTCATTAATCCTGAATGTAAACCCAGAGCCGTCATTCATTTCTCGTCTCTCCCTCTTACCAATTTAATTAGGACTCTTAATTTGAAAGCCTCAGCGGAGCTCATAGCCATAATGCTTTTTAATGAACACAACAGATGTTCTGCTGTTACTTTATAACTCTGAGCAATTATTCTTATAGCAGTTGTGTTCTCACACACCGTTATTTCTTTAATACTTCACCTGTATGTCACAACTGCATGAAACAGCAGTTCACCAAACAAAAAGAAGCACATCTCATCTCTCAAAATCTCATTTCTAATCTTTATTTTGATTTATGAGGTAAGCATTTACCTCATTTAACTTTCTTTCCATACAGAAAGAAAGTTTTAAAAACCTAAGCTTGAATACTGACATTTTGAGGCATTAAACCATAGGTTCAGATGAGCTGATGCACAAAACGTACATCTTTAATTGAAAATGAGTCAATTTTCCGGTTCGCTTTTATGCCTTTTTCAAGTCAAAGCTAGCATGGACCAACAATGTTGTCTTTGCATGTATGTCTAGGCTCGGCTTTTGAAAATTCTCCTTCGGACTTTGAAACTTTTCTCTGTACGACTGAAGTCCTTGGGGATTTATTCGCTGAGCCACAAAATCTGTGGAGTTACTCTGAAATGTTATATATCTTCAAGCTTTGCTCATTCTTTAATAAGTCTCTTTTAGAACGTTTGAGTGATGCGTCTGCCTATAACATACTGTAGGGATGTACTGTAGCACCAATTAAAAAAAAAAAAAAAGAACTGTATCCCTGCAGTAATGTGCCCATAAAACAAGTTAACATTTGAAGAGGTGTGTTTAATTGTTTTACAAAACCCTATATATATGACCATTTTATCTCATAACATAGCCCTTCTTGTACTCTCAGGAGCTTCAGAGAACCGTCTTATAAAAGTAAGGCCTCAACAAAACGTTGCTTTGAAGAATGGTTTGCCTGAGAAAAAGGCATTGGGAGACGGGGTCCTCAAAGAAAGCCCTTTGAGAATACTCCTGGGGAGTGTTTTGATGGCATATATAGTAGCTCTTAGAAAAGTCTGTTTAAAAGGTACTTTTATGGCAACAAAAAGGTTCTCTTTCAATGGGCAGAAGCCTGTTTCTGTGCCAACCTGGCTCTCTTGGACTTAAATATAGCATGTGTCAGATTGCAACCAGGCGTTAATCAGTGTGGTCCTTATTTCCTTAAGAAGCAAATAAACTCACTTTTACTTGGCCCACTCACCTTGGTGGTTTTGACTTTGTTACCGGTGCTGCAGGACCAACCAGTCAGGTCTGGAAGAACTTTACAATCCTCGCCATCCAAACATGGGTGCATTTGGCACCACCACTTCTGCAGCACGATAGAAGCTGAAAAAGAGATGGAGAAAATGAAATATTAAACTACTCTCAACATTATTATCTTCAGAGTATCTCATTGAACATCACTTTTCTCAAATTTTCATCAAAAATGACCATTTTAAAGCCTGTTATAATGAAAAATTGCAGGTGTAGGTTTGACCTGCAATGGCAAGCAAAGCAACTAAGATGACTAATACAGATCAAATCACTTCCCAACTGAGAAACATAGAGGAAAATACATGAAATTTGTCATAACGCAGGAAGTGATGCTCCATTATCCACTCTGAATAGCAGTACATCGGAAACAGCTTCTCCATCATAACTGCATGAAAATCCCATGATGTCTTCTCAAATATATAATCACATCTGCTATTAAATGTTAAATATGAGTTGTATAACCGCTGAAAAACTAAATAAGTGGAACCACCAAATGAGTGGTCCGGCTCTAAACGCACACCATTGGTTGAGCCAAAGTTACCATGTGAAATGTTTTTTAAAGCAACACTACCATTGTTCACAGGTTTCCCAAACTGGGGTTCCTGAGAGCTGATGAAAAGCTTTAAAAAGTCAAATAAAAACATCGGCATGTTGTGACTATTAACCAACATCAGAGAATCGTGAATATGCAAATGTGTTTTTAAATTGTTAAAATATTAACTTAAATACATATAAATATTAAATAAACATAAATATTTTAGGTCAAAGGGGTTCAGATGACACAAAACGTCCCCTTTTACATAGCTGTATTTTAACAGTGAAGGAATTACAGATCACCTTTAGCATTAACATCTTTATCAAACCCAAATAGAAGTTTTTACCAATACAATACATTTGAAAACACCCTCGCTACTCTGCTTTTCAAGTCCTCTTAGTAGTCCAAGCTCTCCCGTGTCACTTCCAAAGCCTAGTTCACTCCAAATCCAGTTCTGAGAAGGCGATCAATAGCCTGTTCAAGTGAGGCTCATTGAGATGAGTGCGTCCATAAGAGAGCCGCTCTCAAGCCCATTGTCCTCAATAATAGAAGGAGAGAGGATATACACAGCGAAAATGAGCTTTACATGGAATTATGCAAAGGAACACGCGCAAATCCTCTCAAGCATCGTGAGTGAACGCCTTACAGGACATGAAAGCAGGGCTTCATACAGCATGTGTGTTTGTAGATTTGGAGAGTAGGACGGCTATAGTCAAATGATGATGCTCGTAAATCAACAAAATAAGCAGTTGCAAAGGCAGTGACATACAGTAACTGCTGTGTGTGTGCCTTTCCATCTGTGTGAAGCCCACAGTCTGATTGCAGTGGTTCAGAGAATCAGTGGGTGCATAATTAGCATTAATATGGACATTATTAGGTATAATTAATAATAATAATAATTTGTTACATTTATATAGTGCTTTTCTAGGCACTCAAAGCGCTTTACATTGTGAGGTAACCTTATGAAAGGGTGTTTTCATTGTTGTCGAGAGCTCTCCATCATTTGTCTGCGTGGGTGTCGTGAAACTAAACAAACATACACAACAATATGAGCGTATTCTTTGAGTTAGCATCCAATAACAACTGCTGTGAAGATAAATATTGGTCATGGGCGTCCGCTTATTGTGGAGAGCTCACAGTCATGACTCAAATTCACATTAAACACCCGTTATTATCAGACAAAATTATCAAAATAAATATTTTTGTTTAATTCACAGGATGGAAATATATATATATATATTAGCAGAACAATAAATCAACATGTAGTCCCAAAATACCAAGTCCTACAGTATATATACACCACTGTTCAGATTTTAAAGGAAATTAATAAAAGTAACCCTTAAATTGGTCAGAAAAATATTTATAATGTTACAAAGGATTTCTATTTCAAATAAACACTGTTCTTTTGAACTTTCTATTCATCACAGAATAAAAAAGCATCATGGTTGCCACAAAAAGATTCAGCAGCACAACTATTTCCAACATTGATTATAACAAGAAATTTTTCTTGAGCAGCAAATCAGCAAATTAAAATGATTTTTGAAGGATCATGTGACACTGAAGACTGGAGTAATGTCATGATGCTGAAAATTCAGCTTTCGCTATCTCAGGAATAAATTACATATTACAATTAGGGTTAAGAACCTCAAACTGACCAATTGTTAAAAAAAAAAGAGGGAAAAAAAGAAAATAATCTTTTTATAGTACATGTCAGAGCAGGTGTTTCAGACTGAGGGTTTGAAACTCCCCCAAAGAAAAAGGCCAGCTGAGGTGCTAAAGCTTTTCAGGAGTTAAATGGCTTTAGGTTTGCAGTTGTGGACAACTTTGTCTGAACCCTTTTTTCAGCTTTTCCACACTAAATCTCTCACTCCACCATTTAGGCATTTAACTGGATAGAGTTTGGCCAAAGCCCACATACTTGGAAGGATTTTTATCGCTTTTAGTGCTGAAGTGGCAGGGACAACTGTGAGACACTGATGGTCTTTCTATTTTCAGTCATGAAAAGCCCTATCTGAGGATATGAAGGCACTAATTTAAGCTTTGATTTCCTGTATGGCGCCTTGTTGGATTTAGACAGTGTCATTGCTACAGATGTGACAGACTATCCAGGATACAGAAATATTTTTGCTACCCCCATTTCAGAGGTATGAACAGGCTGTGTTTGAAATGTGTCTGACATCATGTGGTGGCTGAGGAAACTGCAGGAAAAGACGCCGGCGAGTAACATTGCATGGAAAGAGAGAGAGGGGAGGACAGATTGGAAAAAACTGGTGAGAGGGAAAAGCAAAGAGCAAGATGGGATGGCAACAGCATGTCAGACATCTTGAGAAAGTGTCTCACTGTCTGTCTCTTCTTGTTTGTGTTTGTAATTGTTGGCACTGGGGTTCGTGGCATGTTGTGGGCCTGGTGGGGAAACCCAGCATGCGGTAATCATAAGTATTCTAAATCATGCAGACTTTCTCTCTCAAACACACAAACACTGCCACTATTGTCATGTCATAATGACGCCTATGTCATAATGTGAGGTAACAGGAAAAACAATCAGCATTTCAACTTATGTGCTTGAAAACTTAAGATTTGCATATTTAAGGAGATTCATATGTTTACATTAGTCACATATAAGCCATTTGTAAACTGATTTGAACATCAAACATTCATCTGTTTATTTCAACATCCCAACACAGCAACACTGACTCAACCATTGGTGTGCATTTGGGACGGGACAATCTGTTTGTCCGACCAATGGCAGAGGGGAGAGTGTTTGAGAAACCTGTTCGAAAACCATCATCAAAGAGCATATTTTTTGTAAGCTAATGCAAAATATCGCATCACCCTGGTTCCCCTAGACAAAATCCCCAATAGGATTTTTCCAATGGCTTCTAGATTACAGCAAAAAATAAAGCTTACCATGATAATCTCCTATATGAACAAAACAACTTTCAGAAAATCTGAAGCCTAAATACAGTCATCAGAAGCTAAATATAGGCTATAAACAAACTACACCGCAGCAACATTTCTTCAGCATCACCATCAGTAAGCTTCCAACAGCTCTTTCAGTCTTTAAAAACATTTTCTCAGACAATTTGAGAATAGTTTGCAAGAGTGTGATATAACACAAGGTTGAAAAAGTGGACTAGTGAGTAGATGAGTTTACCTAGATTGGCAAATGGAACCAGAAGTGCTAAAATGCTAACTCACGCTAAAAATGCTAACAAAAACACATCATCCCTGCAGCACTGTTGCAATTCCACTTGTTGACACTAGCAGCAAAGAAATTACACAATACAAAATTATGTTTTTAGGTATCCAGAATTCCGCATATTTTGATGATTGAATCAAGCTTAGAAAGATATAACAAATTCCTACACAGGATGGGAGTACACAAAAAAGTTCACAAATACTTGCACAACACAAACGTGTATTTTGCCATACCTCAGATTAATGGGGGTGGTAAACAATAATGTATATCTGTACATGTATGCGCCAGAGACTCAATACCCCCTAGTATCAATCCAAATCCATTTATACCCGTCTTAGATTACCCAGCACTCCGTCTCAGCAGCACAAAGCTTGAAATGACCTAATTTACAACACTATCAGCTTAGCTACAGATTCTGCCTTTGACACACATTAATGCAGTGTATTAATTCAGTATCACTCTCCGCAGGCTAAAAGCACATTTGTCTCCTTAAGGATATGCCCGAAGAGCAGCGCAGGAAACACACCTGACCCCACTGACCTATTTATTAAACAGCAGGCATTCCAGCTCACAAATCCGACACATCACTCACTGTGCGTCAAGAAATCACAGTGGGTTTTCTCCACATCTGCCACTGCATAAATATAACCTCAGCCTTACATTGGCATAATATAGAGTAAGGTACAGGCTGGTTGTAAATGGCATAAGATACAGTATGTTATTCTCGGTTGCATGTTTCTAATCTAATTCAACACTGGTGAGACTAATCACTGTTTAAACAAGTGTTTATACAAGGACTCAGCAACAACAGATGGAATCAATGCAGAAAATTGAGCCAAAGTACCAAAAAAACTGAAAGTAATTATGTTAGAGCAGATTTTATTACCTGAATTCATAAAAAGCTACAAACTCAAATTATATTTGCTGACCAAACTGGTTGAATAATCAGTGTACTAAGCTTGTTTGTCACATTTTACAGGTGATCTAGGAATTGGTCATTTGCCTGCCTGAAACCAAATTCATGAAAAATGACTGTTTATTATAAACATTAAGACTATAAGCTGATTGATAGACTTCAACAAATGTAACATTGACAACAAGTAACATTCTAACAAGTGTACAACTGGAAAATAAGAATAATAAAAAAACAATCTAACTGTAATCTGAATTAAAAACATCTTCTAGAACCTGCAATCAAATATATTTATTTATTAATTATTTTAATACATTTTCAAAGTAAGTTAATTTAAACAGACCCTATATGACCATCCCTGGCAATCAACTTTTATAGCTGTGCTAATCTCATGTCGTTCGTATCACTCTATTATTTTAAAAAGGAATACGTCTTTTCTTTCTGTAAAATAAGTAGAATAATGTACAGCAAGTCTGGCGTGACTGCAAAATAAACCCAGGCTTAATCATGGCTCTTCCTGTGGTCAAATGTCTAGATGAACTAGATGCTGGACTTATTAGACAGGGCCTTGAAGTTCCTGTATGTGTGGCTGAGCGCTGATACCCAAATCACAGATGGCAGAGGCTCAGAGGGGGCTCGCCTCAAGCCCCAAAGCAGAGCAGAAATCCTGGGCACGCTGGGCAGAAAGAGAGGCCCTCATGCAGAGTGAAGCAGATCTCCCCACAGAGCACCAAAGGGAATCTCTCTCCACCTTCTTCTAATGAGAATTTAATGGGCAGGTCGGTAGAGGCCTTCAGAGACTCAAGAGCGCACAGAGGAGTGACTAGAGATACAGTCCCAGCCAGAACAGAGTACCAAAGGACCTCTACATCAGACAGCAGAGATATTTAATCCCTTATATATTACATTCTCATTGAATGAGATTTAAAGTCCAAGTTCTCAGTGCATCATTGTTTAAATTCTGATCCTAGTTGATTTGCCATAAGAAGGTATAACTCAACTCTCATCCTCTGAAGGTTTCAATGAAGTTTCTTTCAGCTCTTTCTAAGGCTCCTCTGTGGCTCTCACTGATGTTTTAATGATATATGAATGGGTAAAGTGCCCTCTAATGGCCATACAGAGGAACAACACAATGCAAATATCTAATACAGCAATCATATAAAAATAAATATGGTCACACTTTATTTTAAGGTCCAATTCTAGATATTAAGTTAGTTTTTAAGTTTAGGTATTGGGTAGGATTAGCGATGTAGAATATGTTCATGCAGAATATTTGCTTTATAAGCACTAATAAACAGCCAATATGTTAATAATAGGCATGCTAATAAGCAACTAGTTAATAGTGAGAATTGGTCCCTATACTACTGTTACCATTAATATAATAAGCAATCAAATCTTTAAGTTACCACAGCTGTAATATACCACAGGAAAATCACAATTACTCCCATCACACTTTTTTTTCTAAACACTATTTTAAAAATAAGATTAAATGCATTTCTCAATATCTGCTGCTAAAAGGTGAACTACATGGAGTACAAAGTGACATTTGCAGGACAAAAGCCCCTGAGATTTTTATGTTTGCATGTTTACATGATCCTTCAGAAATCATTATATTATGCTGATTTGCTTCTCAAGATACATTCATCATTATTAGTAATGTTGAAACAGTTGTGCTGCATGATATTTTTGTCAAAACCTTAATACATTTATTAATTTTTGCTTTAAATACATGGAACCTTTAGTACAGAACTGATGCCATATAATTGTGACGTAAAGTATTTTCTCATGCTACACCAGTATTTTTGGGAAAAAATTGCTTCTTTCTAGAAAAAGCAACACAGTTTCTAAGCTACTGAAAAATGTAGTTAGTCATGTCACTACTTCTAGTTAGCTACTCTCCAACTCTGCGCTGAGTATTAGATATTTATGAAGCTTCAGGATAGGTGATCTAGGAATTGGTCATTTGCCTGCCTGAAACCAAATTCATGAAAAATGACTGTTTATTATAAACATTAAGACTATAAGCTGATTGATAGACTTCAACAAATGTAACATTGACAACAAGTAACATTCTAACAAGTGTACAACTGGAAAATAAGAATAATAAAAAAACAATCTAACTGTAATCTGAATTAAAAACATCTTCTAGAACCTGCAATCAAATATATTTATTTATTAATTATTTTAATACATTTTCAAAGTAAGTTAATTTAAACAGACCCTATATGACCATCCCTGGCAATCAACTTTTATAGCTGTGCTAATCTCATGTCGTTCGTATCACTCTATTATTTTAAAAAGGAATACGTCTTTTCTTTCTGTAAAATAAGTAGAATAATGTACAGCAAGTCTGGCGTGACTGCAAAATAAACCCAGGCTTAATCATGGCTCTTCCTGTGGTCAAATGTCTAGATGAACTAGATGCTGGACTTATTAGACAGGGCCTTGAAGTTCCTGTATGTGTGGCTGAGCGCTGATACCCAAATCACAGATGGCAGAGGCTCAGAGGGGGCTCGCCTCAAGCCCCAAAGCAGAGCAGAAATCCTGGGCACGCTGGGCAGAAAGAGAGGCCCTCATGCAGAGTGAAGCAGATCTCCCCACAGAGCACCAAAGGGAATCTCTCTCCACCTTCCCTTCGCTTCTTCTAATGAGAATTTAATGGGCAGGTCGGTAGAGGCCTTCAGAGACTCAAGAGCGCACAGAGGAGTGACTAGAGATACAGTCCCAGCCAGAACAGCGTACCAAAGGACCTCTACATCAGACAGCAGAGATATTTAATCCCTTACCTTAATAATAATGATAAATATTTCTTGAGCAGCAAATCAGCATATTAAAATTATCTCTGAAGGGTGATGTGACACTGAAGACTGGAGTAATGGAAAAGCTTAAAATTCAGCTTTCCCATAATAGGAATCATTAAATTTTTAAAATATATTAAAATAGAAACCTGTAATATATCAATTATATATAATACATAATTGTATTAATATTTTACTTGTCTTGTTATTTAGGCAAATAATTAAAGTATCAGGTACAGTATATACAAATATCAGATGAATGTATCCCTATGCTTGTGTATTTTTTCCTTTTTATAGTTTTTGGTTGTCTTTCTCTCGGTTACATCAGATTCCTTCTGTCTCCATAATACAGTCCTGCAGCATCACATCTGTGGAAAATACAAAATGTACATAGGACCCACTTTTGTCATTACATGAACTATAGTCAAAGAGAGCCATGAAAGTCATAACATGGAATACCTCCCCTGGTGCAGCCCTCCCTACTTTCTATTGGGGTCTTTTGTCTCGGGTGTCAAAGAAGACAAAGAAGAAAAATGGCTGCCAGTATTCGCCCTCTTGCCTTCATAACTAAAGCGCGTATATAGTATGACCGAAGGGACACATTTAAACCTCCTTCATCACCCAAACTACACTCTCTTGTCCTAAACCTTTAGGTAATACAGAAGAGATGAAGAAGAGGACAGTGTAGTCACATTTATCAAAGGGATAATGGCTTTGATTTCAAAACACACCTAATATTTAGCAAAATCAGAGACTTTTCCGAATGAAACCCATTCACAATTTGCCACAAGAGACAGGTTAACATCAGGTATAAACAGTAACGTGTCTGTGCTGATCATACATGAATGGATCACACAAGATGAACAGTGAAGTGATGTGTGGCGTCCCATACTCGGAATTTGTGCTCTGCATTTAACCCATCCAAGAACACACACAGCAGTGAACACACACACACTGAGAACACACACCCGGAGCAGTGGGCAGCCCGGGGAGCAGTTGGGGGTTCGGTGCCTTGCTCAAGGGTCTCACCTCAGTTGTGGTATTGAAGGTGGAGAGAGCACTGGTTAGTCACTCCCCCCACCTACAATTCCTGCCGGACCTGAGACTCGAACCCGCGACCTTCGGTTTACAAGTCCGACTCTCTATCCATTAGGGCACGACTGCCCTTAAAGCTCCCTCTGTCCCTGGGTGGGCTGATAATACCAGGGTAAATTGGGCCATGTCCTCATACTATACTACACTACTGTCGATGCGCTTTTTATTTTGCACATCCTCATAATATTTTTAACCCAGGCTCATTCGAAATATATGACTCTGCCTACATTTCTGCAAGAACCGCAACTCATGTTTCATGGGACTCGTACCCAAGCGCTTCACATCACAGTGCTGTACCAGGTGAGCTACTGAGCTTACCAGGGTAAATTGGGCCATGTCCTCATACTATACTACACTACTGTCGATGCGCTTTTTATTTTGCACATCCTCATAATATTTTTAACCCAGGCTCATTCGAAATATCATTCGACTCTGCCTACATTTCTGCAAGAACCGCAACTCATGTTTCATGGGACTCGTACCCAAGCGCTTCACATCACAGTGCTGTACCAGGTGAGCTACTGAGCAAGCTTACTATGTTAGAAAATCCATACATATGGAGTGGATTATGTGATTCAGACATTAATATGTATTAGTTAACAAATCGTGTATTATAGTAAACATGTTTTGAGGTTGTAACATAGTATTTTTTAAAGGAATTGCTTTAACATTTGCCTTTATTCATTGATAATCTGCCCCTGTAGTCATAATTTTGGTTTTACTGTTCATTTCACCTAGAAAATGCACTGAAATGTATGCATAGCTATGTTTTTTGCCAATAAAGGGGAATTAGCAACACATGAAAAGCACTTACCCTCCACACAAGAAGGCTGTGTACGTGTCGTACCGGCCACCTGACCAGGGAAGCAGGAGCACTTGACGGTTTGTGAACGTTCCTCTATCTTGTTCTTATTGCAGCACCGGTGGATGGCCACCACCTCACAGGTTCCCTGCTTCACCTGGTACGAAGCTGCGGAAATAGAAAAAAAAATAGAGATAGGCCTACTTTACATTTCCCTATGAAGCAGGTCATAAAAATATGCACACAAAAAAAGCAAATGTTTTGCTCAGAGCAAATATTAACACATGCAGCTCTTCTCTTCCCCAGCTAGAGAAATTGCAACATTATACAAAGTCTGTTCTTTCAGTTAGCAGAGCAAGACAGCAAGAGATCAAGAGAGGAAATGCCAATTCTATTTGTGTATAGATGTAAATAAACAAAGTTATGTAAAGGTTTGCTCATGGATTTAACCCTAACATTAAAAATAATAACCCACCCAATATAAGAAATAACATCTATATTTAATGAGAGTAGCAGTATTTAACAAGCAGCTTAAGGGCTGCCAAGTCCAAGTCTTCACTCTTTTTCTTTCCCACTTCCCATAGCAGGACATACATAATGAACACAGAGCTCTGTTTTTCTGTTCAGAGTGTAAATAAATCGCTTGAGCATTGAATTTTTTGTTTGTTTTCAGCCAGTCTAACATGAGTGCTCAATTACAACCAAGATTTGTCTCCAAGAAACTCGGGCTCCTCTATACAGTGAGGTGTGTGAGTATCGGCTAATGCCTCAACGTAGATGCAATGTGGCAATAATGCATTATGACATATTAGAGCTGTTATAACAGGTGGCTGAGGAAAATAACATATCCAAATGATTTAAATCACAATGTGAATGAAGCTTTCAAATACCATTAGCATTCCTTAAATGCAAAAGTAACTAGTCAGTCTGTTTTTACTGATAAATTTATAGGTGGCATAACCATCTGCCCTGCTGTCATGAGAGAGAACAAGCAGGTGACATGGATTTGAGGTGAACATTTAGCTTTCTTCTCTTGGGACATTACTAGCCAACTTTCATTACAGGACGGAATTGGGGGCCATTCGCACAGAAAGCATGTTTGTGTTTGAAAACATGAGACGCAGGTCTAGAATATTTTTTTAAGTTGGACTTTATTGTAACTTGAGTTTTTATAAAGCTAGACTAACACATATTTACATAGAAAAATAAAGGAAAAGCAGCACAGTGGAACACAAACAACCCCTAAGGTCAGTCTGAAATGTGTCTGATATTTAAGAAAAGGAATGGAATAACCAGCAATGTCTAAAAATACATAAAACACATATTCCAGTGACACATACCATATCTTTAATACACAACTGTAAGAAATGCAAAAGGTCATACTATATATTGCCTACTACAAGTTCCCACTTACAAGTTCAGTAGTGCTTTATGAGATGTGATATGCTGGAAGTGTTTAGGCTGCCTTTACTGACAAAGCTTTTTAGTGCTAATGCAAAATAAAGTATGTGAGGATTTTTTAACAGAGACACACGCACATACATTTTATATGAAAAAGTGTCTGTGATACAGTATGTGATTTTGTATATGAAGCATTATAGGCTGCCTTTACTGACAAAGCTTTTTAGTGCTAATGCAAAATAAAGTATGTGAGGATTTTTTAACAGAGACACACGCACATAAATTTTATATGAAAAAGTGTCTGTGATACAGTATGTGATTTTGTATATGAAGCATTACAATGTTGCTATTGTTACCTAAAAAAAGATGAAAACCTTAAATGTAAAAAAAACTTCAAAAAAGAAAACTAGTGATGATGCCTTGGCAGCTTACTGGAATATGGTTTAAGTTGAATGAAGTATGAAGAATGTGACCATTTTTTTATGTATTGTGTAATTCTCATGTTGCAACAGAGAATTATGGGAAGTGTAGTAATGAGAAATAGCCAAAAATTGGCTTAAATGGGTATTATATGCAGCATTTGATTTCTGTACTTTTTAAATCAGATTATCATAAATCATAAAATGCATAAACATTTTTGTCAGAATGCAAATAACAAATTATTATGATCAGCAACAATTGCTGAGTAATTCTGACATGATGCTATAATTGATGTGTAAATATGATAACTTTTCATTGTAGTTCTTGCATTAAAGTTAATAGTTCAATCTTGACTGATAAAAAAAAATCGTATTCTTTTAAATGTAGCTTACACTTTTATTTTTTGTTCTGAACATAAGCTGGACATGGTGGGTCTGCACACACACACACACAGAGCAACATGATGGTTTCCATTTCATCAGGCCGTGAACTCGCTCTCCCGCTATGATGTAGAGTTTGTTTGACAGCTTCCTCCTGGGAAAGGTGATGCTCCTCAGCTTAGAGAGGTCTCATTCTTTCTACTCTTCCTTCTCTTTTCATTTCCTTCTTTACTCACCCCTCTACCTTCCTCCCCTGAGGCTCCACGTGTGGCCACATTACCCCATCACCCTGTCCTCTCTGCCCAACATGGACCCCGCCGACTGGGCTTTAATTAGAGAAAGCGTGTGGAGTCTAGGGGCCTTACAGGCTGGATGGCTCTCTGTCAGCCCCGACATCACCGGATAAACAACAGGTAAGGACAGATCTCTAACTGTGACTATGACTGACACCACGGGGCCTCGCGTCGGATCCTGCACGGGTATCGCAGAAATAATGAATGATGGATGGTGCGCTTCTGTATTCCGGAGATGAGGGGATGGGGGATCTATTTGTAACGAGCTGAAAAAGTGTCTGTGATGTCTGATTTTGTATATGAAGCATTACAGTATTGTTATTTTTAACTACAACTATTTTCGATGATTGAAAAAAGTAAAATATACATACTAGCTGAAACAACTCAAATTAAAATCCTGAAATTTCTAAAAATATAAAAACAAAAACTATAAATTCAAAATATTAATAAAAGCTATAATCGTATATAAATAATACTAAAATAACACTGAATTATAAATGATTCTTTATTTTGTTAAATTCTTAAAAAGTAAGGTTCTTCAGTGGTTCTTTGCAGCATTTTTTCACTGTAGGGATTTTGAGTTTTATGTTTTTTGTGGGGGGAGAGATTTGACCAGTTTTTCAAGTAACGTTCATTCAGATCAGAGGTTTCTTTAAAGGTTATTTAAAGCTAAAGAGTTGAGGACCCAGATTTTACATTGGACATTGAATGGTGACCCACACAAAATGCTCTTTGACCAATGTGAACATCATCTATAGTCTGGCTCATACTTGCTTTTACTTTGCGCAACTTTGTTCTTGGTTTTCAAGCATGAGGGCATGTCCACTTCCATTAAATGAATTTGCACCAGAGTTTGACAGGATACAACATCTGATGGCAAAAGATGTGAAGTTTATCACTTTATCAGCGTTCTTGTATCACAAACAGTAGCATATGCCAAAGTCATGGGTTCAACTCCCTGGGACTACATCAACTGATAAAATGTTTATGCTTTGAATGAAATGCAAGGTGCTTTGAATGAAATCGTCTGCAAAACATAAACATTTGTCTAAAAGTTAATTTTTTTAAACCAACTAAAAGTGACAGTAAAGACATGTATAATGTTGCAAAAGAAAATATAAATGCTGTTTTGTTGTTGTTGTTTTGTTTTGTTTTTGTTTTGTGTTTTTTTACATGGTAAAAAAAGTATATTGTTCACAAAGTATCATAGTTTCCACAAAAGTATTAAATTTGCACCAGAGTTTGACAGGATACAACATCTGATGGCAAAAGATGTGAAGTTTATCACTTTATCAGCGTTCTTGTATCACAAACAGTAGCATATGCCAAAGTCATGGGTTCAACTCCCTGGGACTACATCAACTGATAAAATGTATATGCTTTGAATGAAATGCAAGGTGCTTTGAATGAAATCGTCTGCAAAACATAAACATTTGTCTAAAAGTTAATTTTTTTTTTTAAACCAACTAAAAGTGACAGTAAAGACATGTATAATGTTGCAAAAGAAAATATAAATGCTGTTTTGTTGTTGTTGTTTTGTTTTGTTTTTGTTTTGTGTTTTTTTACATGGTAAAAAAGTATATTGTTCACAAAGTATCATAGTTTCCACAAAAGTATTAAGCAGCACAACTGTTTTCAGCACTGATAATAAGAAATGTTTCTTGAGCAGCAAATCAGCATATTAAAATGATTTCTGACGGATCATGTGACACTAAATACTGGAGTAATGGCTGCTGACAATACAGCTTTGCCATCACAGGAATAAATTACATTTTAAAATATTTTAAAATGCACTAAATCTATTGCAAATTTTAATAATATTACACAATATTGCTGTTTTTACTCTAATTTAAATCAAATAAATGCAGCCTTGGTGAGCATAATAGACGTTTCAACCCCAAACTGTTGAATGGTATAGTGTACATATAAATATATTATGCTATCCAGTTTTTCGCAAGCATTTCCACTGGATCTACTGCTTTAAAGCAGCTGCATATAAAACCACTAAAACTTTTTGGATTCGAACTGGAACTTATTTTAAGAGTGTAGCTTTCCTGGAAGTGCAGCATATGTTCCAATTTGCACATGTGCATGTTTGTGTTCCGAGCGCCTTGTT
This sequence comes from Sinocyclocheilus grahami, assembly GCF_001515645.1. Taxonomy (NCBI): domain Eukaryota; kingdom Metazoa; phylum Chordata; class Actinopteri; order Cypriniformes; family Cyprinidae; genus Sinocyclocheilus; species Sinocyclocheilus grahami. Next base: position 1,321,933 of record NW_015505460.1, read on the forward strand.
AGTGTGCAGAGAAGCAAGAGGTTGGAGGCTCAGTGCTCAGGGGAAGACACCCCATCACCACCAAACCCCAAGAACAAAGGCCATACTGCCTGGCATAATGGGGTCACAGGAGAGACCTAAGCACCAAGCCTTCACAACCCACTTCCTTCCTAAGTAGTTTGCTTGCTTCCAACGACAAACTTACACACATTCACTGATGAGAAATTCCCTGTATTTAACAACATATTGTGCAGAGACATCACAGGAAAAAGGTCACTCATGTAAAAGGAACAGGAAAGGATCACTCATGTCTTACACCTTCCTCACACACAGGCAGGCATCACATCTTGGACACTCATCTGACACATCTCTGGCCCTGAGGACTACACAGAAACCGACAAACCACAAAAAATGAGTTCTGCAAGGTTTCGATTGCTTGTAAACGTGGCATTATAAGCTAATAATGACTGAACAGGCATGGAAATTTTGTGGTGTATGAACAGCTTAAATGCATCTGACTACGCTTTTCTCTGTTTATTGCAAATTTTTATAATATTACACAATATTGCTGTTTTTACTCTAATTTAAATCAAATAAATGCAGCCTTGGTGAGCATAATAGACGTTTCAACCCCAAACTGTTGAATGGTATAGTGTATATATAAATATATTATGCTATCCAGTTTTTCGCAAGCATTTCCACTGGATCTACTGCTTTAAAGCAGCTGCATATAAAACCACTAAAACTTTGTGGATTCGAACTGGAACTTATTTTAAGAGTGTAGCTTTCCTGGAAGTGCAGCATATGTTCCAATTTGCACATGTGCATGTTTGTGTTCCGAGCGCCTTGTTAGTGTGCAGAGAAGCAAGAGGTTGGAGGCTCAGTGCTCAGTACAAAGGCCATACTGCCTGGCATAATGGGGTCACGGGAGAGACCTAAGCACCAAGCCTTCACAACCCACTTCCTTCCTAAGTAGTTTGCTTGCTTCCAACGACAAACTTACACACATTCTTTATATACTAACAGTCATTTATAGTTAAACTGATGAGCAATTCCCTGTATTTAACAACATATTGTGCAGAGACATCACAGGAAAAAGGTCACTATGAGTGTAAGAACGGACAAAACTGACACAGACCAAAGCACAGCTCACATAACACAAAAGAGGTCTCAGAGTGGGTGGCCTTTGGCTGCAGGCGACTCACTTTGACACACTGTACTATATGGAGGCTGAAGTGTCGAAAATGGCCACGAATGGTTCATGTAGGCATGGAGAATGTGTGTATACTCATTAAATGCAATGCACATTGGGACTTTGTTGGCCTTCGGTGTTGGCTATATAAGGGCCTATTACAGCAGACAGGAACAAAGGCAGCCGCTCACACGCTATTGTCTCTATTTACCTGCAAGCATGGACAAGCATGGCAAGACACGCAAGACAAGAAAAAGTGGTTGTTAGTTATAGTGTCTGGTTTCAGTGTCAACCATCAGTCAATGGCCCTTGCCTCGTTTGGGTGAGATTCAGACCATCCATTCCCATTAGTGTCCATGTTTCCACAGGAGAACTTTACAAATGACCCATTACAGCTTCTCATTCAGACACATGAGGGCTTATTCCTGTACAGGCATTTATAGAGCTTCAGAGCCACCATGTGGCCACAAGTGGCACTGCAATGAAGAACTGGCTTTTCTCAAGGTACAGGTAAGATGTGACCAAGCCTGATTATAAATTGGAAAATGTTATCATTAACATACTAATTGCGCTGCTGATATTTTGTGTAGTAATATAATAAGATAGTATAATTACAACATTAAGACTCACACCTAAATATTTTAGATATATCATTTTTATCATTTTATATATAATGTCATTTCAAATCTTCAAATCTTTTCAGCTATTATTACTCCTGTCTTCAGTGTCACATGATGATTTGGTGCTCAAGAAACATTTCTTATTATTATCATCATAGTTGAAAACTGCTTAAAATACTGCATATTTTTGCATATAATTTTTTATACTGCATGTTTATTCTGTAATGGTTTGACCTGTTTATTATTGGACTGCCTTTAAGCAGCTTTAATTGAGAGATGCTTCCTTTTAGAAAGAAAGAAAGAAAGACGGAGCAACACCGGCAAAAAATATAGAAGCAACAGCAAAAAATATAGAAGCTTATTGCTACAACAAATAGTATGTACACGGACTGCAAAATAAAGTTATACCAGTTTATGGGTATTTTGGAATTTCTTTCAAAATCATCAACCCCAAACTTTTGACCCCAAACAGCGAAAGAGCTTAAAATACTGCATATTTTTGCATATTATTGTTTTATACTGCATGTTTATTCTGTAATGGTTTGCTCTGTTTATTATTGGACTGCCTTTAAGCAGCTTTTATTGAAGGATGCTTCCTTTTAGAAAAAAAGAAAGAAAGACGGAGCAACACCGTCAAAAAATATAGAAGCAACAGCAAAAAATATAGAAGCTTATTGCTACAACAAATAGTATGTACATGGACTGCAAAATAAAGTTATACCATTTTATGGATATTTTTTAATTTCTTTAAAAATCATCAACCCCAAACTTTTGAATGGTAGTGTATGATTTAAACATATATTTTATATTAAAATATCATATAATGTTATGCAATATATAAGTATGGGAAATGACACTTTGAATAGAGAATGCTTATATTGAATATAATAATATATAGCATATCACCACTGTAATATAGTAATTTTTTTTCAATGGTTTCATTTTTTTCATTTTTTATTAATAGAGATTTTTATAAGCCTGTGGTCACCTGTGCAAAAATAATAAAGCATGCTTTATTCTCCAGTCCACTTCTCCAACATCTAAATCGCAGTCATTATTTTTATTTTTATTTATTTTTTTGGTAGTCAGGTCGGGTTCCAGACTATTGGGGTACAAATAGCCGCTTCGTGCAGCCAGTCGATGTAAAAAGTCACTCTGAAACTTTCCCCAACATAGACACTGCATGGCAAATAACAGAGCAGCGAATCAATGAAAAGTGTTGGCAATGCAATTTTCTGTTTTTGCCAAAAGTTCACCCTTTTGTTTTGTTCTCCTGAAAATGTGCAATTTCACAACAAACAACAAGTTTTTACCCAATTAGCAAGAATTTCCCTTGAAATGATAAGGATAAGGCTGAAACTGACATCCACTTTGGTGGTACATGAAATGTGAAAACTTTAGTGACCTTCACAACATATTGCTGCTGTAATTAGCAGTGAGATGATTAAAAACACCTCCGTTAGAAAAGTAACCTCTTCTCCCCGTCAAAAATGAAAAGTAACATCATCAGTCAGACCAACTCGAGATGCTGGTGGCATTTCTGTGCCAGCAAAAAGGTCACCTTGCATTAGCAACAACTAAACAAAGAGAAGTCGTAATTAAAGAAAGTGTGATAATTAGCTGGAGCAACACTGACATTGGGGAAGGACTTTGCATAATATGAATGATTCAGCGAAAGAGCCGGAGTCTGACCTTTTGGCATGCTAAAATATTTATGTACTGCTGGTCACTTCGTCGCCATGAGGGAAGCTTTCATGAATTATGCAAATCAGAATTAGTTAGCTCGTGGGTGTCAATTAGTGTGGGGAAGTGGACATTATTTTAGTTACCCTCCCTCTTTTTTTCACAAAGACGGGTAGGTCTGTATCCGTGTGTGTGTGTGTGTGTGTGTGGCACGCAGAGGTGTGACGATTTTATTACCTGACCATTTAAGATCATACATATTAATACAGTCATTACTGAATTGTCGCTTTGCTTAAAACTCCTTACTGCGGAGGAATGAAGTCTAATGAAAAGAGTGACTTTGCTGCTGTCCATTTTAATATTACTGCAGGGCAGGAGCACTATCATATAAATATGATACGGATGCAAACGACCTGCATTTAATCTCCTGAACAGGACAGCACTGACAATAACGCTAATTGTGTGTTTATATTAGAGGTCAAGCCATGTTAAATGTCCTTTATGAGCTGCAAAAACAAACTGAATGTTGAAAGGTTTACCGACATCCTCTGTAGTTTACATTCATTGGGTGGACAGAATCTGAGGTCTTTTTTTTTTCTACACTAATTTTGCATAGATTTGGATTTAAACATGGTGAAATGTGTTAAAAAGAGATGAAAGTAATGTACTCTTATTAGTAGCTGAAAGCATCATTGAATATTAGGGTTGAATCTTCCTGGTTCAATAAAGGTTAAGCTTATTCACCAAGATTAGTGGCATGATTACTACAAAAAAAATCATAATTTTAACAAAAAAAAAGTATTAAAAGCAGAAATGTGAAGGTTATAATTTCAGGTTATAAAAAGCACTTAGAATTATTCATTTGTCAAAATGTACAGTATGTATTATTTGGGGTGTAAATTTGTTCTGATATTTTTTATGGCTATATTACACTTGATCTATTATCATGGAAATCTTCCTTTAGCCCCCACAGGTGGTACAACATACGCATACAGTTTATTCACAACACATAGAAACACAATACATCCATAATAGAGAAAAAGAATGAGAAAAAAACTTTAATGTCAACAATTATTCAATTAACCGATCGACAATGGCACAAAATATTTTTCATTGCTCTATAACGCCTTTCTGAAGGCAATTTTTCAAATTCATTAAACAGAAAATGTGAAGAATCCTTTGCTATCATTGTTGCTCTCCTTGTGGCATTTCATCACGGCTACAAAGTTGAAAAATTGCACATAACATTATACAGATAACATTATGTTAAAGTGTGACTATACTATTTTAATTTTTAAACACTGGCCCTATTCCCTTCCATTGTAAGCACCCAGTGTAACCCCGATTTTTGCTCTTTTAAAGAAAAGGGAGAGGTGGAAATAAATTTTTGTGGTAATCAATATCTTGCCACAAATGCTGTTTGTTGAGCTTAACGTCTACCTGGAATATTTGTTTAATTAACAAACACACAAGAGGCAGGAGAAGAACTTATGAATAACAGTGTGAGAGTAAACCAGATGATCTGCTTTGTGTTACTCTCCTGTAATTAAGCCAACAGGGCTTTGACATACCTGTGTGTCCCCGCAGACTCCGTGTACCTGCAGAAACCAACTGGCACGAGCACATTACCAAGGTGACCAAGAGTACAACCTGCAATGGCCACACTGACTGCCCCCACAGCTTCATCTAGAGATAGACCAGGACAAAGAGAGAGAAAGAAGGCGAGGGAGAGGGTTGAAAAGCGTAAACATAAGTCACAGTCTGCCTCAAGGTTGTGAGGAGACGTCAACTGTGTTACCTTTCTGTCTTGTGTTCTCTGTTCACTCTCTTGCCATGTCTCCTTCTTTGTCCTCCTCTGTCTTCACTCGCTTCCTCAATCACAGTTCAGATCCTGAGAAGACAGAAGGAAGGAAGAGAGGGATGAGGTCAAATGAGGTAAAAAATTAGTAGATGTGCCTCTCTTATAGGCACTTTTGGTCTTCTGGGCATTCAGATTTGAAACTCCCTTAAAACACACTTTTCTCTCATATTTCATGTACTTTGTCGACTAGCAGTGGATATACATGCATGACAAATGGACATTTTAAGGGTTTTCCCCCATATATATATATATATATATATATATGTATATATGTATATACGCATAGATAGATAGATAGATAGATAGATAGATAGTACAGTAACTTCTTATTGAACTTTATTAGTGGTAAGATTAAAATTAAAATTAATGAATTAATACTAAAAAATTTCACGGAGGGCCATTATAATTAGTGAAAAATGTATGTTAATTTAGTAATAAAATTTCAATTTAAATCAAAATGGTGTGACTGTTGTAATTTGTGAAAAATTCTATGTTAAATTGATTAAAACGATAACTGAGGGGCAGTTATAATTTAACTAATGGAAAAACTAATGTTAAAAAAATCTAATTAAAATTAATTAGACACATAGCAGTACAACAGAGACAGCTGTAATTTGTGTAATAATGTAATTTCCACAGAAAATATATTGAAATGATTTCCCTCTTTCCCTCTCATAAAATGTAACAATTAGTATTTTTATGATGGAATTTAAAGTGGTGGTTCAGTGGTTTATTTCTAGGCTTGATTGTGTTTATGGGGTGCAGTCTAACATGTGTTAATGCTTCGTTTTTTAAAAAACGCATTATTTTTCACATCATTTACGTTTATTCCCCACCGCCCTCTGTCCCTTCTCTGAGAAACGCGCTGATCAATTTCCTGTTTTTATGAAGCCCCTCCCTCAGAAATAGGCGATGGGCTCTGATTGGTTAGCATGCCCAGTGTGTTGTGATTGGCTAAACCGCCTCTAGTGTGCGTCTAATCGTCCCGCCCCTCTCCTCAGCGGTATGTGCTCCGGTTGTATTGTAAACAAAGGCATCGTTAATATCGCTTATCAGTTTGAGCCCGATTGAGAAGCAGAGGATATTATTAAAGAGGATCGTGCAGAACCTGTGCAAGCACGGCTTTTAGGCCTATGTTTTTTGTTTGTTGTTGTCTCATACTTTTAGATATGCTGTTATTTGTAAATGCTACTGCTTATGTTAGCTTGTTAGCTTTTAATATACAGTTTTATCCTGATTAAAACTTTAATACAATACGGCAACTGCACGCGCGTCCATGTTTAACGCTTCTCATAGCTATGTAAAAATAAGAGTATAATTGTAACAGTTCATTGCTGGAGGTGAGCTGAAAGAGAGAGAGAGAGAGAGAGAAAGAGAGATGCAGAGCGTGTGCAGAGCAGGGGACGCGAGGAACAGTATTAAGAACCGCTGCTTAAGAACATTGATTTTGAAACTTGTGAATCCATTAGAATCGTTAGAAGACAGAATCGTGATTCATATATGAATAGATTTTTACGTCCACCTCTATTCTCTTCCTCTTCTCTAAAGCAGCGCAGCATGGCCTCGCCCCCTTTGCTGCCTTTTCCCGAGGGTGGGGTTTTTCAGGGTTTGTGATGTCACGAACCCGGGAAGTAACTCGTTGTAGTCCCTACGAGCCGTTTTTGTAGGCATTAAACTGCCAGAATTTTAAAAGACGATATCTCCGTTTGCATTTAACTTTCAGCTTCGTAACTTTGCAGATATTGTTTATGCTCAAACAGCAACATTTCGCAATGAACCACCCCTTTACTATTTTTAAACTGAAAGCCTGGGTCTAGGACAAGGTTAAACAATAACATCTACACAATAAAAGTTAATTAACATGCTTACAGAACTGTTATGTGACCTTCATATGATAAAAGGAAAAATACATCTGCGAGTTTTAGATTAAAAGTAACCCCTGGCACCTAAAGTTCCCTTTGTTCAAGAAACACCCACATATAGGCGAGAAAATAAAACCAAGACCATGATAATAGAACAGCACAGATGAAACGTGAGATTGGATGGAAAGAAGTAAAAAAGACCTGAGATGAGATGGAAGGTCTGAGGACAGAGAGGGAGAGAGGAATGAAAGTCCTGATGGAGCGGGGCATGAGAGAAACAGAGATGGGGTGAGCAAAAGAAGGGCAGCTTCAGAGAGGGATATCCACCCTCAGGGCCCGATGCAACCCCTGTTCTTCAAAGGCAACCCCGCACACGCACACAGGCGGTGGGGCCACAGAGATGGGACTGATATATTGTTTACTGTAGTTCACCTACCCCCAGGCTTGAAGTGATCTCACAACCCCATCACACACTCACAGAGACCACCGATCTTGCAAGTTCAATCATATACAGACACACTTTTTCTCTGCTTCTTTCATACGTATAGTCATGCCAATACACAGTTCCACATGCGCACAGTGAACATGCCCATAAATAAAAGTTGCCACGGGCGAACAGACTCGGGTAAAATTCAAGCAGGTCAAATTCCTGCTTGACTCATTTACCTTAATAGTAAAATGAATACCGAGTGTATGTTGTACACAGATGACAAAATAAAATTTTTACAATTATTAACATCTATATTGTCTGCAACCATTATAGAAAGTTAACATCAAATATATGCACTTGAATTATTGCGCTCGCTTGAATTATTATGTGAGGCATATTCACATTTAAATATTTTATGATAATTAGGCACCCCTCCCATACTATAATATATAGGTAAAACACCCAGATGCATTACAACATAAAAATGGATAGAAATATGCTTAATTGTCATAAAAAGTAAACCTGCAAAAATCTCAAATGGTTTCCATATGTAAAATGTTTTATTATTATCATTACTTTTGAAGTGACATCACTTGGACATGTTTTCTAGAGATTTCCCCACAGATCCGAATGAGTGATTGTGTACATTCACTCTGTCCCCTTGTGGATACAATGAGAATTGCTTTCAATTAAAAGAAAATAAGACTGAGATGTTTAATACACATTTTTTTTTTTAAATAGTATTCATATTTATTTTAAATGTTTTAATTAATTAATTAATTAATTTAAATGTTTAGATTTATCGGTCAAACATAAAAACAGGATCGATCTGAATGTTGTGATGTATACATTAGAGTGTATGAACATTTAATTTCCCACACTCAGACACTTTCACTGGTGTTTTGATTATAGGAGCGCATGAGGAGCTCATAAAGTGTGCATTAGCATGTGTGTGTGTGTGTGTGTGTGTGTGTGTGTGTGACTGATGATTAGACAGTGAGCCACCGAAAGCAGCACATTGTCCATTCTCTTTACACGACACATAAAAGCATTACCAACAGCTTTGTATTCTGGCACATTCATTAGAGAAACCCATACTGGATTGCAAAAGGATACACACAAAAGCTGACTACGCACCTTTACACACATACATAAACTCCTGTCAACAGTCTTGACATATTAAATCATCCTGTTACTGTCACTCTGTTATTCCTGCACAACACCTCTAATTGTCCAAAACTCATGCAAATGCACCTGTGTTTGCTCATAGGCGATTGTGTGTGTGTGTGTGTGTATGTGCGTGTGTGTGTGTGTTTGTGTGAGTATGTGCGTGTGTGTGTGTGTGTGTGTGTGTGTGTGTGTGTGTGCGTGTATGTGCGTGTGTGTGTGTGTGTGTGTGTGTGTGTGTGTGTGTGTGTGTGTGTGTGTGTGCGCGCTATTTATCAGTGTATTAACTGAAGGACTCTTCAGCAGAACAGACCAAGTAGATCATTACGTGGAGTGGGATGGTCTGCATAGGAAAGTCTGTCTGGAGATTGCTTTGATTTGCATTTGGCTTAACCTTAATCACAAACACAAAGCCACGCGCACACGCAGACATGCAAAACCGCGCTTCATTGACATGCACCGGCTCAAAGCCACCTCTGACTAAGATAGAGAACTGTGCCCTGCATTTAATGCCGTCATCTCCTGCCTGGATCTCAGAACTGAAGCATTAAATATAAACACGCATGCAGGTGAGGCAACTCGGCACGGCACACATCCCGAGGTGGAATACTTGGCCCATTTTCCTGTCGAATATAAAGCACAGCCCTGACTGTACATTCCCTGCTAGACGGAGTCATTTAAATTGACCAGTGAATTGTGAATTGAATTTCCGAGTCTCTCAAAAACAGGGTGCACCAAAATGAAATGGACTCCAATATTACATGCCTGGCTGGCCGATGATAATAAAACCCTTTTAGGCTTCTTGACGCATCGGCCTTGCAATAACATGAACTACTAATTGAGGAAAGAACTGCTGGTTTGTTTATAACTGCTTGTTTACCTGTTACTAGTGTGACAACCAAAAGGGAAGGAAAAAGTTGACATTAAGGTGAAATCAGGTATAAATTACTCTATTTGGGATGTTAAACTGGCAGTTTAGGTAGATTTTAGATAGAATTTTTATTTTCACTTAAAAGGCTTTAGCTAGACAGCATATTTAATTGTATGCATATCAAAACTAGCCCATTTAATGAGTTGTCTTTAAAGGTGAAATGAAAATTGTCATAATTTCCACCCCATCAAGACATTCCAAACAAGTATGACTTTCTTTCTTCTGACATTTTGAGAATGTTGGTAACCAGTTTTGCTGACCACTGTATGGACAAAAAAGTCATACTGGTTTGGAATGGCACCGAATTTCCATTTTTGGGTGAACTAAGGTCTTATGTCACATTGTCACATGTCTCATTTTCTCAACACAACTCATTTTCTTAATCAGATTTTTCGGAAAGCACTGAAAAACAATATGTTTAATGTTGCATCAGTTGTTCGATCAGCTGATCTTAATCTGAGGACAACAAGGCTATGAGGGATAGACTACAGTCTTTACATTGACATGCACTGTATGAAGGTCTATATCATGTAATTTCCAAAACCCACAACTTTTAAAAATGTTTTATGGAGTTTTTGTCTACTTAAAGTTTTTTGGAAAGATGTTGCATGAGCTGAACAACTGACATATTATAAAACAACAGTAGAGGAATCCATTGAACAGATTATACTTCCATCCCTCACAGCCTTGTTTTCATACCTGTCAAAAATTAAATATGGTACTACCCTGACAAAAGGTGCAATCACATTAGTGACATTTCAGTGAAATTTCATGGGCAAAAAGGGTCCATTGTCTATTGTAGCAATGTATGAAGCACAGCTCACACAGAAGCCACTTTCAAACCAAGCAGCTTTCTGATTCTTCGGTCAACACAGAGAATTGCAAAGTCTGTGTGGGGAAATCTTTCAACATAATGCGAAATTCCTGATCAAGTGAAAATATAAGTATAAAGTATAACACACTGAACAAACTGTACATTCCAAATTATAACGGAATTGTATAAGGCATCTAGTCAGACTAAAGTCGAAGATGAAATGTGTTATTTCAGATTCTGTGACCGTTTACAAACACTTCCTTCAATTTCTATTAAAAGGACAAATTGGCCTCACCCCAGATTCACAACATTGTATGAGCATACATGACTATGGGTCGGTCAGGATTCTCAAACAAGCAGCAAAGAGTTTTGAAAGTATTATAGAGCAGCAGTGTTTCAACCTAATGGCTTGCTATAACTTAAACACATTACAATACTGTCATCATTTACTTACCCTCATGTCATTCAAAATAACTTGTATGACTTTCTTTCTTCTTTACAAACTCAACGCAATGTTAGTACATTGTAACTCAAGAGTGTCAGCAAAAAAAACTGCATGTGGCTGACTGAACATTTTCAAACTGCTTCAGTGATTTTTAGTGAAAAACAACATGATGCTTTAGCAATTGTGCAGTGAAATCTTGGCAGACGAGATGCCATTGCTCTCCTGTGAGCAAAAAAATGCACTTTTTAGTTGACTAATCAGTCAACTTTTGTCACTTAGTTGACTAATTTGCCAACTGCAACTAAAACACTAGAAGAATTTCTTCAAATTCTGCCACCTACTGGACAGGAGTATGAAGTGCACATTGTTTTTAAAGCAAATATTTAATAAATTACCTCCTTTTGTATGGAGAACAAATAATGTCATACAGCTTCAGCTTCTACTTGTTACAGAATGTTCTATTCAGAGAATTACTCAAAAGTAACCTTCCAAACGGGTTGATTTGCATAACCAAAGAAAAAAAAATTATTTTAAAAACTGGATGCTTTAAATGTTTAGAGAACATTCTGAAATAGCAATTTCAAGAGAACAGTAGTAAAAGGTTATTAGAACATATTTTTGTCAGCTGGGTACCTGTGGTTCAGACAACTTTCTTCAACTTTCGCCCTGTCACTGTCTCATTTATTTTTGCTCTCTCTCTCTCTCTCTCTCTCTCTCTCTCTTTCAACAACACACACATACACATACAAGCCATATGCAAAAACAGACTTGATCCTAAATACACCATTTCATGCTCTGGAGCTCAAACAGAGCAGAAAAATGAATCCCTGCAAAACAACTCAATCTCTCCGACGAGAGTCCCCACCGAAAATGAGCCCAAACGGTGTGAGGGCCAACAGAAGTTCTTAAAAGCATCTTGGATTTCTGGAAAAATGCACAATATTGAAATGCGGTGGGAGGTCCAGGCCTCCCGTGCATTTATCTGGCTTTTGCCTGCTGCATTCTCACATCTCCAGGCATGCGTTTATGTGCACAAGCATCTGTGGGGAAGCTCGCAGTAAAGCTCCGACAGCCAATCCGAACGGACACGGGGAGTTTCCGCACCGCTGGCCCTGCCGTATCAGTGTGTTTGCAGAAGAGTACATCAGCTCTCGCTCAGCCGATATTACTGGAGATAAGCAGGCAATTTTCCCCACCCTGCACTATACAGCATCTCATTTCAATATGTATTTACGAGCTTGAGTGTGCGCGCGTCTGTGATTATTTTAGAGACTATTGAAACATATTGGAAGTTTAATCTACAAGACGACATAAGGCTATATAAACACATATACCTTTTCACACACAAAAGCACATACGCACACGCACACATACCCATGCATACTGCCCATTCAGATTTTGAATGCAGTTTCCAAAAATGAATCTGTATCTTTGATAATTAAGTTGCATGATTACTGTAGGTTAATAATATGCATCAAAAATGTTGTGGCTGAAAGTCAGTCCAATTGAATTGCACCTTCTGCAAATCATTTGCTTTAAATTTAAGATTCTGACATCATCTAGACACTCTCATGCTGCAAAAGGATTTGTGATCCTGGACCACAAAACTAGTCATAAGTAACACGGGTATATTTGTAGCAATAGCCAACAATACATTGTATGGGTCAAAATTATCAAATTTTTTATGCCAAAAATCAATAGGATATTAAGTAAAGATTATGTTCCATTAAGATAATTTGTAAATTGCCTAGCGTAAATATATCAAAACTTAATTTTTGACGTATTATGCATGGCTAAGAACTTCATTTGGACAACTTTAAAGACGATTTTCTCAATATTTAGATTTTTTTGCACCCCCAGATTCTAGATTTTCAAATACTTGTATCTCGGCCAAATATTGTCCTACTCTAACAAACCATAGGCTACATCAATGGAAAGCGTATTTATTCAGCTTTCAGATGATGTATAGATCTCAATTTTAAAAAATGGACCCTTACGACTGGTTTTGTGATCCAGGGTCACATTTAACAAAATATCAGAGCTGCTCTATTCCATGTGCTCTATTCTGTGCTCAGTATCATTTAGTTAATTGTATTAGTATTTTGTGTGTGATAAGAGTATTTGTGTGTGTGTGTGCATGCGTGCGTGCGTGCGTGTGTGTGTGTGTGTGTGTGTACCCACGCAAACGCATACATACATACATATATTTCATTACATTTAAATATTTTATAACATTAAAATATGTTCAGAATTTGAATTGAGTGCTAAATGAAGCTGATTCATGGCTAGATTATTTATACTTTTATTTAAATAAATAATCATTTGTTAAGTGTGTTTTTTTTTAGTTTGGCCATGTTTTTCAAAAAAGTGCATGATTGCTGATTTGTTATACTGTTTATTGAAAAACATGAATACAACTTGAATACCTCAAGGTCTACTTTGGTGACAAATGCAAGAGATGTTAGAACAGACAAGATTTTCACTTTGTAATTTTTAATAAAAACGTATTTGTAAGAAGGTATGCTTCAGATATGAAAAAAAACTGTATCTATGTAAATCTTTGCTGTCAGCTGTAACACAGCCCTGAACTTGCTACAGTTTTTGTATCAAGCCCAAGGGTAATATGATGACAAGGGTACTGAGTTAAAGTTACAGAAGAATTGATCTTCATTGCACTTAAGTCCCATCCACAGCCTGTTGCTCAGACTGGAGTCTCCTAGATCCAATGACTCCACCAGACCATTTTTTCCCTCTCTTCCATTTCCTCACAGACCCAGTAAAAAGAAATATCTTTAACCAGACACTTTTCTTCCAGGGTCTTTACGTGTGTGCGTGCACGCTTGCCTTATAACTTAAAAAAGAACCTGTGTGTCTAACTCATATGATTTCAACACATCACATTTAAGCCCTCTGAATTAGATGTGGAGTTAGAGTTAAGCTGAAGTTTGAGCTCGCCGCTCATTTGCTGAGGTTCTGCTTCTCACGGCATCATCTAACTATAAAAGAATGAATTATGAACAGTAGAATGAAGTCGTCAATTAGATTTCTGTGTGTGTGTGTGTGTGTGTGTTAAATGATAACTCTATACAGGTTCCTGTGTGCTTTATGAAGGTATAGTGTAACTATAGCACTTACAGGCTAATAAACTTTCTGCCCCAAAGCAGTACAATCTGCTACATTATTACACTTCTCTCAAATGTATTACACACACAAGCAAAAACACACACACGCACATATGTCAGGTTTTTTTTAGTTTTTACAATCACACCTGACAACAATGTGCACCAACATCTCTCAGCCATCTGTGCGACTCTAAAAAACCTGACCATCAGTTCAGCCCACAAAAATAAATAAATAAATAAATAAATTATTAATAAAAAAATTTTTAATCATCTTTGAAAGGTTTTCGTACACAGCATCTGAAATTTTGTAAATTGGATCCAAAATCTGACTTCATGAAAAAAGAAAAATTATTTTTTTTCTCCTTGAATTCTTCTAAAATGAACATTTTAATTCATTAAAAAGCTCTAAATTTGTATTATATGTCAAAATTGTTTTTTTAAGATATTTTAGGAGAAACAACTGAAACAAAGTTTATGCTCGAAAAAAATCAGACCTGGAAACCAAGCAACACTGGGAATCACAAAAGCCAAATGTCAATACAGGACGAAGACTTGACTGGCCAAGAAAACACAAAACCGTTCATAGATCTGTGGATCAGTCCACCGAGAGCATACCTCAAACATTAGCCAATTCTGATCTAAAACCAGTCTCATACAGCCAATGAGAGGATCTCATGAAGGAAAGAATTGCCACAAAGTGTTGTATTTTCTCTTTCTTATTATTGTCCCTGTATTTTGTGACCCTGCCACTATGTCCTGTTTGGATGTGGATTTAGATAATCAATGAGAGTGGTCCGCCGCTGTCGGAGCCGGGGTCTTTCTCCTTGCCCTCATCCCTGCAAAGGCGTGCTGAGGCCGGCCACTGTCCCGATTATCTCACACCCTTCTATCGCTAATGACCAGACTCCTGCAGGCTGCCGCGTAATTATAATAATGTCTAAACGTGCCGGGCATGCAAAGAGAGCGGCCGAAGGAGAAACGGGAAACAGAGACGGGAATAGAAAAAAGGAGAGAAAGAGCGAGTGAGTGTGATCAATTGTTAATTTTACAAAGTCACTGAGATGTGTCAGCGGAGTCAATAAGTGAATTAATTTGTCTGTGGGCCTCTGGAGTGTAACACCGTATTGCCGTGTTCCCACAGGAGCACGGCCATCTAACCTCTCGCACTTATTCTCCCTTTCACACACACTGGCTTTTATACACATTAAGACACACACACACTCTAATCGAACTCCCAAGTTACTCAACACAGTGAAAAAAATCTTTGGATTTACATATGCTCATATACACAGACTAGCATAAAACCCCAAACCCTAGTGGCTAGTGGCGTCTTTATCACTTTGCTGCTGGCACCAATGTATGAACACAACAAGACACTTGAGGCTCAGTGTTACAGTGATTTTATCATGTTTAAGAGGGGTTTTAAGCAGTCTGCTTTACTTCTAGCCTAAGAACATCCCTTAGCTGTAGCAAAATAACTGTAACGCATGGCCTTGAGTGGCTTATTGCTTTAATAAATCAGGCTTAATGTCTTAACCTTACACTGCGCAGAGATGCACTCACTTCAGTGCAGTGAACAAACCAATGCACGTGAGCTCTAGTTAATCACACAGACAATAAAGCTAGTCATCATTCAGAACAACCATAACCATTACAAACATGCACATCAGACACAGAAAGAAGGGTAAGCTTGCAATCACAAATTCACTTGTACAAGCAGTGTATTTTCCACCTATTTATTAAAATGGCATATAATATGATATATCTACATAAATGTAATTTATTAACATAACAACGTGTGTGTGTGTGTGTGTATTATAATTATGTTATTTTATTAGATTTAATTTTATATTAAAATAAATATATATAATACTTCTGAATTTGAACTTGGGTCTGCCTGCATGCTAAATAAAAACTGTTTTGCAAGTAAGAAAACTTGTTTCCACCACGGGATAAAAACAATTAAAAAAGGTAACTGTGACTTATCACACAGTTTCATTTTTTCTTGCAATTCTGAGTTTATATCTCAAAATTTAGACTTTTTTTCTCACAATTCTAAGAAAATTCACAGAATTGCTAGAAATGTGAGATAAAAAGTCGCAATTATCAATTATCTTTTTTATTTTTTATTCTGTGGCAGAAAACAAAAACAAAAAAATTCAGAGAAAAACCTCCAAATTGCGAGAAAAGCTTCCATACACTAGACTACTGAGTCTTACTTTTATTTACGACATAGTAATTTGTTAAATTAGCAAAAATATTTAAAATGTTTTTGTTTGTCTATGTTTCTCAAGCATCTTCATAAAAGTGCTTGACACCCCTGAATATGTATTTAAACACATTTTATTACAGCTTGAGTGCTTCACAGTCTGTACCCAGTCTGGACTTTCACCTTTTTTTTTTACCAAAGCTGTATTTTTCAGCAGGTGTGCGTAGAAGAAACTCTCCACCTCTTGAGCTTTCAAGTCTCACAATACATTTGAAAGCTCGTATGAGCCACTGAAAAGACAAAACAGGTTTATCGATAGAGATTGTTGTGAGTTGACTGAGAATCTCTACAATTGAAAAGGAACATTTCTGTTCCATTCGCTTGGTCCACAAAAGCACTTAAAGCCAGCCACAAAACTGATGCGCATTTAATAGGCTTATTCTTTTCATTCAGAGTTGTAACCTGAATACTGAAGGTATTGCTTCACCTTATGCCAAAGCAACCCAATCCACTAAAAGGAGTAACCTATGGTTTGGGGCTATAATGTTCTGTGGAGCTATTGTGTGTGTTGTGTATGTGCGTGCGTGTCTTTTATAAGACAATAGAAGGCTTCTGTTCTGGTGTGGTAACATATTTTAATTTAAATCTGACAGCTCTCACTACTGACACTGCTCAGATCAGACAGAAGTGTGTGCCTGTTCGACGTATCCCATGCTAAAGCCGAAGAGCTTTTACCTTTAGCCTGTTTTTTAAAGCAAATCCCATTGAAATGGGTGTCATCCATTCTAAGAGGAATAAACCAATCCAAGCCGCCACTCAGTGTAGAAAGCAGGAGGCTCTGACGCTATTTAATACCATCAGAGCAGACGGTAAAAATTGTAAAGCTATGTCAAAGAAAAAAAGAAATAATGGATAGGAACATGAGCCAGTACACATAAAAAAAGAGCAGTACCTTGATACAGTGAAGGTATCAGATGGTACTTTGATATTTGATACCATGTTATTGAATAATTATTACCATATTCATATCATGTATGTGGCACTACAAGGTATTTCAAATGGGACTACAGTAAAACATATGCATAAATCATGATCATACTGCACCATGGTGCTTTTTGGCCGTTTTTTGTAATTATGTATGTTAATTGTTTAAATATTCTTCTTATTAGTACAGTATTTCTTGGTATGTACAATGATATCTTACTACTCTTACTACAGCCAACTTACTACTTAACAAGTAAGTAAATAATTGGACACAAAATATCACAGGATTGGATTCCAGGGACAGTAGTCATAATGTACAGTAATTTCGCAAGAGAAAACTCTATAAATAACTCATATATACATATCATGAAATGCTCAGTAACTGACAAAACCTTCAAATGTTCTGGTGATCGATAATTATTTTGCATATTGCACAGATACTCAACTAACAAAAAAATTAATTAATTAATCAAATTCATGAAACTGATAGGTTAAAATTATTTTAAAATGTTTATTTAGTATAAAACTTTGAATCATTTTATTAGTAGTTTCCTATAAGAAAAAAAATTCACAATGAACAAAACAATCAGCTAAACAATGACATGAACGTCACACAATATTACACTAATATTAATACTGAAGGTGATTTTCTTTGCAAGATGGTGCAAGTTGGATTTACCAGTTGAAATCAGGTATACCAGACAGCGGTGTAATTAAATTGAAATCCTAAGATGTCACACAATATTACACTAATATTAATACTGAAGGTGATTTTCTTGGCGAAGATGGTGCAAGTTGCATTTGTGTGAAACGAGAAAGAAAGGAGTGCTGGTTTCAGTTCCCCAGATGAGCGGTGCAATATAGTGCATTGATATTTACAACAGCGAATATTTGGAAAGATCAGGCAACTGGATTTACCAGTTGAAATCAGGTATACCAGACAGCGGTGTAATTAAATTGAAATCCTAAGACTGGTGTGCTACAAGCAAACTTGCTTTAGCATTTTACACTTTTGATGTATTTTTCTCTTAAACTTTTTTGTTGACTAATATGCCCTCTCAGGCCTCCCTTGTTTTGAAGGTTTCAGGGCCAAGTGGCGTGAAGTGACTGCGTCAGAGAGGGGAAAATACGAAGAGCCTTCCGAGGCCCGACTCCCTCCAGTGTCTCCGTTTTTCACTGTCAGCACTTGCGGAGCCCGGTATTGAGACCTGCGTCCGGCAGAGCATTGAGGTTTGTGAGGGAAAGAAGAATGAGCGAACTGGGGGAGAAAATGGCCATCAGGGATAATCTCATTTACAGATGAGAGACTCTCCCATCACTGCCTTCTGTTCCTCGTGAATCTCTCACTCTGTCTCTCCCCCCATCATTAATTTCTTTCTCACCCCTTTCGATTTATATCACTCCCTCCTTCTCTTTAATAACCCTCCCACCATCTCTGATGCTCTCTCGCTCTGCCTCTCTTTCCCCGGTCCTTGTCCGTTCTAAGAGCATCCATCCATCACGGCAGCACAGAGTGGATCGGCTAATGCCCAGCTCAGAGCTCAGAGAGCAGATCTGACCAGCTGAGCTGCTCACAATCCGTGCCTTATCTATCAGAGATCCCCCTGAGCATCCCTCATTCCCCCTCTCTATCCCAACACGTCCCTCCCTACCTTGTATATGAACATGACTTGTCCTCCCACGCACTTACTGAGTAAAGGAGAGAAGAAAAATAGTTTGCTTACTATAATGCAAAAAAATTCTAAAACTAGCCTAAATATCAAAGCTGTGCTGCAGTTGTATATGGGTAAATATGTAAATAAATAAATAAAATCATTATTATTGTTATCAGAAATAATATGTGTGTGCGTTTGCCTTATACTGTATTTCTAAGTGTTATTATGAAATTATGATTTATTATTATTAATATGAAAACCATAGCCTAAACTTCATGGTGGCACGTATATTTTAAATAAATAAATACATTTCCTCAAACAATATTAGCCTATATGTAATGAACCCATATAATTTTCCTTAGTTCAATGCTGGAAGTCATGTTGTCATGTGACAAGAAACCCATAAAAGAAAAGAAAAGATGCAGGTGAATTAAAACTGAAACAGAACTGACATCAAAAGAAGGAAAACCAGTCGACTGCAGGCAGCCGCCCAGATGTGCTCTTGCACAATGCACATGCTCTCTCTCTCTCTCTCACCGTCTTTCTCTCCTACATCTCTCTCAAAGACTGTGATTCAAGGCCCAAATGAAAGGGATGACTGTGCGTGTGATAGAGTTGGAAAAATGCATGTGTAGCTCTTCTTACGCACAGGTTTCATTGAGCAATCTCCGCTGGGCTCAGCTGTGCTGCTTGGCTCTTAATGTGAGTGTCGATGGCAATCAAGTCGCTTTACATTCTCACCCAACCTCGGCTCAACTACTGGCACAACTGTCTCTGCGGCGCGCAGCGAAGGACGCGAAACAAAGGGGAAATAATTACTCGCTCTCAATACTTATTGGACAGAACAAATGGCAGGGATGGGGGAAAGGGGTGGAGATGAAAATGAAGAGCAATTACTACATGATGTGAGGAGGCTGGTGCACTGTCAGTACATCGCGCTTCAGCCGCGCAGCTCTTTGCCTCTCCATTCAGAGAGCATTCACAGCGCCTTTAAAAGCGTCAGATCAGCAAATCTTTCGTACTTATCGTTTCGTCAGGCGCCTAAGCAGCTCAGAAACCCCTACTGATCGTTTATTTAGTCTCCTTACGCACTAAAGTGTTTCATCCAGTGTGCGAATATAATGGCTTTAAGGTGAGGAGACAACTTAAAAATAAATAAATAAAATCTGCTAAATTATTAATTCAGGTAAATGTAAGTTTTCAGATGCAATCTGTCGAGGTTCGTCTCGCGCTGCGCAAATTGTGAGCGCCACTAGTATGGTTAACTAAAAGGCAACCATTAGACTTTTTACAAGTTTATTTGTGATATGCCAATCAAAACAAAATATTCATAATGTCTTATGCTCGGAAATGGTTACCTTCTCTGGCGAACGCGACTTCTGGTTATGACTGTCTGACTTGTGATCTAGGTTTAAGGTCCAAAGATGCTGCACAAATGCTGTGAAACTGAATATTTCCAGTATGTCCAGGGGCTTGTTTTCTCAAATAGTGCGAAAATACCGCCAAAATGAAAACTGAACGTCATCTTGTCGATGAGCTAAAAGTTATTAAACATTTCAGAACAATAAATGTCAGCGCGCGTTGTGTGGATCATTATAAAAGGTCCCTGTCGTCCTAGGGTTGTTGTGCTCCTTATAGGAAGAAAACCTAACCGCATTGCAATGAATGTTGTGTGTTTATAAATCATTTGGTTTGAGGTCTATGCAAACATGCAACATGCAATATGTGATCCTGCCACTGGAAGAAGAGGAGGATGAGGAGGAGGAGGAAGAAAGAGTGGGAGTCGCTCATTTAGCACACAGTCCCTCAAATAATTTGTTAAGAATATTTATTTATTTATTTATTTATTTTAAAAAAAACATTGCATGATTCCTAGTTGAAATAAATGTTATTAAAAAACAAATTATAATATTTTTGCAATTAGTTGCTTATGTTTATCAAAGTAGGCCCACACAAAGTTATGCCTTGATGCTTGTCATGTAAAAATAAGCTTATCGCGTGGCATGCGCAGACTGCAGAGTATCGCTTTAAATGCGCTTTTCAACACGACTTTTTAACAATCGTTTCAGTGTACAGTAGCATGGCAATGATCAAAATGCATTCATAAAATTTATCAAACGTCCCATTTACTCAGATATACAGCAAAAATCAATTAAAACGAGACCCGATAAGTTAAGGACTTAATTTAGGAGCGTCTTTACGCGCTACAGATAACGATGCATTCGGGAACGCATACTACTTGCGTGCGACTAATGCTCTACTTAGCGCCCCTGGAAACCCAGCCAATATCAATTTGCAGCCAACAACTAATCAATGTCGCTGTTCAAGCTGAAGAGCGAACCAAAAGCAGTTTACCTCCGTTTATGAAAGCGAGGGCATTCTCCTTGCTTCAAAACGTGGCAGGAGTCCTGAAGACGGATGTTTGTTTTAAATGAGCTTACTTTCTACTCACTCCAGCTCAATAGTCGCCTGTCCGTCACACGGAGAGCAGAACGGAGAGTTCACAAACCGAATGTGCCCATTATTTTACGAATCTCTTCGCCACACATCACCGACGAGATGAATGAAAGAGGACGGAAAAGAAAAAGCGAAAAGCACCGTCAGCGTTTGAATCTCAGAAAAGAAGTGCGTAAATCCATATGGGGGTTAGTAGACTAATGACCTTATAATGTTCCAGACATGCTTGTTAGGTTATTAACAGCTGTCTTCCTGCGGAACCGCTGGGACTGTGAGTGATGGGGAAGTCTGCGATGATAACTGCGCCTCGCACACTCCTCCCGAGCTGCGATCGATTTGACAAGAGAATTGCGAACTTGCCTTGCTTATTCCGCGCACGTGCGTCGGCTGCACCCCCGCCCCGCGCTCGGTCTTTCAAGTAGCCACGCTAACTGATGTCATAGCTTACAAGTACTGGAGTGAGCGGCTGTACTATAACGACAAGCCTGGCAAAAAGTGAGCGAAAAGGTTTCTAATATTTTACACCACCTTTGCGCCTCGAAGCGCAGTCGGGTATCTACCGTGCGCTCAAACGGGTTAATCCTTTGGAGATCGATTTTGTCTGTTTCGTTCAGTCTCATAGCCGGGCACTCTTTAGATTTCTATCATGTGGCAAACTATGTTATCAATAGCCAGTCACAGCCCGACACCGCTCAAGGTTGAGCTTGACAGCTGAAATGAAATCTCCATTGTGAATGGCAAGGGTTTCCATCACAAATACCAGTTCTGAATGCCCCTACCCATCCTACAGCAAAAGGTCACATGCAGTTTAAAGGTGTAACATCTGATACTTCTGGAAGAGTGTATTTTCTCATCACGCTACATCTGAATTAAGGAAGGATAAAAAGGCCTTGGTTAAGCCACCTATGCACATGCTACCCTTTGATATGCGTCTCCAATCCCAGCCGTCTCGCCTTGGAAATTGGAATCTTTGTCTCCTTCAGGTATAAAAAAAAGAGATGAAAGGGTATTTGGTACAACAAGAAATATAACCCATCTGAATCCTCATTTTAAAAGTACTGCCATTCCACTCAATATTCTGTGCTATTTGTTTTCACCATTGAACATCCTCTTTGGCCCGGACATTTACCTAATAAAATATTAACCACAAACAACCTTGTGAATCTCTCTAGATGTTCGCTACTTGTTTTCATGGACCTCGGGCAAAATTGCTGGCCAACTGCACTTTTGCAAGAATGCATGGAGTCAAATCACATGTTGTGGCGCCATGTGCAGAATATTTAGATACCGATCGTAAGGCTGGTGTATATGAAGTGAGAAGCACACGTCTTTGTTGTTGACCTGGCCATCCAGTTATCACTGTACGGCCCATCCTGAGGGTCCTATGGCCCACATTACTGTAGATCCACTAAATTTGTTCAAAAATATATCAGTAAGTATAACTTAATCTATATCAATTTAACAAACTAGTGCATGTGGCAAATATGTAACAAGGATTGGTTGATAACTTGCACTCTTAAAAGTAAATGAGGCAGTGATGCCATAGAACAACAATTTTGGGTTCCGCAAAGAACCATTTTTTCTTAATGTGAAGAACATTTTATAATCTAAAGAATCTTTTTCCATTATAGAACCTTTTGTGCATTGAAAAGATTCCATGGATGTTATAGGCTCTTTAAGGAACAGTATGAGTGTGTGCACTTTATTGCATTATACTCTGTATTTTACTTCTCTATGAGGAAAGGATGTATAAAATGTAGCTTAATCTACGAAGCAAAAACGCAGCAACTACAATTGGATACAATCGAGTTTGTTTCAGGACCACGGACAGCACATTTTGCTTTCACGATTGGACTTCCTTTCTTCAATCAAGCAAGTTGGCGACTTCAGGCTAGTTCAGACTACAGCCCCAAGAATGAGTGTTTTGCATATGGCTTACAGCATTTAATGTACAACTGGCATATGAGAGAATACAAGTCGTAATAATGCTGATAGAGTAGAATTGGAGGAAAGGGAACAAATGTCTTTTATCAGAGAGCTTGTGTTATAGGATCCCCGCTGAGACTTCTTCCTTCTGAGATTGTTCTCTCGGAGGACTGAGCATTATGGAAATGTCTGATCATAACTTGAGGAATATTTCTTCCAACACAATCAATATTTCCACATTTATCCTCTGAAAGAGAACGTTTTCTTGCTTTGTGGGACGCCTGTAGAAGTGGGTATGTAAGATGAGCCGTTGGTAATTGATTTATTTCTGTTCAGTGGTGAGAATTTTTTTTTCTTCGTGAGATGAATTAGATTAAGCCACGTTGATACACGCAGGATAATGGATATTATGCATAAAGACAATGGAAATGGGTGATGGATGATGACAAATAAATCTAATCTGGGTTCCAAAGCAGGCAAGAATGGGAGAATCATAACTGAACAGTGCCGAAGGATCATTGCGTAGCACTCTGTCGAACGTCAGAGTGAAAATTCATTTCCTGAAATATTGACACCCAGGGAAGACGGATAAAAAAAGACAGCAGGGCCAGACAGGAAAGTTGGGCCCCATAAACATCCAAACAGATTTTTGGCAATAAATATTCCATTTACATTAAAACATGCACTGCGTTTTTGGGTCATTCCACAAAAAGTGTGTATTTTGTGTTTTTCGTAAATAAAAACTTGATGTGTTAGCTTCATTTTTTTTTTTTTTTTTTTTTTTTTTTTCAGTTAAAAAATAAGTATATTTAATCTAGTAATTTGGATTTCTAGTATTATTAGTAGTATATTCCAAAATATAAAATAAAAGCCATTTGCCATCTGTTTCTTTACATAATTTTTCATTTTATTGCACATAATATTTTATTAAAAAAATAATGTTACACATTCATAACAACCCGTTAATAAAAGGATGAAGACAAGGGTCTCCTTTTTTGTTACTATAATACCTTTTGTCAGGTTTGTCCAGCATGTCAGCACGAGTTTGTAGAGTAAACAACTTTCTACTGAAAACTAGATATATTTTTTTCTCTTTCTAAAAACACCTTACAGTGTCATGACCTTGAGCAAAAAAGGTCAGCATGACTAAATCAAGTACAACCTTGTCTCTTTTTAAAGGCACAGCTATTTAAAAAAAAAAAAAAAAACATTAACAATGCTATTTAGTTACACTTCAAATAATAAAATAATCATTTAAAATACTATGGCTTTTCGAAACAGAAAAGACTTACATTTCGTGGAATGACCCTTATAATCTCCTCATCATGTTTCATCTCCATACCTGCAGAGGTAACAGCAGCGGCTCTTATTTACATGATGCAGTGTGAGGATATAGAGTTTAGGGAGCACAGCAGAAGTGAGAGGGGAATGAGGGCGGTAATAATTGCTCACTCCCAAACAATTCCACCAGTGACATCCCATTACTTTAAACACGACAAAATAAGGCCACCCGTGCGCGGAGAAAGAATTCTCTGAATAAGACATGAAGAGAAAAGGCTGCCGTTATTAGCTATGGAGGGTTCATCATTAGAAAGCAGTGAGACGGAGCATAATCCTTCACGGCGCGACTATAACTCTCCCGTTACTAGCAGTAATTACAGAGCAAGTGCAGCCCACCGTCTGTGTTCGAGCACATACTCATTTAGCCTCTCTAGAACAACCGAGAGACAATGAAAGCAACGTTACTTCATCATTTACCTCTGACAAGTGCGTACGAGCTACAAGATTGTGGCAAAACTCAGTGAGAGAGAAAGAAGAGCATATCTAAAGTGTTAAAACTATCGAAACTATTGTCCTAAAATGTATATATAACGTCCTGGATATATTTTCACACATTTTAGCAAAGTTGCCGTTAGGATAAATGCGCGTGTGTGAGAATGAGAGGGACGTCGACGTCTCCAGAATCATTAGTGGTGTTATATCGCCATCTAGCGGACTCAAAATACAAGTGCAAGACATTTTATAGTCATGTGGTACATTTTCATGCCCCCATCATATAATATCCCTCTTAATATAGTGTACATATTTATATATTTTTTAAATATGGAAATATGTGTTATGTTATTTTATCATATTTAAGTAACAATAATGGTCCTTAAAAATACAAAACTTTTTTTAAATTGTAATTTTTTTCTGCCTATGTGTATAAAATGAAAAATTGGCAATATATTGAGGAATATTCCAGGCATTTCTTAATTTTTCTCCTAATCAAAATGTTTCAAACAACTTGGGAATATTGGTTTAAACAAGGTTTTTTTTGTCCTCAATCCCTGATTTGAGGTTTGAGGTCAGAGAATAAAGGGTTAGTTCACCCAAAAATGAAAATTAGGCTGCGTTTTACTCAGCCCCGAGGCATCCTAGGTGTATATGACTTTCTTCTTTCAGACGAATCCAGTCGGAGTTATATTAAAAATTGTCTTTGAGCTTTCATGCTCTATCATTGCAGTCAGCGGGTGCTGCATTGCTTCAGTCCAAAAGAAGTTAAATAAAAAGCGCCCATCCATAAACAAAGTGCCTCACACGGCTCCGAGGGGTGAACAAAGGCCTTCTGTAGCGAATCAATGCGTGTTTGTAAGAAAAATATCCATATTCAAAACTTAATAATCACTT